>NW_027457648.1:2363750-2700000 GCF_050624435.1 Tenrec ecaudatus | reverse complement strand
AGATGAGAAAACTCACTCAAAAAGACACAGGTACTGACCAACTGGAACACAACTGGTTAACAACAAAGCCACATTCCCAACCAGTATCTGGAGCCAGAGCTCGGAGCCCCATATGCCTGTGCCCAGCTGAGCAGTCACCCTCTCCTGGACCCTCGAAAGATCTGAGCAGATCCTCCCCCCACCCATGCCCCTCTCCCACACCCAAATATGTCTTTTCATAGGATGGCACTATATCTGCAGCTCTGGGAGAGGGACATATCTGATGGAGAATACGGAGCAGACGAAGGGGGAGGAGGGGAGAATGGAGCACATCCTGGCCCACCAGGCCTTGAGGATGATGTTCCCACTCAGAGAAGACAGTCCACACAGAAGACCACATGGCCAGCCCAAGATGAGACACGACGTCCCTCAAAGACGCATAGCCCTAGAAGGGACAAAACCTGAGACACAGTGCGGGAACGGATCCCGCCACACCGAGGCATAGCACTAAGGGGGTGCAGCAGAAGAGTAAGGAGGTGGAGCAACAAGGTCCCCAGGGAATGCCAAAGGAGGACTTTGGGGGCAGGACTTGGTGCCCGCACAGACTGGACTGGAAAACACTGCTAAGGGCCAACAAACAGTCCGTGAACTAACTACGAGCTTTCCTTTTTTGAGAGTTGTGTTTTCTTTGATGGTCATTGGATTTTGGCTATTTTCTTTCTTTTGGTGCTTGCTTTCGCTCTGTCTTGTGTTTGTGCATGTTATTACCTCTATTGTATGTCTAAAAAGAGATGCTGGATGCACAATCTGCAGGAGAGAAAAAGGGGACCAACGCTTCGCGGGAGGGCCACGGGAAAGAGGGAGTTGGGGGGAAAGGGAGTGATGTCAAGAAACCCAGAGACAAGGGAACAACAAGTGGATGCAAATCCGTGGTGAGGGCGATGTAGGAATCCTGGTAGGGCGTGATCAAGGGTGAAGGAACCAAGAGGATTTACTGAAACCCAAATGAAGACTGAGCATGGCAGTGGGCACAAGAGGGAAATGAAAGGGAATAGCAGAGCGACCTAGGAAGCACGGGCCAGTTATAGAGGTCTAAAGAAAGACACGCACAGATGTAAATATATTTATCTGTGAGCATGGGGAAATACACCTATGTCCATATCTTTATAGGTGTCCTATTAAGGTAGCAGATGGCCTTTGGGCCTCCACTCAAGGACTCTCTCATTGCAAGAATACCTTGTTCTATTACATTGGCATTCTATGATGCTCACCTTCCCGACACGTTCCTTGAAGTCTAAGCGGTTGCATAAGCAAATGTGGTCAAGAAAGCTGATGGTGCCCTGCTATCAAAAGGTATGGCGTCTGAGGTCTTAAAGGCCTGAAGGGTAAGCAAGCGGCCATGTAGCTCAGAAACAACAGAGCCCACATGGAATAAGCATACCAGCCTGTGCGATCACGAGGTATCAAAGGGATCAGGCATCATCAGCACAAAAAAATCTCATTGCGAATGAGCAGGGAATGCTGGGTAGAGAGCCAAAGCCCATTCGCAGTACACTGGACATTCCCTTAAGTAAAGTCTTGGGGAAGAGACAAGCCTGCACAGGGTACTAGACAGCAACTGTGAAACACAACTTTCCTCTAGCTCCTCAATGCTTCCTCTCCCCTCACTATCAAGATCCCAATTATAACTTACAAATCTGACTAGACCGGAGAATGTACACTGGGACAGATAGGAACTAGAAACCCAGGGAATTCAAGGTGGATGAGCCCTTTAGGACCAGTGTTATGAATGGGGATGCTGGGAGGGTGGAGGGAGGGTAGGCTGGCACCAGGGAACCGATGACAAGGATCTACATAAAACCTCAAAAGAAAAGGGGGTGAAGGGGGACATCAGACAGTGCAAGATATGACAAAATAATAATTAGTAAATAATGAAGGATTGATGAGGAGGGGTAGTGAGAATGGGGGCGGGGGGATTGGGGAGCTGAGGCCAGGGGCTTGGGTGTAGAGAAGATATTTTGAGAATAATGAGGGCAATGAATGTACAAATGTGCCTTATATCAGTGATGTTTGCACGTATTGTGGTTATTGTTGTATGAGCCCCTATAAAAGGAGAGAAAAAAAAGACCCTGGCAGAGGGTTGATGCTAGGATGATCTCAGGCTGGATTAGACCAGCAAAAGCAGGTGCTGCAGTCGCCTCACCCTGTGTCTATTCCTGTGTGGGGCATGAAGCTTAGGGTCCACAGCCCCGGCAGCTGGACAGTGAGAGAGGCGGGGCTCTGAGGTCATTCCACAGGGGGAATGGCCCTCCGGTTCCTGCAGGGCCCACCCTCTTGTGTAGTCCTGCTGTCTGGGGCACCTCTTTTACGGAGCCCACACCAGGGCAGCTCTTCAACTCATGGGGGATTGGCAGGAAGCCTCTGCTCATGCACACACACCACCACCTAGCTGGAGGACCTCGGTGAACAAACCTTGAGGCAGACAACAAGCCCACTAACTGATCCTGTGAGAGATATAATCAGGATCCAGAAACCGGCAACTGGGAGCAAGGGGCAGCATACCTGGGTCCCAGCCCCTCCCACTGCCCTCTGCAAGGAGTGACATTCCAAAGCACAGTGTTTTCCAAAGGCACTGTCAGGACTTTGGAATGGGCAGCTCATTTGTGGACATGGATACTATGTGATCCAGACATACTACCTCCTCTGATCCTGTCAGCCAAGACTAAACACCCTTCCAAGCAGAAAGCCATGCATCTGAACAGTATCCACCAGCCACTCACGTCCACTCCTGCTGCCTCCAAAGAGCTTCCCTGGGTTGGTCAGAGCTCTCTGGGGACAGATATCCCTCGGTCCTTGGTTCTGCGTGAGAAAGAATTCATGCCAAAGCCTGGTTTGTGATCCAAGGGAGGTTTAGGAGCGTTAGGGAGGTGTGGTGGGCAACCCTGGTCGATCCTAGTGGCTGAATTGAATATACTTGGCCTAGGTGGGTCGATGCAGGTGCAGCGCCCACCCAGGTGGACCTGCCCTTCCTGGCCGGAAACCTGGACCTCTGAGCACGCACAGTGTGCCACTCCTTCCTGGGCCGCTAACTGGGCCATCTGAGCATGTGTAATGGACACCCCAGTCCCTATGCTAGCTACCTAACATTTCCATCCTGAAGAGATGTGGACCCAAATCTTTGGGGTACTGGGCGACGACATCTCTAGCTACTTCCTGCTGGCAAAAAGGGCGAAGTGGGGCTTTGGGTCCACACCCTTCCTGCTCTGCTGGGAGGGGTTGTCCATTCAGCGCTAGATTGGATAAGGTTGAAGTGGTCCAGGAGATGGTGGTCCTGGAGTTGGCACAATTGGATTAGGGGCTTTGGTAACTTGAGAACTTCTGGAAAAACCAACAAACGCACAAAAGGGTGAACAGTTTAATTGAGACAAGGCTAGGATTGTGAGGTGGGAGTCCCTTGAAAGTAGGTGAGTATCACAGGAAGTAAGTAAAAAGTCTTAGGATTATCAGGCGTGTGTGTTTGTTCATTCTAAGTACCGACACAGGGGTAAAAGCATTCACAATTTCCCCTAGCGGGGTCCAGGGTTTGGGCACTACTGGGTGCAGTGGGATCACCGCTTCACTTATGATCCTAAGGCATTGGCCCCTCTGATAAGAACCATCCTTCTTTTTAACCCTATAACGCCTCACTTTTAAATTTTTGGGCAAAAAAAATTTCGTTTTGATTCATTACTTTCATAGTTATCAATATATATACATTTATATTCATTTGATTAAATGTTAGGGAAAGGTCATGCTCGGTGTTATAGGGTTAAATTGTACTATTGGGATGCTACAGGCGGATTCAACAGGGATCAAAAGTAGAGTAACTGCCTGTGTCATTTTTAATTTTCTCGGGTTCCATTTGAGTAAAAGGCTTGTAAGTTACCCGGGGACCAAGTGCCCCTGGTGCCTCTACTAGGGGTAGAATGTTCAGGGAGGGTTCAGGGGTGGGACATTAGTGACCTGAAGTCCAGGATCCCTTAGGGCAGGAGTCCTCAAATTGTTTACACAGGGGGCCAGTTCATTGTCTCTCCGACCGTTGGAGGGCCAGACTATGGTTTTCAAAAAACCTATGGACAAATTCCTATGCACACTGCACGAGTCGGCTGCTAAGCAGGACAGGCAGTGGCAGCAAAAACACCCCGAGGGTGGGATAAATGGCATCGCACCACATGTGCCCCATGGACCACAGTTTGAGGACGCCAGCCTTATGGGTTCCTGGGTGCACTGGGGATGAAGGTCTCCTACTGCTCCTCGAGAGGAGAAATGCTCTAAGTTCTGGCATCTCCGCCCACTTTCCCGGCACTCTACCGAACTGTTCCCGGTGAATCACGGTTGGAAGGGAAAGCGTACCCTTCTCTGCCCACCATTCTCCTTTCTCAAAACGATACTGTGGCCAAATAGAGTTGCAAAGTGAATCTATCAGCTTTTGTTTGCCCAGCCTCTCTGTATCAACTCTATCCCAATTGGACACGATTCATGCAAGGGGGCAATTCCTGAGCATCAAGCTGCTAAGTCCCATCTAGAAAGCACAAAACAAGGAGGCGATTGACAGCTTGCTGCCTCCAGGTCAATAACCCCCACTTGAGAGCACACCCCTGGGTTGCCCTGAATCTCATGCCTCAGCCCGAGGGAAGGGGTCAAGGACTAGTCGCCAGGGCGACCTTTAGGTCCAACCATTTTTCTGGACAACAGGCTAGGAGGACCACTGCTTGGGATGGCCCCAAGGCCCTCCAAGACGCCTGCTGGCGGGGCTGATGCTCAAATCTCTCAAGGGAAGGGACACGTGGCAGCTCAGGGAACCTTAAGGGAAATTGGAATTTCTGGCTGGAACATCATGGCAGAGGAGCTGTGTATTCAGTAAGAGCTGTCCCCAAAAGTGCCTGAAGCAGCATCGCTGAAAGCCTAAATAACAGTGACTCCGCCTAGGCTTCCGAACGCCATTGGCCTAAGCCTGGGCCACGGAAAAGCAGCCTGTAAGAAGGAACAAATCAAATCTGGAAGAACACTAGCCCTATAACGCCTCAAGTTTTAAATTTTGGAAATATATTTTTTGGTTTTTATTATTTACTTTCATAGTTATCAATATATATGACATTCAAAATATATTTTAAAAGCATAAAATTTTCAGTGTTTTTGAAATGTGACCAAATTGTCACATTTATAATTTGGGTACCAGATACGTTTTCATTAAGAATTATGACAATTTTGTGCTTGGCGTTATAGGGCTAGAGCAGCTTGTTTGAAAAACCAGGAGAAAGGCAAAGGGAATGGAGGGGAAAAGGGAAACTTTGGGCTCCCGGGACCAGGCAGGGCTAACTCCCAGGCCTCTTCACCCAGCTCCCTAGGCAGCGCCCTTCCACATGTGGACTGGTGGGTGCCATCTTGGCCATGGTCACAGATCTTGTTACCTCTCGGCTACAATGGCGACTGTGTAGGATCTCTGGGAAAAGCTGAAACAGCTTTGACAAGAGTGAAGCCATTTGGGGCTGACAGAAGCCACCATGAAAAGAAAATAAAGTAGCTAGGAAGTGTAAGTGAACTAGCTGATATTGGGGAGGTAGGCTGTGCAGACGTCACCCAAGGGAATGTCATGAGGGAAATGGGTGTTCAGAAGGCTTGCGAGAACGACCAGAGCAGTTTTGGTTCAACTAAGAATGGCTAACCCTAATACCCCGCTTCTCACTCGCCTAGTCCTGAGGAAGTATCCATGTACCTACTATACAAAACAGTGACATTGGAAAAATCAGTGCCTTGAAAAGCCCAGGAGAGGCGGACGAGCCACCACTAGAGAGAACGGGCCTAGTCCTCGCCTAGAAAAATCGAAGCTACAGACAATAATGCTCAAAGCTGAATAAAGGTGTCCAGGCTCTGTTTCACTTGACCCCAAAGAGCCCATGCTCACTCTCCATGTAGGGAGCCAGCCAGTAAATTTCTAGGTGGACAAAGGGGTCACCTTCTTGGTTTCAGAAAAGACTACAGGTGCCTTGTCAAAAGGAAAGGCTTTCATTACAGGGGCCCCAGGGCAGACCCAAGCACACCCATGGACAACGGCCAGAATAACAGATTTAGCACAAGAGACAGTTACACGCTCACCCTGGTAATGCCTCAATGCCCCTTTCCCCTAATTGATCGTGACTTATTATGAAAAGTGGCAGCCATAATTACTTTCTCATCTGCTACAACCACCTTAACCCTTGAACTTGAAAAGCCAAAAGTTTTGCTCACCACTCCAATGTCAGAGTGATATGTGTTTTATCAAGGAGCAGAAGAGACCTCCTCAAAGGAACTTCTTGATAAATCACTAAAAGATATTCCTTTTGTTTGGGCAGAGAACAACCTGCCAGACCTTTCTGAACTTCAGGTGCCTGGGGTCGTACAACTTCTGAGCTCAGCTACACTGGTGTGTCAAGCTAACCCTACTCCCTGGATAGCAAAAGTGGGTATTTCTGTTCCCATTTGCAGACTAAAGAGGACAGGTATTTGGGTCCTCTGCAAGTCCACATGGAATGCTCCCCTGCTCCCCATGCAGAAGCCGGGAACTGAGGACTTCCAACCGGTGCAGGATCTCAGAGAGGCAAATGAGAGGATAGAAACTGGCCACCCCACGTGCCAAACCCTGAGATCCTCCTGAGTACTATCCCATCAAACTGAATTTGTTATACTGTTTTGGACTTAAAGATGCTTTGTTCTCCATACCCGTGTCCCCTGCACATCAACCCAGTGAAGACTTACAGGGACACAAGGAGGAACAGCCCCAAACCACCTTGCTCCAGTATGCAGATGACCTCCTCCTGGCCTCCGAAACCCTGGAGGAATGCCAACGGGCTACCAAGGACCTGATAATAGTCCTTGGCCCATTGGGGTACAGGGTATCTGCAAGAAAGGCTCAACTGTGTGTCCATAAAGCTGTATACCTAGGCTACCAACTGGAGGAGGGAAAACGGACCTTGTCCCCCAGCCGCACTGAGGCGATCCTCAAAATCCCAGTCCCTGAGACGAAGAAGCAGTTGCAAGAGTTTCTAGGAACTGTGGGGTACTGTCCATTGTGGAATTTGGGATTTGCAAAAACAACGAAACCCCTATATGCAAGTACTGGGGAAAGGAAAAAGAACTTAAATGGACTGAAGTAGAACAACAAGCGTTTGAATCCTTTAAAAAGTCGCTCATATGGGCAACCTCCCTTGCCCTACTAGACATAGTAAAGCCCTTCCAATTGTCTATGTGAGGCCAGAGGCACAGCAAAAGAAGTGCTAACTGAGAACTTGCAGCCGTGGAAGAGACCTGTGACCTATCTTTCAAAGAAACTGGACTCTGTAGCTGCAGGATGGCTGAGCTGCATGCGAGCTGTGGCTGCCACGGCCATCCTAGTCATAGAAGCTAGGAAGCTTACACTGGGACAGGATATTGCTGTGGTATGGGGACCTATGTTTGAACCACTCCTAACCAGTCTCCCGGACCGGTGGATCTCGAATGCCAGGACTATACCACAAATCCCCAAGGTAGTGGCTGTGACCATGCCATCCCCAGTGTTACAGCCACAACCTACATACTCAGAAAATGATCTAAAGATAAGCCAAGAGCTGGCCTGCCAAAAAGGCTGGGAGCATCCAGGGTGGCTGCTCCATCCTGATGGAAGAAGATTCATGCCAGAAGCTCTGGGAGAGATCTGACTCAAGGACTACATGAAGGTATGCATTTGGGATCCTCTCTAAACTGTCTCAGTTGCTTCTCAGGCACTTTTACATACCCAGGCTTGGACACTGGGTGGCAGATGTCACCCACCGTTGATTGCACTGTGCTCGGGTAAACAACCCCAGAAAGAAAAGGAGCAACCCCAACCACGAGCTTGAGGTAGTAGTCCTGGAGAATTCTGGGAGGTGGACTTTATGGATATCAAATTTAGAAAGTATGACTACCGATATTTGCTGGTGTTCGTAGACACCTGTTCGGATGGGTAGAAGCCTTCCCAACAAGGAAGGAAACTGCTGCCACTGTGTGTAAATTATTAGTAACTAAAATTGTCCCTAGATTTGGCCTTCCCACCACCTTGGGGTCCAACAATGGCCCAACATTTATTGCTCAAATTACTAAAGTCTTAGCAATGCTTCTAAATATTAACTGGAAGCTCTTCAGGGCAAGTAGAAAAAAATAAACAGAACCCTAAATGAATTGTTCGTTAAGTTGCATTTAGGACCTGGCGAGAACTGGGTTGATCCTTACTTTACCTTTTGCCTTACTTCAAGTCCGATGCGCTCCCTATGTGAATAGCATGTCCCCATTTGAATTTATGTTTGGCAGACCTTCCCCAAATCCTCCCAAGATTGAAGGAAGTAGAAATAATGGAAGTCACTAATCATTCCCTCATCGAGTGCCTGCAGGCTGTGCAACAGGTGAGAGACAAATCATCTGCTCTGACACCTTCATTTTGGGCCTAACCAAGGGAAAGGGAACAGGCAGCCAACAACGTGCAACCAGGAAACTGGACATGGGTAAAGAAGCACCAACCTGACACCTTAGAACCTAGGTGGACTGGCCCATACCAAGTGATACTTACAACACCAACTGCAGTTAAAATAGTGGGGAGGGGGCCGTGGATTCCTTAGTCATAAGTAAAAAAAAAAGCCCTCCCTGAGCATATCCTGGAAAGATGGACACCCAGAAAGATGGAAAATCCCTCAAAATTAAGGCTTTACAGAACTTAATTGTTTTTCTCTGAGTATTGCTGACAATACCCAGTGTTTCCCGCAAGCACAAACACATCTGTGGACTGCTATTCTAACCTCCAGCAGTGAATATGTAACCTCTTATACTGGGTATGACCCCCTGTTTTCATTTTGATTTGTTTGATTTGCTAGGAAAGAATTGGCATTCTGGATCCTTTAAAGGTAAAGGGCACAATGGGACCTATACTCGAATCCCGTCCTATTGGTGAGGAATACCCTCTATAGAAAGAAGGCTCCAAACAAACCATGTCTATATATGCCCGGCTCATGGACTCCCTAACTGCCAAGGGGAGGGACATTACCATTGCGCAGCTTGGGGTTGTGAAACCATCATTTTCAGGGTGGAAACTTGTTAAAGATGACCCTATTATTTTTACAAGAATGAGACTCAAGTCGGAAGGGTTTGATCCCACTACGTGTATGGTTTCCAAATATAACCCAATAAGAATTGGATTCAAGCGTTATTGGGTTCACCGGGAAAACATGGGGAATTCAACATTATGTAAATGATAGAGATCCCGGGAAACCTTTTCTATCCAGCAAAGTAAAATATGGCAACCTGCCATCCGTACAAAGGCCCAAACCTCGGGATAAATCCTGAAGAGCCACAGCTGGTGTCATTAAGATTCCTTTGCCGCACCCTCCAGACTCTCCAGTAACTTTCCCGTTCACTGCCAGCCCAACTCACAGGGCCCTTCTCATTCAGGAGCCACCTCAAGGTTCTGTGTTTGATTCTCGGGATGCTGTATTCCAATTTATGAACTCAAATCCTCACCTCACAGCTGATTGTTGGCTTTGTCTGAACGCTGCTTCCCCTTACTATGTAGGCACAGGTACAAATAGCACTATTGGTACAGAGTGTAATCCAATTAGAAATGTTAGTAAAAAGGATTACACGAAGCAGCAGTCTATAGGTGATGTTAGTATGGACTCAAGTCTAAGCTCACTTTAAAAGATTTGCAAGGGCAAGACTGTGTTTTTATTCATCTAAGTATCCCTTTAATATATCAAGATATCGAGATTTTTGCCTTCAAGCTGTTCCCATTGAACCAAATGTTGATCCTAATTTGTTATCTGCTCCAATGAGTACTTGCTTTACTTGTTCCACAGGATGAACACCCTGTCTCTTTTCCCCGGGTATTTGTGTGCTAGTGCATGTTACTCCTCAAGTGTACCTGTGTTCTGGTGAAGGAGGTGTAGGGATAACTTTGGAATTTCCGGATGAGTTCAAAGAGCCCCAGTATTGGTCCCACTGGTAACAGGGCTTGGGATTATGGGATTAGCTGCAGTCGGGTCAGTTGCTTTAATACAAGGAAACTTAAACTATCAGACTCTTAGTCAGCAAATTGCTTTAGATCTACAGGGATTAAAAAAAACCTGTCTCCCATTTAGAAAGATCCCTAGACTCCCTTGTAGCAGTTTTGTTGTAAACCCGCCGAGGGCTTGACTTGCTCTTTTGGAAACAAGGAATGCTGTGCACAGCATTGGGAGAAACTAATTCTATGCAAAGCATTCGGGAATCAATAAAGATAGATGAGCCCTGGTTAGGAAAGGATTAGAACAAAGAGTCAAGAAAAGAAATGGAGGAACCAATTGGTTTGAAAAGCTACTTAATTGGTCAGCCTGGCTAACTACCCTATGAACGGCCCTAGCCGGCCCCTAATCCTCCTCCTGCTAAGCCTCACATTTGGCCCAGTAATAACCAATAAGCTAGTGGCATTCCTTACACAGAAAGTACAAGCCACAAAACTCTTAGTGCTGAGCCCACCATACACTGGGCTGGCTACCGAAGATTCAATGATTTGAACTTGGCTAAGAACAGGAGAGTATATAGCAGCTCTGGGCAAAGCTTAAGTAGCCTTGACAAGAGAAGTCATTTTGAGCTTTCAGAAGCCATTATGAATGGTAAATAAACTAGCTATGAACTGCCAATGAACTAGCTGATACTGGGGAGTTAGGCTGTGCAGACATAGCCCAAGGGAACGTACAGAAGGAAATGGATGTTCAGAAGGCTTTCGAGAACGACCAGAGCAGTTTTGGTTCAACTAAGAATGGCTAACCACAATACCTCGCTTCTGAGCTCTGCCTGCTTGCACACCTGCACATTGCAAAAGTATAAAAACCTTTGGAAAATTAGACTGGGGGGCCACTCAGTCTCCCCTCAAGAGAGCTGATGGTCTGGTCCCTGACCAGGAAATGAAACTTGTTCTGCTGAACTTTCCGGCAGTCTGGGCGGTTTGCTGTCTGGGAATGGAGTGTAGCTACAACAGACACAGGTGGTGCCATTCTGCCTGTGAGTGGAGTCACGTGGCTGGGAAAATGGAGGCCCCAGGTTGCGGCCTAGCCGAAAGCCAGCCTGGAGCCGGCCACCCAGCCAGAGTCCTGCCCAAACCAACAGGGTGGACGCAGGCGCCCCCAGGCCTGCTGTTTGCCGGAGCCGCGGCACAACACTGTTTCCCAGTCTTGGCACAACAGACTCCATTTTGAGTCCTGCACCTCCATCTTAGCTCTCAAGGCTGACCCCTAACCGACCTCCCCTCCCCAGCTCAACCCCAAATTCCTGGAACCAGCTCGTCACAAAGCCAGAATGTTTTCTGAAGATATGGTCACTCCACGAGTCCCTGACATATAGGTAAGATTAACGACCTTCTCCCTTCTGAAGCACCTCTGTGCGCAGATCCTCCCCAGCTTTGATCCTCCCCAGCTGTGCCTGCCAGCAGTGGGCATAAAAACGCTGCCAGGATTTTTTTCCCCTGCGCGGCTTCAATAGCTCAATACCCTGAGTTGCTGAACCTGCCCGCAAGCTTCTCAATAAAGCCTGCTTCTAAAACTTCGTTAATTGCATCTTTGATTCTGTTTTCACGTCCAAATAAACCTTATACACTGAGCCTCGAGAAGGCTTTTGGAGTCAAAATCCTCCCAGCCTCCAGGCAGCAGCGTCCCAGCCCCCTCACAAATGCAGCCCGGGAAGGCAGGCGAGTTCCTGGGAAAGCAGGCACGTCAAGTCCCGCACACCAGCAAGAAACGGCGCAAAGACGGACACCAGCAAGAAACGGCGCAAAGACGGACACCAGCAAGAAATGGCGCAAAGACGAACACCGTGAATTCAACCAAACAATTCTCCCGAGGGTGGTGAGGTAAAAGGAGCCCAGAGGGGCCCCCAATCCGTGAGACCAACATGGGAGGGCCCACTCCTGGGGCCGGCTTACCTCATAGCTCCAAATCACACAGCACCGCTTCTTTTCGACCTCTCCGGGGACAGGTGTGCCTCGGTCCATGGCTCCACGCGAGAAACAGCTCACGGCGAGGCCTGGTTTGGGATCCCCGTGAGTTTTATGAGCGGTTAGGGAGGCGTGGTCGATGTCGTGGGTCGACCCCATTGGCTGAATTGTTGAATTGAATTCACCTGGCCTAGGTGAGCCAATGCAGGTACAGCCCCACCCAGGCATAGCTCCCCCTCCTGGCTGGAAACCTGAACTGCTGAGCATGCAGTGAGCCACTGCTTCATGAGCCGGTAGCTCGGACCTCTGAGCATGTGTAATAGGCCTGCCAGTCCCTATCTAGCTCCCTAACAGGTTTTCCAGCCAAAGGTCTGCCTTCTGGAGCTGTTCTACAGAAAGCACTTAGTTCCTGACCCTTATGCATTCGGGGTAATGGATGCCCTCGCTTCCGTGCTTGCTTCTATTTCATTCTGGAATGGTCCTTGTTTCACAGGTCGGCGAGGTCAGGAATTCTGGGCTGGTTGGCTACCAAGCACAAAAAACATAGCCAACAGATTGAAATCTCAACCCCTATATTGGTTTATTATCGACCACACAAACTTGTCTTCTGGAACTTCCCTCCTAAATTTCTGAACCCTTGAACTCCTTGACACATGTACTTGGAAAGCAAGGATTCCAAACTCTGATCACCATATCTGACTGCTCCCCCAGTCCCTCTGCACTGTCAACCAGCAAAGTCGGGCCTCTCCATTTCTCAGAAGCTGCAGATTGTTACGTGACATCACCCTGTGTTTAAATGTTAGTGATTATGCCATTTAAAAAACAAATGTGTGAGCCAACTGGGGGCAAACAAGACTCGTTTCAAACACCAGCTCTGTCTCCTCTAAGGGCCCGTGTACAACTGCGACAACACAACAGTGGGTCCTGCTGGGTCTCCAGTAGCATCTGGGAGGAAGGTTATTTATTACAGGGAATCCTACCTTTGTCCCTTGGTGTTAATGGCAGACTCACTGGGTGACGGATTGTGTCTGACACGCACCACGTTTGCCGCAGCAAACACCAACACTTTGTCAAACTCCGTTTGGTATTGCTCCATCCCTCCATTATTCTCCCTAATCACAAAAATAATTAACACATTCATATAAAAGCACAGGATGAGGATAGCTTTAATTTATGCATCTAGTTCAGGGTCATCCCTCTTATCAAGATATGACAATCTAATGAGGCTTAATTAAAAGTAGCAGTGAAGCAATTTAGGAAACTGAGGGATTGTCACGAGTCCTGGTTGTGACAGCATGTTCTGTGCACCATGGAAGATAACAGATTTGTCTTCTGTGGTATCTCATATCCATCATCCCCAAACTACCTGCTCTTAGGGGTAGAGAGAGCGAGCTTGTCTTTGAAAAAAGTGCCTGGGTTTGGTAGCTGCTCACAGGATGGCAGGTGTAATGTATTATGAGAACTTAACAAGGCTCTGAGAAGATGGCTATTGGAAGGTCTGGCTGGAGGGCAAGGTCATGGCCCTGAAGGATTCAGGATCCAGAAGTCAAGTCAGAACTGGATGCCAGAGACTTTCTCAATCCAGCCCTCTTTGCCCCTCCCCTAAGGCCAATACATTTCTAAGGGTTATGGATTCTACTTCAGAATCTTTCTCAAACCCAGGGCCCTCTTCACCATTGTTGTCTAGACCTGGTCACCTCTTGCCTTATAAATACAAATATGGGTTTATTGTAAGTCTGGGTCTGTTAGGTTTCTCGGGTGGGAAATGTCTCGGTCCTTGGCTACACACTGGAAAGAAATTCACACCACAGCCTGGGTGGTAATCCGAGTGGGTTTATAGACATGAGAGAAGAAGGTTCCGGCGTTACACTAAACTGAACACGGGCACCCTCATGACACTGCACACTCAGCCCTGCTGAGTGGAAGGCAGAGAAGCAGCTGAAGGGAAGGGGCGGTGGTCTCCAGATTCCAGCCTTGTAAGGGCTTTCAGCTGGGAGGCATCAATTAAGCTCTCCTGGCTTGGGCTTAGCCCGCATTGGCTTCCAACCTCCTGTAGGGGGCCCCCTAAGCATGGAGAGGAACAACCCCTTGTCTTGCTACCTAACCGGTCTACATTCCTGCATGGCTACATTGAGATGGAACTAGCCCCTTTAGACAGCCTGAGGGGTTCAAAAGGAGACACGGGCCCCAGTGTTCCCTGTGACCACCTTAAACCTTAAACTACTGTTGGAGTTTATATTACCTGTGTGGGTCTGTGGGCATGGGACGTTTCCATGCCAGAGACCTGAAGTTACACAAATAGGCATCCAGAACAGAACTCATACAGGCTCTAATAAGATGCTCGGATGCTTCTCGCTAGGATGAGAATTTAACGAAGTGTGTGAGCAGTTCAGATCTTGTAAGGGAGAACAGGTCAGTAGGGTATCCAGAGAAGAGAGCAAAGGTCAGGGGAAAGGGAGGGGGCCCACAGACATCTGTGCTCTGTGTTTGGCCACAAGACAAGAAACCGGGTCTCCTTGCAAAAGAAAGCAGAACAGCAAGTCCCTCAGAACTACGACATTTTTAAACATGACCTATACAACACTCGGCTCTGGGAGGCGCCTTGGAAAACCATAAAAGCCCTAAAAGAGGGGCAAGGAGGAAGCCCAAGTCTTTGATTTTCCCTGCTGTGCTTTCAGTGTTGAAATGTCTGTGCACGGAGCCTTTGAAATTTCAGAATTAGAGAGTGGATTCACAAGCCAAGCTCCTGCTTTATTCTTCAATGCATTTTGGCCCAGCTTCTCCTTGGTGAGACATGTAACAGAAATTCTGGACTTAGGAGCCACTTGGTCCTTGGACACTAGGAGATTTCAGTGGAATCTGAAACAGGGCTCTAACCACCAGCTGGACTGGCCTAGGAAGCCCAAGTATTCATTCTCCCAAACACCAACCTCCCGTTGCTCTTCATCTGCCTGCACCTTGTTCAGCTTTAGTTGTCCGTGGAAGCGTTTGGCACCCATCTGATGCTTCGGAACCCAGAAAGGAGGAAAGGTAAAACTGGGATTCAAATGAAACAGACTTAAGCAGGACCATAGCCAAGATGTGCCCAGGGCTCCTCGCAGCATTTGTCACCTTCATTTCCCTCTTCGGACTCAGACGTGGCAAAGTTCAGAAACAAGCTTTACCAGAAAGAACAGCTGTGAACCCAGCCTGCTTCCAAGTGAGAAAAAGCCCTTTACACATGAGTTCCTGAGGTCAGCCCAGCCCTGTGCGTCCCCACCCCTCCCAGAGTCCCTGGCTCTCTGGCGAAGCATTAAAGCAAGTGGAAGCAGAGATTTGCTCAGAATAAAAAAATCGTTTTTCACAATAGCACGGCACGTTCTGGATGGCAATCACGGCTGCACAAACCATATCCGTCCTCCAGCCATAATGTTGGTGCCTCAGTGACCATGCACATACATTGTGTGGCGAGACTCAGAGCCTGTTCCATTTGTGGTCAATTGTTTCCTCCCTCTCCATACTTTGCACTTAGGAGACATGCTCTCTGGAAGTGGTTGAGGCTTGTCTTGTCACCAATAATCATCTCCTACACCTTCTTTAAAAGTCACTAATTTGATGTGTTCACTCAAAGAAATGCCAATAATATGAGGTTTCAGAGGAGAGCTCCTAGAGCTCCCCCAGACAACAAGGAGGCCGAGTGTCACCGTCATTATCCTGAGCTGGGAGGGGGCACTAGTGTTCTGGAAGCTGGGGATCCGTCACTGCCTGCCCACCGCACAGACAGAGCAGGTGCTGGTTATAATTGCTTCTAGACGTCCTGCCATGCTGAGTTGAAAGTCAAACCCGTAAACGCTGCCCGACTACAATAACACTGGAGTACACAGACATTTCTGCATCATTGCTGGGTGAAAATATACTGAGTGGAGTTGGATGAGATGGCAGCAAGTGCCTAAGGAGGGGATGCTGTGGGAATACCAACAAGATGACTGTCAGTCGCCGTTTCCTCCTCTCGTCTGCTTTTTCCCCCCTTTCTTTCAGGCCCAAAAGACATGACAAATATGTAAGCAAACAAATTTGTTCATTTTTAGAGAAGTCTCCCACCCCACCCCACCCCACCCCCATCCAACTCTGGCCTCCTTTGAGCAAGCCAGTAGAACTTTTTTTTTTTTTAAACCTGGCTTCTGCTATGGCAATTTCCGGAGTTGCTATGTGGCTGTGTTTAAAAGTCGCCTTTGGGATCCAGAGCACAATCCTTGTCACAAAGGCATTCTCCCAGTCCCAAATAGCAATGCGACCTCCTTTCAGAAGGTTGTTCTTGTTTCTGTAGACCCAGAAAGGAGTTCAAGCTGTTGATCTTGACCGTGGTTGTCGAGTCAGCCTCTCATGGACACCTCATGGGAAGCGGAGCAAACTATGCCAGTCTGTGCTATCACCAGGGCTGGGAAGGGAAGCCAACCGTGGAGGGCCATAGGTCGATGTGTGGATGGAGATAATCAGGTCTTTCGTCCTTATTCTATTTCAGTCTGGAAACATCCCTGAAGCCTGCTCAGTGTCATAGCAACACACAAACTTTCACTGACAGTCTGGGGCACATTGGCTGCAAATCGAACCCGGGTCTTCCCGGTGAAAGACGATGAGAGATCTACCACTGAAGCACCGTGGCCCTCACCTCAAACCAGGGCAGTCATTTCCCACAGATCTACCAGAGTTCAAACCACACCACAATGCGTGATGACTAAGATTGCCACCAGAATCTGATACTGATGCAGAAAAAAAACCTAACTACCATTTTATTGACTCCCACTCATACCGGCCCAATAGGACAAAGAACTGCCCCTTTGGGGTTTTGAGACTTTAAATCCTTACAGTAGCGGTTCTCAACCTGTGGGTCGCGACCCCTCTGGGGATCAAATAACCCTTTCACAGGGGTCAACCATTTCATAACAATAGCAAAATTACAGTTATGAAGTAGCAATGAAAATAATTTTATGGTTGCAGGTGACCACAACATGAACTGTATTAATGGGTGGGGGCATTATGAAGGTTGAGAACCACTGCCTTACAGAAATAGACAACCTCATATTTCTCCCACGGACGGGCTAGTCAGTTCAAACCCCCGACCTTGCGATTAGCAGCTTAATGCACAGTCCACTACACCACCTGGGCTCCTAATGCTATAATAAGAGATACTATTGTTAGATCTCTCCTGGGAGAGATATACCTCAGGCCTTGGCTTCGCGCGAGAAAGAATTCAATTCGAAGCCTGGATTGTGATCCAAGTGGGTTTTTTGAGAGAAGAAGTTTCAGGTTTACACAGGCACCTCAGGGCCCCTCACGGGGCACAGCCTACCTAGAAGCTGCTGGAGAGAAAGTCACTCAGTGGGCTCCGGGATCCTGCCTTTTTTTCTTTTTTTAAAAATCGTTTTATTAGGGGCTCATGCAACTCTTATCACAATCCATATATACATCAATTGTGTAAAGCACATTTGTACATTCATTGCCCTCATTATTCTCAAAACATTTGCTCTCCACTTAAGCCCCTGGCATCAAGTCCTCATTTCTCCCCTCCCTCCCCACTCCCCCATCCCTCAAGAAACCTTGATAATTTGTGAGTGTTGATACTGAGAGGGTTGTGGGAGGGTGGATTGGAAAGAGGGAACTGATTACAAGTATCTAAATGTGACCTCCTCTCTGGGGGACGGACAACAGAAAAGTGGGTGAAGGGAGATATCGGAGCGGTCAAGATCCTGCCTTTTCAATTCCTCCATAGGGAGGCATGGTTGACGGTCATGGTCAACCCCAATGGCTGGATTGAATTCACCTGGCCCAGATGGGCCAATCCAGGTGTAATGCCCACCTAGGTGTACCACCCCTTCCTGGCCGGAAGTTTGAACCTGAGCATATGTAATGGATGACCCAGTCCCTATGCTAAACCACCTAATAGTATTTGCAAGATGCCAAGCACCGTTCTAAGCTTTTTGTGTATAATAATTCAATTATTCCACTTAACAAGCCTATGTGTGGACTCTATTTGGCCTCCTTTTACAGATGAAAAATCAGTGGCACAGAATGATAAAGTCATGAGCCTAGGACCACACAGTGAGGAAGTGGGAAGGAGAGATTTGCACCCAGGCTGCAGAGCCCATGCCTTGGGTGCCTACAGCTGCCATGTAGGACACAGAAAAGCATGGAGCAGACTCGGCGTAAGATATTAGGGAGTTGGGAGGACTGTAGCATGAATGTATGTGCTATGACTTCATGAGAGTAGCTGCTACTCAGATCCAGAAGAGAATACAAGCCTTTCGCAAAAATTATTTTTGCCAAGAGAGGGTGGAAAACTGCATCTTGTGCGAAATCCCCCCAACCTGCACATGTGCATAGCTATTTCAGAAGGTTCCAAACAATGTGTGCTGTGCGGCAAACCAAACTGAGCTCAGGGGGAGCTGGGCTGTGCGTTATGTTAGCCAGAAAGTGAGCAGTTTGAACTCACCAGCCACCACTCCAAGGGAGAAAGAGGAGGCTTTCTGCTCCCATGGACTTACAGCCTTCGAAGTGGCAGGGAGCATTTCCATGCGTCCTATGATTAGGATCTCAGAGGGTGAGGGTGGAGTTGGTTGAGACCTGTCTTCAGGGCATTTCCCAGAAGGGCTTCCTGCAGTGGCTCTGCCTTCAGGAATGTCTGATGACCTTGAGGGCAGCAAAGTCCTAAACACACTCAAGCAGTGGTTCTCAACCTTCCTGATACAGGTCCTCTTGTTGTGGTGATGCCCCCCTCCCCCAACCATTAAATGATTTTCTTGCTACTTCATCACTGTAATTTTGCTACAGTTATGAATTGGGTGAGCCCTGTGAAAGGGTCATATGACTCCCAAAGGGGTCGCAACCCACAGGTTGAGAACCACTGCACTAAGGGTTCCCCTCCCAGGCAGCCCTACCAGTGTCTGGTGTGCATAGTTCTGTGAGGTGAGAGAAATGGACTTAGTGTCTGCTTCTGGTGACAGTTGATGTGGGTGGGCTTTCTCCCTATGTCAAATCCCTCTCAAGCCATTTGTCACCACAACAGAGGGAGCCATGCACAAAAAAGCAAGAAGAGGATGCAGCGCAGCAGGACAGCAAGCAGAACAAAGATTGAATAAGCACAATTCACTTCAATCATGAATCGGGTGCCCTTGAGATGTGAGGAAGACCCCAGTCTAGTGACATTAGATCAGGTTTAGGGATTGAGTGAAACGACCCCTCTTGGCTCCCCTCAGCTCCTATTTTGCTTTCCCATTGATCCTGACCCTTGCATCGTGATTGGTCCTTATTCCAGCATGATGGTTGGTTTCATAACCACGGCATATGGGAATGTGTTAGTCGATAGGTTATACAGGCACAGCCTCTGGAATGGGTAAGTGAGGAGGCGATTTGGGCTCGCTCATGCAGACCTCTAGTTGTCCTTGACATGACTGGTAGAATGGATCATGTGAAGTGATTTGAGATCGGCGTTGAGATCTCATAGGTCATGCAGACTTCTAGCTGATCCTGGCAGTACCCTATTTTAAGGAAACAGAATGTTTGGCGTTTAAGTCGTATTTGAGCTTAAATTTTGAGCAATAGGCTGTGGCTCACAGTGAGAGTCTATGTGGAGACCCTACATCCATTTTGAGGGGCCACAGATTCAGCCGCCATTGAGTTCTTTCCTACTCTGACTGGTAGTGGAAAGCTTGTCCCTCAGGCAGTGTGCTTGCGTCCACTCCCCGGGCCACACTCAATGATATACGGTAGTGTGCACATCCCAATGAAGGTCCCGCTCATGCTCTCACAGGCCCTCCTGAAACTCCAGGAATTGATCTGTCTTCAGTCACAATTTTGTGACAAAGTTGTTTGTTTTCTATGTCTTATTTAAGTTTTCAGGAGCCCAGGTGGTAATGCTGGATAGTGTTGGACTAATAAGAGCAAGGTCGCTGGTTCAAAGCCACTAGTCATTCCACAGGAGAAAGATGAGGTTATTGCTTCCTGTAAAGGTAGCAACTTCAGGATCCCTACACAGAGTCACTATGAGTCAGAGTCAGCAGGACAGAATGGGTGTCATTTTATTTAAGTCACTGTGGCTGTGGGTCCTTCCAACACCATTGTGGCCTCATGCGGATGCTCTCCTTCATCCAGAACAGCAGTTTGTGCCTTTTTCTTGTGTAAAACTTAGCAAAGGAGTTCCTAATAAAATATAGTTGGATTGGGAGTCTTTTTCCCCTAAAAACAAAGTAAATACAAAAATAGAAACGAGACTATGGTGCTAATAACCAGTTGGAGAGTTGAGAGAGCTGAACTCTCAATCCTGATAGAAAACCATTGTGACTGAGCACCTGCTCAAGGTCATCCACAGCCTATGAGGTTGAGCCTATGTGTTGGGGAGTAATTGTGTACATAAAGTTAACCATTTCTCTTTCTAAAGATTCTGTCTAAAGCTTACTTTAAATAATAAGGTTTCCCCTGGGCTAGGTAAAGTTCAGCATTCATCATGTTAGGCCAGAGGAGGCAAATCACACCCACTACCCAGGGAGCACTGCTTCCAAAAGCACATTGCCTGTGCCGGGGAAGAGGGGAGGTACCCGGACCAGAAATGCTGACAGAGTGGAACCAGAGAGCTCAGCCCCCAGCTTCCCGAGAGAGCAGCTGTGATGGTTCACTTCTGGATGAATATGTTTAAGCAAAGGCCAAGGGCATGACTTGGGCAGCACGAAAAGCAGATGTGCAGAGGTTGTTCACTGCATTCCAGAAGTTCACACACTCTCCTGAGGCTCCTTGGCTCAATGGCAGGAAGTCATTGGTGGCTTCCACCTTCAATCCCAAAAGGTCACTGCCGTCCAGTGGATTCCAACCACAGTGACCCTATATGGAGTTTTCAAGACTGTAAATTTTCATGGGAGCCAGCAGTCTCATTGTCCCCCCTGGGACAGCGAGCTAGCAGCCCGTTTTGCCACCAGGGCTCCTTCCTCTCAAATTCTGGATCCAGTCCCTCTGAATATCCTGCCCTGCCCTTGTCTAGGCTTCTTAAATGCGTTCCACGCTGCTTACGTTAGTCTGGGTGCATTCGAGAAACAAATCCACAGAAACACATATGTATAAGAGAGTTGTATATAAAGGGTGAGTGCACATCAAGAAAACATGCTCACATGTGCTTATGCACCCGCTTTGTCTTCAGCGATCATGTTGGTGTAGGCTGGTGTGCTTTTTCCATGTGGACTTTGTTGTTTCTTAGCTACATGGCCCCCTGTTTATCTTCCAGCCTTTAAGACCCCAGACGCTATATGCTTTGATAGCCGGGCACCATGGTGCTTAACTACTACACCACCAGGGTTCATTAGCATGTGACTTATCTCCTGTCATTCACACTAGATGCTCAAAATAGCAGGAGACCAGGTTTCTCCTTTGTGGCCACACCGGGTACTGACAGAACCAAGAACAGAGACACAGTTATATATCTTGACTATCATTTGCATATTATATGCCAGGAATCCCTAGGAAGTGTCTTGGAATTGTTCTACTCTGGTTCAAATTTCACACACCCTCCCAGTTTCCATACTGACTCTGCCAAACCCCTAGTAGCTGATTTGCACCTCCTATCAACTTGGAGAAAACACCCTAGGCCAGATATAGAAGTGGACATACTTGGTACCCAGAAAAACTGTTCAGTGTTTTGAGGGCGGCTCAGCAAACAAAATGGGCACAGTGATTAAGCATTCAGCTGCTAACACAACGCTCAACTCTGTAGTGGTTCTGCAAGAGAAGGATATGGTAGTTGACCCCCCAAAAGAGTTACAAACTTGGAAACCCTACGGGTATTTGTATAGGGTCGCTATGTGTTCCAATTGAGATGATTGTCATAGGTTGGGTTTGGTTCAACCCGTCTTACTGAGGAGACTCCTTCTTTACACGCGATCAGTTACTTTAGAGGAAAAAGGCATGCCTGTCCCAGAACAATCCAAGGACTGGTAAAGGCAACACCCACAAAGACACTCCCTCTGCCTGCCTAACTCTAAAATGCTGCCCATAAAACACTCTGCCTGGTAATATCTGGGCAGCACACTGGGGAGGTGCGGCAAATGTGTGTTGAATGTATGAGGCCATTTCATAGTTTGGTTGCACGATCAGGGTGTCTGTCATAAAGCCCATCTCTTTGACTCCACCTCTCAGCAGAGATGAACACAAGCTTCCCGTTTTTTTCTCGGCAATGTCCTTGTCAAATAAAAGTTCCTTGTAGATCAGTAACTTGCCACAGAGCAAAAGATATGGGAAGAGGCTCATCTTTCTCCTGGCTATGAAATAGAATGGCAAGCCCCTCCCTTCAACACACACACACACACGCACGCACACACACACACGCGTACACGCACACCCCTGCCTTACAACTACATTCGGTTGATTAGCAAACAAAGCTCTACAACCCAACTATGTGTTTTTCTTCTCCAGAGGAATGACAGACTTATATACCCTGCATTGTCTTTTTTTAATGGAATTGCCCCAGTTCTCCTCACCTTTCCTTAGATAGTGCAGTGAACTATTAGATGACTGCAGGTATTGAAAACTAGTATTGATTTCCGGTTTGTGTCACCTTTGGCTTTTAGCACCCTCCACTTCTCTAGTAAGCTTTCCATTGCTTTGGGGAAATTTTCTCTCTCTGAATTTATTATGTGAGGGTGGTAGTGTAATAATCAATGTGCCTATGGAGGACTATCCTTCATGACCTAAACTCATTAAGGGGCAGTGCCTGATGGAGCATCAGGTTGGAGGAAGGCCTATTAACAACCTGCATTATACAGATGACACAATTTTGCTGAAAATGAGAAGGACTTGATTCACTTGCTGATGAAGATGAAGGATTGATTAAAGCCTTCAGTTTGGATTATGACTCAATGTAAAGAAAGCCCAGACCCTCACAACTGGACCTATTGATAACATCATGATAAATGGAGGAAAGATCGAAATTGTCAAGGATTTTGTCTTGCTTGAATCCACAATCAATTCTCATGGAAGCAGCAGAGAAGAGAAAAAATGACACATTTCACTAGTCAAATCTGCTACACGAGACCTCTTTAAAGTGTTGAAAAGCAAGAGATTACTTTGAGGACTGGGGCGGGTTGACCCAGGCCATGGTATTTTCAACTGTCTCATATTCATGTGAAAGTTGAACACTGAATACGGAAGACCAAAGAAGAATAGATATATTTGATTAGTAGTGATGTAAAAGAGTAATGAATGTACCATGGACTGCCAAAAGAACAAACCCATCTAACTTGGATGAAGTACAGCCAGAATGTTCCTCAGGGCAAGGATAATGAGACTTCGCCTTAACATTGACATGTTGTCCGGAGAGATCAGTCCCTGGAGCAGGACATCGTGTTCTGGAAAGTAGAGGGGCAATGAAAAAGAGGAAAGCCCTCAACAAATGGGATTGACACAGTGGCTGCAACAATGGGCTCAAACTTAAGAACAACTGTGAGAATGGTACAGGACCGGGCAGTGTATGATTATGTTGTATGTATGGTCACAATGAATCCAAACCCTCATTATGACACTGAACAACAACAACAACAACAACAACCTGACTGAATCCTCTAGGAGGACTCTTGAATGTGAGAAAAATGGAACGAAGCCAGAGGAAGGATTGGAGGATGTCTTAAGTTTCTGTCTTAATCTCCTTAACCAAAAATTATCCAACAAGTCAGTAGCCTTAAAACACTTTCCCCCCTGCTTTGGAGCTTACAGGTTCAAATTTGGGGTGCGACTCTAGGTCAGGGTCCTTCTTTGTGGATACCAGAAAGTTCCTTGGCATTCCTCGCTATCTTATCCCCGTACTGTGTGTTACTGGGTCTATCCTGGCCTTTAACTCAGAAGTGTTTAGGTTTAGGCTCAAGCCTATTCTCATATGGCCTCATTTTTTTAAACATTTTATTAGGGACTCATACAACTCTTATCACAATCCATACATATACATATATCAATTGTATAAAGCACATCTGTACATTCTTTGCCTTAATCATTTTTTTTTTGCATTTTATTAAGGGCTCATACAACTCTTATCACAATCCATACTTATACATACATCAATTATATAAAGCACATCCGCACATTCCCTGTCCCAATCATTCTCAAAGCATTTGCTCTCCACTTATGCACTTTGCATCAGGTCCTCTTTTTTTTCCACTCCCTCCCCGCTCCCCCCTCCCTCATGTACCCTTGGTAATTTATACATTGTTATTTTGTCATATCTTGCTCTATCCCGAGTCTCCCTTCCCCCCTTCTCTGCTGTCCATCTCCCAGGGAGGAGGTCACATGTGGATCCTCGTAATCAGTTCCCCCTTTCCAACCCACTCACCCTCCACTCTCCCAGCATCACCCCTCACACCTTTGGTCCTGAAGGTATCATCCACCCTGGATTCCCTGTGCCTCCAGCCCCCATATGCACCAGTGTACAACCTGTGCCCTATCCAGCCCTGCAAGGTAGAATTTGTATCATGGTAGTTGGGGGGAGGAAGCATACAGGATCTGGGGGAAAGCTGTGTTCTTCATCGGTACTACCTCGCACCCTGACTGACCCATCTCCTCTTCTAAACCCCTCTATGAAGGGATCTCCAGTGGCCATACGGCCTCATTTATATTACAAAAGAACTCCCTTCTTTTCAAACAGGATCATGTCCACCAAGGTTCAAATTTCTCACATATTTTGAGGGGGCTACAAATCAATCCATAATGGTTCTTTTGGGTAGCTGTAACAACTGCCTACCAATCGAGTGACTTAAACAGCAGGCATTTGTTCTCTCACTTTTCTGAAGGACAAAGGGTTAAAATTAAGGTGTGGGCAAGATTCATTCCTTCTGAGAGCTCTGAAGGAGAATCAAAGTAGCCTCTCTCTGCTTCTGGTCACTGCTGCTAATCCTTGATATTTCTTGGCTTATAGATGCACTGATCCAATCTCTGCCAGTGTCTTCACACGGGGTCTCTGTGTGCCCACTCCCCTTCTTATAGGAACACACCAATCAGTGCATGTAGTATCCATCTGAAATCTAAACCCAGAAAGATGGAGCTCTTGAAATACTTATCTAAGCACATCTGCCAAGACCTCCTCTCCAAGTAAGGCCATAGCCTCAGGTCCCATGTGAACATGAATGGGTGTGTGTGAATGTGATTTAATGTACTACAGAGGGCACGCTTTGGCCTCAGGAGGAGTGTTTCGCCATTACCTGCTTCACAGCCCTGAGATTGCCCAGGCATTTGCCACATTTTCTTGTCTTCCCAACATTTATCCACCATTAGGCCTTTTTCCCTAAGTTAGTCAAGCGTCAGTTTCTGTCACTTGTGATCATGACCCTCCCTCCCGCCCAGGTCACAAATTTAAAGTGACACAGGCAGTTTCTTTAATGGGCACTATGTTATCCTGACTAGCAAGCATTGCTAAGGAGGGAGGATGAATCAGGGAGAATCCGCTTGCTTCATCTAGCTTCGGGGCAGTCCACAGAGGATTGATCCCTGAGACACTAACGAATTTTGCAACTGTCACAGAACAATGCAAATAAGTAAGATCCACATCTGCTGAACACCATCATGAGGTCAAACTGTGTGTAAATAAATGCCTGTTTCAAAGAGTGAGTAAATTCTATGGTAAGGAGTGACAGGGCTTTGTTGGCATAAACCCAGCAAGGCATTATGGGTCGGATATTAATGAACTCATGCTCCTGGGCCTCACAGAGCCCCAGCTCAACTGCTTCAGCTTGTTGACAAACTGAACTCAGGGTACCCGGAGAGAGCACTACCATTTTGATGAACAAGGTTGGTTGGGGATGATGCTTCCTAACTTGCATTTTAATATAAATTTGATGATTCATCTGAGCAATGTGGAAAGAGCATTCAGATAAAAGAGAGGGACAAACATCAAGTGACCAGAGGATGAAACTTCTTTCTAATCTGTGCCCACTGGAATTGCTTCTTGGGAAGGTATTTTTTGGGGGTGTGGGGTTGTTCCCCTACCCTGCTCCAAGCCTTCCTCCTCATGCCCACCCCCACCCCAGCATACATCCTACTGGGAGAATGTCTCTGAATAATGAAGTTTTAATAAATGAAGCTTTAATGAGCCTGATAGTCTGCCTAAGACCCCTTCAAACTGTAGTCTTTCATTTGTATTCTTCCATCCTTTCTGAAGAAATGAACCTGATGGCAGGTAGTATGTTTCCTTTCCAGGATGAGCTGATAGACCCTCTCGCTGCTGCAGTGGGAGGTGAAACATTAAAAGGCCCTCTGTGGCCATGAGACATGCCCACTCTCCAAGAGACACTGGGCAGGTTTTCTGAAGCTCCTCAGAATTGACTAGTGGCCCTGGTCCACCCATCTCAACCAACCCAGTCTTCATTTGCACTGCATGCCCTCTCTGAGCTCCAACTGCATGCTTCATTTGAGGATGACAAAGCCTCTATTGTCTGAGAAGATGCGCAGACATATGAACTAATCAATGCTCCCCCTGTCCCCGGGGAGTGTGAAATTCTCCCATCATGACCCACCAGCTTCCCTGGAAATTCCTGTCTTAACTCAGGCACTTAATATCAATGGTGTCTCTGCTTCCTTTCTTCTTGCACACCCCCCAGGCATTAACTGTCATCCTTCCTCTCCCTAAAATATACTTTGAATCTATTCACTTCATGCCATCCCTACTGCCCCAAGGTGTGTCTTGCATTGACTATGAAACTAGATTCTGTATCCATTTTCCAGGGCTGTCAAAACAAAGCATCGTAAATCAGGTGGCTTTTAAGAACAGTCCACCACCTGTCTATCAGTTCGTGGTGCAGTGGTAGCTAGAGTGCTGCTGTGAAATTGGAAGCTGTGCCACCGATATGACAAACCCCAGAAGGGTCAGCAATGATGGGCAGGCTTCAGTGGAACCTTGAGCCCTGTGATGCTCAACCTTCCTTTAATACAATTCCTCATGTTGTGGTGACCCCCAACCATAAAATCATTTTCCTTGCTACTTCATAACTGTAATGTTGCTACTGCCATGAATCGGGTGACTCTTGTTAAAAGGTCGCTGGACCCCAAAAGGGGTCACAACCCACAGATTGAGAACCACTGCTCTAGCCTAAGGCAGACTAGGAAGAAAGACCTGGTGATCTACTTCCAAATATTAACAAATGAAAGCCTATGGGTCACAAAAAAATATGGTCCTATAGAGTGCTGGAAGATGAGCCACTGACCTGCAAACAACAGCTACAAAAATAGACTCAAACACACCAACAAAGGCCTGCTGAACTCCAAAGCCCTAACAAACCCACTGCCCTCAAGTCCATGCCAACTCATAGCGGCCCTATAGGACAGGGGCGAACTGTGTATTAGTCTGGGTATGCTAGAGGAAAATCGAGGGAGACTCATGTGTATGAGAGAGAGTTGGTGGTTTTTAAAAATCATTTCCCTATTATTTAATCATTATATTAGGGATTTATACAACTCTTATCACAATCCATCCATCCATCCATTATAAAGCACATTTATACATTCATTGCCCTCATCATTGTCAAAACATTTGCTCTCCACATAAGCCCCTGGCACCTGCTCCTCATTTTTCTCCTCCCTCCCCACACCCCCCTCCTTATGAACCCTTGATAAATTTTATTGGGGGCTCATACAACTCTTATCACAGTCATTCCATCCATCCATCCATCCATCCATCCATCCATCCATCCATCCACCCATTGTGTGTCAAGTACATTTGTACATGTGTTGCCCTCATCCTTCTCAAAACATTTGCTTTCTACTTGAGCCCTTCGTATCAGCTCCTCATTTCCCCACTTCCATCCTCCTCCCCCTCCCTCATAAATCCTTGGTAATATATAAATTATTTTGTCATATCTTACACGTCAAACATCTCACTTCCCCCACTTTTCTGTTGTCCGTCCCCCAGGGCAGAGATTTTATGTAGATCCTTGTAATCGATTCACCCTTTCTACCCCACCTTCCCTCCACCCTCCTGGTATTGCCACTCTCACCACTGGTCCTGAAGGGATCATCTGTCATGGATTCCCTGTGTTTCCAGCTCCTGTCTGTACCAGAGTACATGTTCTGGTCTAATTCTACCTTATAAATCCAGAGAGAGAGTTTTATATCAAACAGTAATTGTACATTAAGCAAACGTCCCAGCCCAGTGCACATCAAATCCATAAGTCTAGTATTAGCCCATATGTCTGATACCAATCTATAAATTCCTTTTCAGACCCATAAAACATGTGCAGTGATGCTGAATGCAGGATAATCACAGGCCAATGGGTGGAAAGTCTTGTGGATCCAGTGGCATTGTAAGCATCTCAGTGCTGGCTGCGATCTCTCTGAGGCTTCTTTGGCTTCAGAGGTCTGGTCGCATCCATTTGGCTTGCCTTCTGCAATGTCTCCCAAGGAGTAGCAGAGAGAGAGAGAGAGAGAGAGAGAGAGAGAGAGAGAGAGAGAGAGAGAGAGAGAGAGAGAGAGAGAGGTGTCTTCCACCTCCAAGGAGGAAGTACCAGATTTCTCAGAGTTCTCAGAAGGAGGCTATGCCCACATAAAAATCTCACTGACTATCTCCAGATTGGCAGCCTAAACTCCACGCCTACACTCCTAATCCTTAACTTGACACAAGATTAGGTGACTACCACAGGCTCCTAATCCATAACAAGCCCATTTATTTTTTCCCTGCATACCGACACCAATCCAATACCCAAAGCTTTACACAATGGGTGGAGATCTACTTCTAAAACATGAATATAGAAAAATCGCTTTTGCTTGAAGGCTCTCAAGGAAATGCTCACTGAAAACTCCATTCCTATTATCTCACCTCCCCCAAATTAGTCTTCTTCTGGGCTTTCAGTCACACCAAGTTCTCTCCTGCCCCAAGGCCTTTACATGCACTGTCACCTCTTCCAAGCCCTGAAGAGCCAAGTTCAAAGTTCCAGTTAATCTCCCTGATCCTGAATTTTAAGAACTGTGTGTGTGGGAGGGAAGGGGTTGGGCTGTTTGTTGAACTGCTGGGTTTTGGAGCCATTTGTCATGCAACCTCATTTTGTCAATGACTGGTTAATTAATGCAGCATTCATTTGCCCTTCTTCCACTCACAGCACATGGCTTGTATCTTTGGGATTACTCTTCCACCATGCTCCATCTCCATGCTTCTGCTGGCATTGACCCAATCTGCCAGCTCCAGGCCTGGCTAGTCAGGGCATGACTTTCCTCTGTCCAAAGGGACTGGGTCAGACTCAGTATGAGACTCATGCTAGGTTAATGATATCTAACCCTAAAAAATGCCCCAGAAACAATTTCCTCATTGCCAATGAGTCCATTTTGAATCATAGAAGGTCCCTGTGGGGTTTCTCAGACTGTAAATATTTATGTGAGCAGAAAGTTCCATCTTTTTCCCTATGAGGTAGCTGGTAGGGTAGCACTGCCAACCTTGCAGTTAGCAATCCAATGCTTACCTGATAGTACCGCCAATGATTAGAAAGGAAAAGAGCCTCTCTCTAATAGAATTCCTGAGCTTCTAGATAAAACTACAGCTGTCATCAGGAAGCCTGCGTGAAACTCAAAAGGAAACAGCTCTGAAAGGAAAAGGTTCAAACTCTGATGGTATCAACTGAGTGCCAGAACCCAGCTATTCCTGATGCTCTGTCTCCAGACTTACAAATTCCATAAACCTACCCATTAATTCCTTCTCCTGCTCCTTCCCTTCTCACGCCCCAAGGTACTTTGACTTAGCTTTGAAGGCACTCACAACTTCACGGGTTCTGCCTTGCACAGGTGTCTGCTTGCTTCCAGTTCAGTCCTGACATTGTCCCTATCTTTAGCCATGTTAGGCTTGCGTCCTAGAGCTTTCCTTTGCTTGTCTCCCTATTGCTCTTGTCCTATGAAGTCTGTGGCTTTATCTTTAAGTCTAAGTCCTGCCCTTTCGCTTTCGTAGAAATCTGTCTCTGTATCTTGACTCATGGCAGGTTGTGTCCTTCAAAGATGACTGTCCTAATGTTGCACATCGCACATTCTCTTGTTACAAGATGAGTTTGTGTTCATTTTTCCAGAAACAGTGCCTGCTTTCCCTCTTCCTTGCATCTTGGCAGGCCTTTGACTATGGCAGAAGTGTTGCTCTGTGACTTCCACCTGGTCATATTGGGTTGTTCACCATTGGGACCCTGTCAGGATGTTGCAAGGAAGACCAAGCCAAATGAAAATGTCACATATAGGGTTCTTTTTGAGCTCCAACCAATAGAAGTATCAGTCGTGTGAGGGAGTGAGTCTTAAGAGAGCTGCAGCCTCTGTCCTTTGAGCTACCCCAGCTAATGCTTGATGAAGCCAAAACTAGTGTCCTCACTGAGCTCTGCCCAGATTGCAGATTTGTGAGCAAAATTGATATCATCATTACTTTAAGATGCTATTTGTGGGGATACTTTCTGTTAGCAGCAGATTATCAGAATACTGCCTAATCAGACTGCATTGCCAGTTTTACTCTCTCTCTCTCCATATATAGATATAGATATCCTCCACTCATCTGTCAGTTGGTTGTACTATAATGGTTTGTGTATTGTTATGGTGCTGGAAGCTCTGTTCCCAGAATTTCAAATACCAGCAGGATTGCCCATGGTGGACAGGTTTCAGTGAAGCTTCTAGACTAAGACAGACAAGGAAGAGGGGCCTGCTAGTCCACTTCCAAAAATTACTGAGAGAAAACCTTATGGATCACAAGAGAACACTGACTGACTAATGTGTTTTGGACACACTATCAGTGGACAATTGCTAGAGGAAGACATCATATTTGATGAAATAGAGGGACATGGAAGATCCTTATTGAGGCAGATTGACCTAATCGCTGCAACAATGGACTTCAACATTCAGGAATGTGTGACAATGGTGCAAGATCAGACAGCACTCCATTCCATTTCATATAAGGTCTCCATGGATCACAGTAGACTTGATGGCACTCTCTATATGTTTGTCTTCAGTGACTTCCCAGAGGGCTGCTCTGCCTGGCAGCCTCTATTCTTCATGCTTCCAAATGGGGAGCACAACAGGTCCATAGTCACTGATATTCCCCTCAATCCCCAGGTCAAGTAAGGAGGCATGAAACTAACTATGTTGTTCTCTTTGCCTTGTCTCTCTTCCTTTTCCCCTCCTCCAACAGGGCTAGAGGGGGTAAATTCTTACCTTGCAGTCTAGAAGAGAATTTCTTCCACACCAAAATCTTCTCCTTCCTCAAAAGGCACATAGATGCTTTTCGCCTTGTTTTGAATTAAAATGGCAGATGGGATGGTAGGAAAGAAAATGAACTAGTCTAACAGAATGGCCAAACAGATTTACCTTCCACATAAGAATGCAAATAACTCCTCAATCTTGTTATAGAGTCATGATATGATGAGCTCCATCAAAGCAGAGTAGAACACCACGGAGGTCAGACCAGAAAGACCATATTGAGTTGATTTTGTATGAGAGATTCTAGTTGCTAATTATACTTTTCATAACAGACAGATGGCAGGTATAGAAGCCCAGACTTAAAATGTCTTTATCTATTTGCCTGCCTAAATATATGTTTGCATTATGGTCCTCAAAGGGAATACTTTCTTTACCTTAAATTCCATTTCTTTTCCCCCTTTTTTATGTAATTTTATTGAAGTATCATTGATGTACAATAAACCATAGTGTGTTTTGCTCTTTGAGGTTTTTAAAAAGAATCATTTTATTGGGGGCTCCTACAACTCTTATCACAATCTATACATACATCCACTGCGTACATTTGTTGCCATCATCATTCTCAAAACATTTGCTTTCTACTTGAGCCCTTGGTAGTAGCTCCTCATTTCCCCTCCTTCCCCCTTCCCCTCCCTCATGGACCCTTGATAATTTATAAATTATTATTCTGTCCTATCTTACACTGTCCGACATCTACCTTCACCCACTTTTTTGTTGTCCCTCCCTCATGGAGGAGGTTATATGTAGATCCTTGTAATCAGATCCCTCTTTCTACCCCACCTTTCCTCCATCCTCCTGTTATTGCTACTCTCAGCACTGGTCCTGAAGGGGTCATCTGTCCTGGTTTCCCTGTGTTTCCAGTTCCTATATGGACCAGTGTATATTCTCTGGTCTAGCCGGGTTTGTAAGGTAGAATTGGGATCATGATAGTGGGCGCGGTAGCATTTAGGAATGAGAGGAAAGTTATATGTTTCATCGTTGCTACACTGCATCCTGACTGGCTCATCTCCTCCCAGCGACCCTTCTGTAAGGGGTTGTCCAGTTGCCTACAGATAGATCTTGGATCCCCTAACTGTACCCCCCCCTCATTCACAATGATATGATTTTTTTGTTCTTTGATGCCTGATACCTGATCCCTTCTACATCTTGTGATCACACAGGCTGGTGTGCTTCTTTCATGTGCGCTTTATTGCTTCTGAGTTAGATGGCCACTTGTGAACCTTCTAGTCTTTAAAACCCTAGACTCTTTATCTTTTGATAGCTAGGCTCCATAAGCTTTCTTCACCACATTTGTTTATACAGCCACTTTTTGTCTTGAGTGATTGTGTCGGGAAGGTGACCATCATAGAATACCAGTTCCTTAAATTCCATATCTATAGGCTTAAGTCTTACCCACAGGAAGCCTATTTTTATTTTATCCCTGGAACAAAATCTTGCAATAATTTTCTCTTTTTGGGCAAGTCCATCCTCAATCACTTATCCTTTAACATTTACAAGAATTTATCTGTAACCAACCCCATTTACATAGTCTCATTCATGCTATTTCCACAATAATTGCTAATAACCCTATTTTTTAGAATTGGCAGAAAGCATCAGCATCAATATCCCATTGCCACTGGGTTGATTTCAACTCAGTGGTACCCTATAGGACAGAATAGTATTGCCTCATAGGTTTCCAAGGCTGAAAAAAAATCTCTTTATTGTGAGTTGGGTGAAGGTTTACAGAATACATCTGTTTTCCATTTGACAGTTCACACATATTTTGCTTCATGATATTGACTGCAATCTGCTCAACGTAATATCACTTATCGCACTTCCTCCTTGTATTTCCTGTTTCCATTCCCCCTTCTTTCCTGACCCTTCTGAACTTGATCTTTGAATAAATTATATCCTTTTGATTCAAAGAGTTGATTAGTGTTACTTTTTACCTTATAGATCTACCTATTGTTTGGCTGAAGATTGAGCCAAGGGAGTGAGTTCAGTTCCAGATCTGAAGGTGCCTAAGGACAACAGCCTTGTGGGTTCCAAGAATCTCTCTCTGAGCAATACCACTGAACATTTAAAATAAGTTTAAACTTTGTTGCACATATTTCTCCTATTCTATCCCAAAATTCCAAAGCAAACTCATTATCATTGTGTTGAAGCTGACTCATAGAGACCCTACAAGATAGAATAGAACTTCACCCTCTGATTTTCCAAGGCTTAAATCTTTACCAGAGCAGACAAACTCCTATTTCTCACATGGACCAACTGATAGGTTAGAACCACTTTCCTTGTGGTTAGGAGATCAATGAGGAGTCCACTCTGCCATTAGAGCTCGTTAAGAATGCGATCCAGCATCCCCTAATGCTATCCCTCTCAGATCAGTTGGTAGTGGTAATCAATGTAAATCTTAAGGGGGTCAGACTGCCACATCGTAACTCTTCCTTGGGGAAGATGGTGGGTTTGAACTGCTGATTGATTAGCCCTTAAGTGCTTAATTACTGCCTCACCAGGGTTCTCCTTAACATCAAAACAGTGGACACTTATTGGTTTATCTTACTGGTCTCTGTTCCCTAAAAATTGCACTTCATCCACAGGGTTTTCTTCCACAACACACAGCTGCTAGTGTTTTTGGTTTGTTTTTCCACATGACTTCACCTTCCTGGTCAAAGCTGATTTGTCCAGGGCTAAACACACAATGAAAACATAGCCATATTTGCACACTACAAAATTTGAAGTGAGACAGCAAGCTATTTGTTGAGTTTTTTGAATGACTGAAGTCTAAAAGGAAGTGTTATGATACAGGAAACAGTGAGTTTTGATGTCCAGGATCTATGCTGGGGACCCAGTTGGCACTCCGAATGACTATTCAAAGTGATGGTATGAATTCTCCTCTTCCATGACCTACACATATAATAGCTATAACCACTAAGTCCATGATTTGACAAATGTCTTGTGTGATTGAGTTTGGGTTCCCCATAGGATTAGATCCTGAGACAAAGGTTTTAATTAAGCCATTTTCTGGGGAGATATCAATAAGGAAATGGGAAATAGAAAAGAGAAAGAAGGCAGCCAATGAAAAGTACATTATCAAACAATTTAAAATTGTGAGCAACTGGAGGTTAATCTTACTGGAGACATTGTAGAAAATCCACTAGTTATTCTGCCCAGAATGTGAGGGAGTGTGGCTATTTGTCCAACAACTCCTATGGGTCATTGGTTAAGGGTTACTCCAGGAAGCGAGAATTAATTCCACAACCTCCTAAGCCATGCATGCTCAGGTACAGTGGTCTACAGAAACTAGAGAAAGCAAGAAGAGAGATGTGCTGGCCATTCGGAATTAGGCTAGCATGCCAAGTTGTCAGACATGTCAGGTTCTTGAACTATCATAACTTGAAAGTCATCATGATCCTGTGAGATATACCACTGGTATTTCAAACACAAGCATAGTTACCCGTGGTGGAAAATTTTCAGAAAAGCTTACAAGCTAAATAGACTAGAAAGAATAACCTGCCAATCTACATCTGAAAAAAAAACAGTGGTGTTTGTGGAGCACATTGATAGCAGTGGAATATTGTTTCATATAGTGCAGGATGATGAAACCCTCAAGTTGGAAGACACTCAAAATATAATTGGGGAAGAGCTGTCTCCTCAAAGTAGAGTTGACCTTAGTGATATAAAGTTTTCAGGACCTATATTTGTTGATGTGGCAATGACTCAAAATGAGAAGAAACAGCAGTACTGCAATAACCACTAACAAGAAGATGGGATGCATGAAATATGGATCTAGAAAAATTGGAAGCCATGAAAAAATGGAACACATAAAGATCAAACACTCTAGGTGCTATTGAACTGAAATAGACTGGTATTGGCCATTTTGAATGTCACAATAATATGGTTTACATACCAGAGTAACAAATTTGAAAGGAATGGATGACTTTCATGTTAAAAATGAGAATGTTTCAACATCGATTCCAATGTTCACCATTGTTAGGTGTAGGATATATTACACATACAAGGATGAATAATTAATAAAGTTATTATTCAAATTTACACACCAACCACTAATGCTAACAATAAAGCCATTGAGGATTTTTAACCAACCTTTTCAGTCTGAAATTGATGAAACATGCAATCAAGATTACTGATGACTTGAATGCAAAAATTGGAAACTAAGGAGGAGGATCACTAGTTAGAAAATATGGCCATGGGGATGGAAGCCACATGGGAGATCTCATGGTAGAATTTTCCAATAAGGATGGCTTATTGATTGAAGATTTATTTTTCAGGGATGTAAACAGTAACCATAGACATGGATCATGTATATTCGATAGAAATACACACGAATTAAATCAACTATATCTGTTGAAATAAACTACTATACATACTCGAGTATAACCCAACGCAACTAATTTTAACCCCCAAAGCTGGGGTGCTTTTTCAGCATAAAAAATGTGCTGAAAAAACCTCGGCTTATCCTCAAGTATTTACGGTATAAAGAAGTTCAATATCATCAGTCACGAGACTGGAGACGAACTGTGGAACAAACCATCAATGGCAAAATTCAACTCGAATTCCAACAAAATTAAAACAAGTCCCCAAGAGTCAAAGTATGAATTTGAGTATATCTCATCTAAATTGGAGGATACTTCAAGAAGAAAGTTGACACATTGAACACAAATCACCTGAGATGATACGAGTTCTGCAATAATATCAAGAACATCATAAATAAAGAAATTCAAAGATAATTAAAAAGACAGAAACTAAAGAAAAGACAAAACGGATGTCACCTTGAATGTGGAGTAGCTGAAGCCAATGAAAGAAATGATGAAGTACGAAAAAGAGAGAGAGAAATATAGAAATAATTGATGAAGTAAAGACGCTGAATAAAGAAGCTGAACATAAAATCTCAAAGGGTAATTAAAAAAGATGGAATAAAGAATTATATGAAAAGGTGCAAAGACCTGGAATTAGGACAGCAAAAATGAAAAGCATGTGCATTTCACTAGCTGAAAAAAATTGAAGAGAAATTCAAAATACAGAATTACACAGATAGCATCAAAAGAAGATGAAAGGGATTCACTGACCACATGAAGCCCAGGCTCCACAGCGCTGAGTCCAGAAGACCAAGATAGCATAGGGTTCTCACTGCAGATTGCTCTGAAAGTGCTCACAGTAGTAGGCCCTGGATCAACTGGGGAAAATGTAGAACTCAAAATAAGAAGACTAACCTTAGGATATAATAGGCACTAGTGGAATTCCCATTTGACACCTGACCTCACCTCCATGGCTCAACTTTCAGCCCCCAAATAGGAGACATATACTGTCAACGATGTACAATTCAGAGCCCAGCATTTGTCAGGGAGTTACTCAGAAGGCAGGAAGGCATGGGAACGAAAGACCAATGGAAACGGCAAACAAAGGGAGGGAATAGGAAAAGTAGTATTGCATTGTAGGTATTGCAATCAATATCATAAAACATTGCATGAATTGTAAAGAAAATCAATTTACTCTGTAGATTTTCCCTCACATCACAATCAAAACAGTGTAAAAAGAAAATAAGTCATATGACCGAGTACACTGGTAGATCTTGCTGAAGACCAATTTCCAGTGTTAAAAGATGTCACTTTGAGGAATAAGGCACAGCTGAGCCCTAGTGGTATAGTGGTTACAAACATAATGCGTCAGAACCAACCAAGTTGGGTTGCTCAACACAAGATCAGCAGTTCTGCTCCCATACAAAGTTCCAGTATTGGAAACCCACAGGGATATCTCTCCCCTGTCCTATAGAGTTGCTAAGGGTTGGAATCAACCTGATGGCAGTGAACTGGATGTAAGCCAGGCTGACTAGAGACACAAATCAAGTGACACTCATATATGTGCAATAAATAGTTTTTAATCAAGAAGTCATTATAGTATTTCTATTTCAAGGAAATATCCCAGGCCAGTCCAACTCAAGTCCATAAGTCCAACACTAGCCCATAAGTTCCTTTCCAACTTACGCAGTTACATGCAATGATGCAGAATGCAGGGATGTCAAAGGCCAGTGATTGCAATGTCGTGTGGACCCAAGGTCGATGGAAGCATGGCAAGACTCTGGCAGCTCTCAACGTGGGCAGGAAGCAGTCAGGTGAATGCAAAAAGAAGGGGAGGTTCCCAGGGCCCTCCTTATGAGAAGGCCATGGTCACAAAGAGGCACCATCAGGCTATGGTGTGATTGACAGATTGGATACCAACCTTACACTTTTACATATCTTCAAACTGACATAAAATTATATAACTATCATACTATGGCATTTTCAATCACCTCATATGTACTTGAAAATGGACAATAATTATGAAAGGTAAAATAAAAGTTGATGTCTTTGAATTATGATGCTGGTGAAGAATATTGAATATTCCATGGACTTTCAGAAGAAGGAACAAATCTTTCTTGGCGGAAGTAGAGCCAGAATGCTTCCTAGACGTGAGAATGGCAAGACTTCATATCACATACTTTGGACATCTTAACAGCTGAGCATAGTCCCTAGAGAAGGATATCATACTTGGTAAAGTGGAGTGGTGAAAAAAAGAAGGTCCTCAATGGGATGAATTGGCATACTGGCTGCAAAAATGGTCTCCAACATTAACTGTGAGGAAACAGGCTGTGGGTGCTATGAGTTAGAGCCAAATTAACAGTATCTAACAATGACAACTCCCCTCCCGCGACCCATCTGTCAATTTGCAGCACTGTGGTAGCTTGTGCTTTGCTGTGATGCTGGGAGTTAGTCCACTAGTACTTCAAATACCAGGCAGGATCACCCACGGTGAACAGATTTCAACACAGCTTCCAGACTAAGAACTGACAGGACGACAAAACAATCAGTCCACTTCTGAGGGATTCACCATTGAAAACTTTATGCATAGCAGTAAAATATTGTCTGATATAATGCCAGAAAATGAGTCCCTCAGATTGCAAAACAATCAAAATATCACCGAGAAAGAGAGCTTCCTCAAAGTAGAGTCCACCTTAATGATAACTCAAAACCTCACAACAGGAGCTGTAGATAACATCATAATAAATGGAGAAAATATTGAAGTTATCAAGGATTTCATCTTGCTTAGATTCACAGCTAATGCTCATGGAAACAACAATCAAAAAACCAAATAACATATTGCATTAGGCAAATCTACTGCACATAACCACCTTAAAGTACTGAAGATCAAGAATTTCACTTAGGATTAAGTTGCGCCTGGCCCAAGGCATGGCATTTTCCGCCACACCTTATGCATGTGAAATTTGAACATTGAATGAGAACGACTGAAGGAGAACTGGTGCATTTGAATTAAGGTACTGACAAAAAAATACTGAAAGTACCATGGGTGGAGAGAAGAACAAACAAATCTGTCTGAGAAGAAGTGCAGCTAAATGTTCCTTGGCAGATAGGATGGCGAGACTTCATCTCATGTACTTTGCAGATGTTATCAGGACAGACCAGTCCCTGGAGGACATCATACACATTACAGTGGAGAGGTTGCAAAAAGAGGAAGACACCCGATCAAATGGATCGAGACAATTCCTACAACAATGGACTCAAACATAACAAAATTTTTGAGTATGGGGCAGGACGAGGCAATGTTTCATTCTGTTGTGTAGGCATTATTATGAGAAAGAACTGACGTGAAGGCATCTAGCAACAAAGTGTACTAAAGCTTCTTCTGGCACCTTCATTTGCTAATGGATTATAATTCAAAATGAGAAAAATCATTGCAACCATTCATTAATAATCAGAACATGAAACGTGCAAAATAAGAATCTAGGAAAATTGGAAATCATAAAAAAAACGGAATCTGACCTATAAAGATCAATATCCTAGGCATTGGTGAGTTGAAATAGTCCCTTTGAATCTTAAAATGATAAGAATGACTATGCTGACAATGACAAATTCAAAAGAATGTCTCTTTCATCCTCAAAAAGAGCATTTTTAGATCTATCTTGAAGTGCAATGCTGCCTGTGACAGAATAATATTTATCTTCATACACAAGGAAGGCCGGTTAATAGAACCATTATTCAAATTTTCTCACAAACCACTAAAGCCAATGAACAATTGTAGCAACTTCTTTAGTCTGAAATTGACCACACATGTACTGAAAATACATTAATAATTGCTAACAATTGGAATGCACACATGGAAACAAAAAGGTAGGAAGAGTAATTAGAAACTATGGCTTTGGGGATCGAAAAGAAGCTGAAGACTGCATGAAAGAATTCTGCAAGAGCAATAACTTCCTCATTGCAAACACCTTTATTCAACAACAGGAGCGGCATATATACATGTGGAAAACACAGGAATGGAATTGATTAAATCTGTGGGAAGACATGATAGAGAAGCTCAATATCATTGAGACAAAACAAGACCGGGGGCCAACTATGTAAAAGACTATCAATTACTAATATGCAAGTTCAAATCAAACCTGAAGAAAATTAAAATAAGAACGCAAAAGAGCCCAAATACAGTCTATATTATATTTGTGGTCGGCTGGGGTTTCTAGAGAAACAAACCAGTGATACTGATACATGTAGAAGAAGGAAATTTATATCAATAAAGAATTTTACATTAAGAAGTCCACACAACAAGAAACCCCAGTCCAACTCCAGCCCATAAATCAGATGCAAACTAGAGGCCCTTCCAGACTCCTGAAGCTGTTGGAGGAATAGCCCAAGAAACAGGAAAACCACAGGTTGGTGGAAGCAGAGTTGGGAGAATCCAATGTCAACAGGCAGTTGGCAGGCCACAGACAGCTCTTAGGGTCAGCAGGTCTCATGGTGATTGCCATCCCAAGAAGCCAGACGTAGGGTCCAGGGTCATTTCATCAGGAAGAAAAAGAGTGAGCCCATTCTCCACAGTCTACTTATAGCTATGAAATAGGTCATAGCCCCAAGGAGAGTGTGAGCTGCACCTTCTGAAGATCCTGGTCAAGCTAAATTGACACGAAACCTTACTATCACAATATCTCACCTGAATTTAGAGCCTATCTCAAGAATGGTTCGGACATATTGAACATTAATGATCAGCTACCAGAAGACTTGTGAAATAGCATAAAGGTCATCAATGTTTTTTTTTTTTTTGTCATGTCACCTGTGGCTATTTATTTATTTATCACAAATCATTTTATTGGGGGCTCCTCAAAAAGATCATTAATAATCCAGGAAAGAAAGAAAATACTACAGTGGATATCAGAGGAGACTGGGAAACTTGCTCTTGAACCTAAAGCAGTTAAAGCAAATGGAAGAAATGATGAAATAAAAGAGTTGAACAGAAAAATTTGAAAGGCCAGCTTGAGAAGATAAAGTAAAGAATTATATTGTAACGTGTAAAGAACTGGAATTAGGAAAGCAAAAGGAATGAGTACAGTCAGCATATCATAAATTGAAAGAACAGAAGAAAAAATCCAAGCCTCGGATTACAATGTTCAAGGATTATTTATCAAACTATTGAATGATGTAGGGAGAATCCAAAGAATATGGACGGAGTGTACAGAGTCTCTGTTCCCAAGAATTAGTTGAGGTTCTACTAGTTCAAAAGGCCAAGAGGAAGTTGAAGCTGCAATGTAAGCATTAGTGAAAAGCAAGGAAGGGATAGGAATGGAAATATTTCAACATGCTCATGCAGTGATAGTCCATGTCAAGAAATTTGGAAGATAGCTATCTGGCCAACCAACTGGAAGTGATTAATATTTGTGTCCATTCTAAAGAAATATGACGCAACAAAATCTGCAAATTAATTTAAAATAACATTAATATGACATGCAAGTACAATTTTATTGATGATACCTTTAAAAGTAGTTATAGCAATATGTCAACAGGAAGTTGCCAGAAATCCAGGCTGTATTAAAAGAGGGCATGGGGCAAGGTATATCAATGCTCGTTTCAGATGAACCTTGGCTGAAAACAGAGGATACAAGGAAAATGCTTACTTATGTACTATTGACTATGCAGAGGATTTTACTGTGTATCATAACAAACTTTGGGTAGCATATGAATACATATGAGAACAATGGGAATTCCCGTACATTTAATTGTGCTCCTGTGGTACCTGTACACAAACCAACAGGAAGTGGTTCGAATAGAACAAGTGGATAGTGTGTGGTTTAAAATCAGGAGAGTGTGTGTTGTGGTTATATCCTTTCACCATATGTGTTAGACAGGGTTCTCTAGAGAAACAAAACCAGGACATTTATGATTTGATAGATAGATAGAACACGAAGGAATATAACAGCTAATTAGTCCACATAGCAGTACAAAGGACTCAGTTTAACTCACTTCCATGCAACAGTAAATATGGCAGTACAGCCAGGCAGCAAACTGCAGAACTAGGTAAGGCAGCCACACACTGGTCTGATCACCAGAGAGCAACTGAGAGATAGGTGTGGCTTGCTGAGCCATTTATCTCTTTGCCCACGAATCAAACTGCAAACTTATTAATCCCATATGTTCTTATTGGCCAGGTTGGCACTATAAACCTACCTATCTATCACACTATACTTATTCAAATAATCTGAGAAGCTGCTCTGTATGAAGAAGTTGAGGCATCTGGTTTGGAGGAAGAATCATTAACAACCTGTATTATGCAGATGACCCAAACTTGCTGGCTGAAAGTCAATAGGCCTTGAAGTACTTACTGATAAAGCTCATATAGTACACCTTCAGTATGAATTAGTCTTCAACACTAAGAATACAAATGTCTTCTCAACTTGACAAATATAAACACACAACATCATTACAAATAGAGAAATGTAGCTAAACTCTATTTTACTTGGACCCACAATCAATACTCACAGAAGCAGCAGTCAATAAATCAACGTATTTCATTGGAAAAATCTGTTGTAAAAGACCTCTTTAAAATGTGAAAGAGCAAATGTTTTACTCTGGGGATTAGCAAATTATGCCTGCTTTTAGCCTTGATATTTTTAATCACCTTAGATGCATGTGAAAGGAGTCTTAATTTCAGTGTCTGGTATGGGTTGAATGACTAACAGCAAGGTTGGTGGTTCAACCCACTTGCTGCTCCACAGAAGAAAGAGGAAGCTATTTGACCCTGTAAAGATTTACAGCTTTGGAAACCCTATATGGTCACTATGAATAAGAATAGACTTGATGGTAATGTTTGACATATGCATGTGAAAGATGGACCATAAATAAGGAAGACTGAAGAAAATATGATGCCTTTAAAATATGATGTTGCAAATAATATTGAATATACCATGAATGCCCAGCAGAACAAAGAGGTCTATCCCGGGAGAAGTACAGCCAGAATGTATTTTAGAAGTGAGGATGGTAAAACTCCATTTCATATACTTTGAACATGGTATCAGGAGAAATTAGTCCCTAGAAAAGGACAAAATACTTAGTAGAGCATCGTCAAAAAACAGGTAAGCCCTGAATGAGATGGATCAACACAGTGGCTGTAACAATAGGCTAAAATATGACCATTGTGAGGATGTCACAGGACTAGAAAGGTTTTATTCTATTGTGCATAGGGTCACTATAAGTGACAGTGCGTGAGTTTTTGTTGATTAACAACACTGGGATATGAGCAATGTGCCCATGCCATATGCTAAACTGTCACCATGCTGGACACAGTTGATCTTTGTGGCTTTAGAGGGTAATTATTTAGAGGGTTATGATTCCACTGAATTTTTTTCTGTGTATTCAAACTATTCCATCCTAAGATTCCACATATCTAGGGGTGCTCAAGTCTTAGGCTAGCTGAGCCCTAGCGTTAGCCTAAGCCTAGGGGTGGCCTAGCCTACGCCTAGGGGTGCCCTAGCCTTAGGCTAGGGGAGCCCTAGTCTTAGCCTAAGCCTAGGTGTGCCCTAGGCTAAGCCTAGGGGTGCCCTAGCCTAAGCTTAGGGGTGCCCTATCCTATGCCATGGGGTGCCTTAGCCTAATCCTAGGGGTACCCTAGCCTTAGGCTATGGGAGCCCTAGCCTTAGCCTAAGCCTAGGGGTGCCCTAGCCTAAGCCTAGGAGTGCCCTAGCCAAAGCCTAGGGATGCCCTACCCTAAGCCTAGGGGTGCCCTAGCCTTTGGCGAGGGGAGCCCTAGCCTTAGCCTAAGCCTAGGGGTGCCCTAGCCTAAGCCTAGGGGTGCCCTAGCCTTAGGCTAGGGGAGCCCTAGCCTTATCCTAAGCCTAGGGGTGCCCTAGCCTAAGCCTAGGGGTGCCCTAGCCTAAGGGTAGTGGTGCCCTAGCCTTACCTAAGCCTAGGGGTGCCCTATCTTAAGCCATGGGGTGCCTTAGCCTAAGCCTAAGGGTGCCCTAGCCTAAGCCTAGGGATGCCCTACCCTAAGCCTAGGGGTACCCTAGCCTTAGGCTACGGGAGCCCTAACATTAGCCTAAGCCTAGGGGTGCCCTAGCCTAAGCCTAGGAGTGCCCTAGCCAAAGCCTAGGGATGCCCTACCCTAAGCCTAGGGGTGCCCTAGCCTTTGGCTAGGGGAGCGCTAGCCTTACCCTAAGCCTAGGGGTGCCCTAGCCTAAGCCTAGGGGTGCCCTAGCCTTAGGCTAGGGGAGCCCTAGCCTTATCCTAAGCCTAGGGGTGCCCTAGCCTAAGCCTAGGGGTGCCCTAGCCTAAGGCGAGTGGTGCCCTAGCCTTAGTCTAGGGGAGCCCTAGCCTTAGCCTAAGCCTAGGGTTGCCCTAGCCTAAGCCTAGGGGTGCCCTAGCCTAAGCCTAGGGGGGCCGTAGCCTTAGGCTAGGGGAGCCCTAGCCTTAGCCTAAGCCTAGGGGTGCCCTAGCCTAAGCCTAGGGGTTCCCTAGCCTAAGCCTAGGGGTGCCCTAGCCTAAGGCTAGGGGTGCCCTAGCCTTAGTCTAGAGGAGCCCTAGCCTTAACCTAAGCCTAGGGGTGCCCTAGCCTAAGCCTAGGGGTGCCTTAGCCTTAGGCTAGCTGAGCCCTAGCATTAGCCTAAGCCTTGGGGTGACCTAGCCTACGTCTAGGGGTGCCCTAGACTAAGCCTAGGGGTGCCCTTGCCTAAGCGTGGGGGTGCCCTATCCTATGCCATGGGGTGCCTTAGCCTAATCCTAGGGGTACCCTAGCCTTAGGCTATGGGAGCCCTAGCTTTAGCCTAAGCCTAGGGGTGCCCTAGCCTAAGCCTAGGAGTGCCCTAGCCAAAGCCTAGGGATGCCCTACCCTAAGCCTAGGGGTGCCCTAGCCTTTGGCTAGGGGAGCCCTAGCCTTAGCCTAAGCCTAGGGGTGCCCTAGCCTAAGCCTAGGGGTGCCCTAGCCTTAGGCTAGGGGAGCCCTAGCCTTGTCCTAAGCCTAGGGGTGCCCTAGCCTAAGCCTAGGGGTGCCCTAGCCTAAGCCTAGTGGTGCCCTAGCCTTAGTCTAGGGGAGCCCTAGCCTTAGCCTAAGCCTAGGGTTGCCCTAGCCTAAGCCTAGGGGTGCCCTAGCCTAAGCCTAGGGGTGCCGTAGCCTTAGGCTAGGGGAGCCCTAGCCTTAGCCTAAGCCTAGGGGTGCCCTAGCCTAAGCCTAGGGGTTCCCTAGCCTAAGCCTAGGGGTGCCCTAGCCTAAGGCTAGGGGTGCCCTAGCCTTAGTCTAGAGGAGCCCTAGCCTTAACCTAAGCCTAGGGGTGCCCTAGCCTAAGCCTAGGGGTGCCTTAGCCTTAGGCTAGCTGAGCCCTAGCATTAGCCTAAGCCTAGGGGTGACCTAGCCTACGTCTAGGGGTGCCCTAGACTAAGCCTAGGGGTGCCCTAGCCTAAGCCTTGGGGTGCCCTATCCTATGCCATGGGGTGCCTTATCCTAATCCTAGGGGTGCCCTAGCCTAAGCCAAGGGTTGCCCTACCCTAAGCCTAGGGGAGCCCTAGCCATAGGCTAGGGGAACCCTACCCTTAGCCTAAGCCTAGGGGTGCCCTAGCCTAAGCCTACGGGTGTCCTAGCCTAAGTTTAGGGGTGCCCTACCCTAAGCCTAGGGGTGCCCTAGCCTTAGGCTAGGGGATCCCTAGCCTTAGCCTAAGCCTACGGGTGCCCTAGCTTAAGCCTAGGGGTGCCCTAGCCTATGCCTAGGGGTGCCCTAGTCTTAAGATAGCAGAGCCCTAGCCTTAGCCTAAGCCCAGGGGTGCCCTAGCCTAAGACTAGGGGTGCCCTAGCCTAAGCTAAGGGGTGCCCTAGCCTAAGCCTAGATGTGCCCTAGCCAAAGCCTAGGGGTGCCCTAGCCTAAGCCTAGGGGTGCCCTAGCCTAAGCCTAGGGGTGCCCTAGCCTAAGCCTAGGGGTGCCTTAGCCTTAGGCTAGCTGAGCCCTAGCATTAGCCTAAGCCTAGGGGTGACCTAGCCTACGTCTAGGGGTGCCCTAGACTAAGTCTAGGGGTGCCCTAGCCTAAGCCTTGGGGTGCCCTATCCTATGCCATGGGGTGCCTTAGTCTAATCCTAGGGGTGCCCTAGCCTAAGCCAAGGGTTGCCCTACCCTAAGCCTAGGGGTGCCCTAGCCATAGGCTAGTGGCACCCTACCCTTAGCCTAAGCCTAGGGGTGCCCTAGCCTAAGCCTAGAGGTGCCCTAGCCTAAGCCTACGGGTGTCCTAGCCTAAGCTTAGGGGTGCCCTACCCTAAGCCTAGGGGTGCCCTAGCCTTAGGCTAGGGGATCCCTAGCCTTAGCCTAAGACTACAGGTGCCCTAGCTTAAGCCTATGGGTGCCCAAGCCTAAGCCTAGGGGTGCCCTAGTCTTAGGCTAGCAGAGCCCTAGCCTTAGCCTAAGCCTAGGGGTGCCCTAGCCTAAGACTAGGGGTGACCTAGCCTAAGCTAAGGGGTGCCCTAGCCTAAGCCTAGATGTGCCCTAGCCAAAGCCTAGGGGTGCCCTAGCCTAAGCCTAGGGGTGCCCTAGCGTAAGCCTAGGGGTGCCCTAGCCTAAGCCTAGGGGTGCCGTAGCCTAAGCCTATGGGTGCCCTAGCCTAAGCTTAGGGGTGCCCTACCCTAAGCTTAGGGGTGCCCTAGCCTATGCATAGGGGTCCCCTACCCTAAGGTTAGGGGTGCCCTTGCCTATTCCTAGGGGTCCCCTAGCCTAAGCCTAGGTGTGCCCTAGCCTTAGGCTAGCTGAGCCCTTGCCTTAGCCTAAGCCTAGGAGTGCCCTAGCCTAAGCCTAGGGGTGCCCTAGCCTAAGCTTAGGGGTGCCCTAGCCTATGCCTAGGGGTCCCCTAGCCTAAGCCTAGGGGTGCCCTAGCCTTAAGCTAGGGGAGCCCTAGCCTTAGCCTAAGCCTAGGGGTGCCCTAGTCTAAGCCTAGGGGTGCCCGAGCCTAAGCCTATGGGTGCCCTAGCCTAAGCCTAGCGGTGCCCTAGCCTAAGCCTAGGGGTTCCCTAGCCTAAGCCTAGGGGTGCCCTAGCCTTAGTCTAATGGAGCCCTAGCCTTAGCCTAAGCCTAGGGGTGCACTAGCATAAGCCTAGGGGTGCCCTAGCCTAAGCCTAGGAGTTCCCTACCCTAAGCCTAGGGTTGCCCTAGCCTAAGCCTAGGGGTGCTCCAGCCTTAGGCTAGCTGAGCCCTAGCCTTAGCCTAAGCCTAGGGGTGCCCTATCCTACGCCTAGGGGTGCCCTAGCCTAAGCCTAGGGGTGCCCTAGCCTTAGGCTAGGGGACCCCTAGCCTTAGCCTAAGCCTAGTGGTGCCCTAGCCTAAGCGTAGATGTGCCCTAATTAAGCCTAGGGGTGCCCTACCCTAAGCTTAGGGGTGCCCTAGCCAAAGCCAAGGGGTGCCCTAGCCTTATGCTAGCTGAGCCCTAGCCTTAGCCTAAGCCTAGGGGTGCCCTAGCCTAAGCCTAGGGGTGCCCTAACCTAAGCCTAGGGGTGCCCTAGCCTAAGCCTAGGGGTGCCCTAGCCTAAGCCTAGGGGTGCCCTAGCCTAATCCTAGGGGTGCCCTAGCCTAAGCCTAGGGGTGCCCTAGCCTAAGCCTAGGGGTGCCTTAGCCTAAGCCTAGGGGTGCCCTAGCCTTAGGCTAGGGGAGCCCTAGCCTTAGCCTAAGCCTAGGGGTGCCCTAGCCTAAGACTACGGGTGCCCTAGCCTAAGCCTAGGGGTGTCCTAGCCTAAGCCTAGTGGTGCCCTAGCCTTAGTCTAGTGGAGCCCTAGCCTTAGCCTAAGCCTAGTGGTGCCCTAGCCTATGCCTAGATGTGCCCTAGCCTAAGCCTAAGGGTGCCCTACCCTAAGCTTAGGGGTTCCCTAGCATAAGCCTAGGGTTGCCCTAGCCTAAGCCTAGGTATGCCCTAGCGTAAGGCTAGGGGTGCCCTAGCCTTAGTCAAGTGGAGCCCTAGCCTTAGCCTAAGCCTAGCGGTGCCCTATCCTAAGCCATGGGTTGCCTTAGCCTAAGCCTAGGGATGCCCTACCCTTAGCCTAGGGGTGCCCTAGACTTAGGCTAGGCGAGCCCTAGCCTTAGCCTAAGCCTAGTGGTGCCCTAGCCTTAGTCTAGGGGAGCCCTAGCCTTAGCCTAAGCCTAGGGGTGCCCTAGCCTAAGCCTAGGGGTGCCCTAGCCTAAGCCTAGGGGTGCCCTAGCCTTAGGCTAGGGGAGCCCTAGTCTTAGCCTAAGCCTAGGGGTGCCCTAGGCTAAGCCTAGGGGTGCTCTAGCCTAAGCTTAGGGGTGCCCTAGTCTAAGCCTAGGGGTGCCCTAGTCTAAGCCTAGGGGTGCCCTAGGGTTAGGCAAGGGGAGCCCTAACCTTAGCCTAAGCCTAGCGGTGTCCTAGCCTAAGCCTAGGGGTGTCCTAGCCTAAGCCTAGGGGTGCCCTAGGGTTAGGCAAGGGGAGCCCTAGCCTTAGCCTAAGCCTAGCGGTGTCCTAGCCTAAGCCTAGGGGTGCCCTAGCCTAAGCCTAGGGGTGCCGTAGCCTTAGACTAGAGGAGCCCTACCCTTAGCCTAAGCCTAGGAGTGCCCTAGCCGAAGCCTACGGGTGTCCTAGCCTAAGCTTAGGAGTGCCCTACCCTAAGCCTAGGGGTGCCCAAGCCTTAGGCTAGGGGATCTCTAGCCTTAGCCTAAGCCTACGGGTGCCCTAGCTTATGCCTTGGCGTGCCCTAGCCTAAGCCTAGGGGTGCCCTAGCCTTAGGCTGGGGGAGCCCTAGCCTTAGCCTAAACCTAGGAGTGCCCTAGCGTAAGCCTAGAGGTGCCCTAGCCTTAGGCTAGGGTAACCCTAGCCTTAGCCTAAGCCTCTGGCTGCCCTAGCCTAAGCCTAGGGGTGCCCTAGTCTAAGCCTAGGGGTGCCCTAGCCTAACCCTAGGGGTGCCCTAGCTTAAGGCTAGGCGTGTCCTAACCTAAGCCTAGGGGTGCCCTACCCTAAGCCTAGAGGTGACCTAGCCTAAGCCTAGGGGTACCCTAGCCTAAGCTTAGAGGTGCCCTAGCTTAAGCCTAGGGGTTCCCTACCCTAAGCCTAGGGGTGCCCAGGCCGTAGGCTAGAGGAGCCCAGCCTTAGCCTAAGCCTATGGCTGCCCTAGCCTAAGCCTAGGGGTGCCCTAGCCTAAGCCAATGGGTGCCCTAGCCTAACCCTAGGGGTGCCCTAGCTTTAGGCTAGGGGAGCACTAGCCTTAGCATAAGCCTAGGGGTGCCCTAGCCTAAGTCTAGGCATGCCCTAGCCTAAGCCTGGGGGTGCCCTACCCTAAGCCTAGGGGAGCCCTACCATAAGCCTACAGGTGCCCTAGCCTAAGCCAAGGCTTGCCCTAGCCTAAGCCTAGGCTTGCCCTAGCCTTAGGCTAGCTGAGCCCTAGCCTTAGCCTAAGCCTAGGGGTGCCCTGGTCTAAGCCTAGGGGTGCCCTAGCCTAAGCCTAGGGGTGCCCTAACCTAAGCCTAGGGGTGCCCTAACCTTAGGCTAGCGGAGCCTTAGCCTTAGCATAAGCCTAGGGGTGCCTTGCCTAAAACTAGGGGTGCCGTAGCCTAAGCTAAGGGGTGCCCTAGCCTAAGCCTAGGGGTGCCCTAGCCTAAGCCTAGGGGTGCCCTAGCCTAAGCCTAGGGGTGCCCTAGCCTTAGGCTATGGGAGCCTAGCCTTAGCCTAAGCCTAGGGGTGCCCTAGCCTAAGCCTAGTGGTGCCATAGCCTAAGCCTAGGGGTGCCCTAGCCTAAGCCTAGGCTTGCCCTAGCCTTAGGCTAGGGGAGCCCTAACCTTAGCATAAGCCTAGGAGTGCCCTAGCCTAAGCCTAGGGGTGCCATAGCCTAAGCCTAGGGGTGCCCTAGCCTAAGCCTAGGGGTGCCCTAGCCTTAGGCTAGGGGAGCCTAGCCTTAGCCTAAGCCTAGGGGTGCCCTAGCCTAAGCCTAGTGGTGCCCTAGCCTAAGCCTAGGGGTGCCCTAGCCTAAGCCTAGGCTTGCCCTAGCCTTAGGCTAGGGGAGCCCTAACCTTAGCATAAGCCTAGGGGTGCCCGAGCCTAAGCCTATAGGTGCCCTAGCCTTAGCCTAAGCCTAGGGGTGCCCTAGCCTAAGCCTAGGGGTGCCAGAACCTAAGCCTATAGGTGCCCTAGCCTAAGCCTAGGGGTGCCCTAGCCTTAGGTTAGGGGAGCCCTAGCCTTAGCCTAAGCCTAGGGGTGCCCTAGCCTAAGCCTAGGGGTTCCCTAGCCTAAGCCTAGGGGTGCCCTAGCCTAAGCCTAGGGTTGCCATAGCCTAAGCCTAGGGGTGCTCAAGCCTTAGGCTAGCTGAGCCCTAGCCTTAGCCTAAGCGTAGTGGTGCCCTAGCCTACGCCTAGGGGTGCCCTAGCCTAAGCCTATGGGTGTCCTAGCCTTAGGCTAATGGAGCCCTAGTCTTAGCGTAAGCTTAGGGGTGCCCTAGTCTAAGCCTAGGGGTGCCCTAGCCTAAGCCTAGGGGTGCCCTAGTGTTAGGCAAGGGGAGCCCTAGCCTTAGCCTAAGCCTAGCGGTGTCCTAGCCTAAGCCTATGGGTGCCCTAGCCTAAGCCTAGGGGTGCCCTAGCATAAGCCTAGGGTTGCCCTAGCATAAGCCTAGGGGTGCCGTAGCATAAGCCTTGGGTTGCCCTAGCATAAGCCTACGGGTGTCCTAGCCTAAGCCTAGGGGTGCTCTACCCTAAGCCTAGCGGTGCCCTAACCTTAGACTAGGGAGCCCTAGCCTTAGCCTAAGCCTTGGGGCACCCTAGCCTAAACCTAGGGGTTCCCTAGCCTAAGCCTAGAGGTGAGCTAGCCTAAGCCTAGGGGTGCGCTAGGCTAAGGCTAGGGGTGCCATAGCCTTAGTCTAGTGGAGCCCTAGCCTTAACCTAAGCTTAGGGGTGCCCTATCCTAAGCCTAGGGGTGCCCTAGCCTAAGCTTAGGGGTGCCCTAGCCTAAGCCTAGGGGTGCCCTAGCTCAAGCCTAGGGATGCCCTAGCGATAGGCTAGAGGAGCCCTAGCCTTAGCCTAAGCCTAGGGGTGCCCTAGCCTAAGTCTAGAGGTGCCCTAGACTAAGCCTTGGGGTACAGTAGCCTAAGCCAAGGGGTGCCCTAGCCTAAGGCTAGGGGTGCCCAAGCCTTAGTCTTGTGGAGTCCTCGCCTTAGCCTAAGCCTAGAGGTGCCCTATCCTAAGTCATGGGGTGCCCTAGCCTAAGCCTAGGGGTGCCCTAGCCTAAACCTAGGGGTGCCCTAGCCGAGCCTAGGGGTGCCCTAGCCTAAGCATACGGGTGTCCAAGCCTAAGCCTAGGGGTGCCCTAGCCTAAGCCTAGGGGTGCCCTAGCCTTAGGCTAGGGGAGCCCTAGCCTTAGCCTAAGCCTTGGGGCGCCCTAGCCTAAACCTAGGGGTTCCCTAGCCTAAGCCTAGGGGTGACCTAGCCTAAGCCTAGGGGTGCCCTAGCCTAAGACTAGGGGTGCCCTAGCCTAAGCTTAGGGGTGCCCTAGTCTAAGCCTAGTGGTGCCCTAGCCTAAGCCTAGGGGTGCCCTAGCTTAAGCCTAGGGTTGCCCTAGCCTAAGCCTAGGTATGCCCTAGCGTAAGGCTAGGGGTGCCCTAGCCTTAGTCAAGTGGAGCCCTAGCCTTAGCCTAAGCCTAGCGGTGCCCTATCCTAAGCCATGGGTTGCCTTAGCCTAAGCCTAGGAATGCCCTACCCTTAGCCTAGGGGTGCCCTAGCCTTAGGCTAGGGGAGCCCTACCCTTAGCCTAAGCCTAGGGGTGCCCTAGCCTAAGCCTAGGGGTGCCCTAGCCTAAGCCTAGGGGTGCCCTAGCCTAAGCCTAGGGGTGCCCTAGCCTAAGCCTAGTGGTGCCCTAGCCTTAGTCTAGGGGAGCCCTAGCCTTAGCCTAAGCCTAGGGGTGCCCTAGCCTAAGCCTAGGGGTGCCCTAGCCTACGCCTAGGGGTGCCCTAGCCTAAGCCTAGGGGTGCCCTAGCCTTAGGCTAGGGGAGCCCTAGTCTTAGCCTAAGCATAGGGGTGCCCTAGGCTAAGCCTAGGGGTGCTCTAGCCTAAGCTTAGGGGTGCCCTAGTCTAAGCCTAGGGGTGCCCTAGCCTAAGCCTAGGGGTGCCCTAGGGTTAGGCAAGGGGAGCCCTAGCCTTAGCCTAAGCCTAGCGGTGTCCTAGCCTAAGCCTAGGGGTGCCCTAGCCTAAGCCTAGGGGTGCCCTAGGGTTAGGCAAGGGGAGCCCTAGCCTTAGCCTAAGCCTAGCGGTGTCCTAGCCTAAGCCTAGGGGTGCCCTAGCCTAAGCCTAGGGGTGCCCAGCCTTAGACTAGGGGAGCCCTAGCCGTAGCCTAAGCCTAGGGGTGCCCTAACTAAGCCTAGGGGTGCCCTAGCGTAAGCCTAGGGGTGCCCTAGCGTAAGCCTAGGGGTGCCCTAGCCTAAGGCTAGGGGTTCCCTAGCCTTAGTCTAGTGGAGCCCTAGCTTTAGCCTAAGCCTAGGGGTGCCCTAGCCTAAGCCTAGGGGTGCCCTAGCCTTAGGCTAGCTGAGCCCTAGCATTAGCCTAAGCCTAGGGGTGACCTAGCCTACGCCTAGGGGTGCCCTAGCCTAAGCCTAGGGGTGCCCTAGCCTAAGCCTAGTGGTGCCCTATCCTCAGCCATGGGGTGCCTTAGCCTAATCCTAGGGGTGCCCTAGCCTAAGCCTAGGGTTGCCCTACCCTAAGCCTAGGGGTGCCCTAGACTTAGGCTAGGTGAGCCCTACCCTTAGCCTAAGCCTAGGAGTGCCCTAGCCTAAGCCTACGGGTGTCCTAGCCTTAGGCTAGGGGATCTCTAGCCTTAGCCTAAGCCTACGGGTGCCCTAGCTTATGCCTAGGCGTGCCCTAGCCTAAGCCTAGGGGTGCCCTAGCCTTAGGCTGGGGGAGCCCTAGCCTTAGCCTAAACCTAGGAGTGCCCTAGCGTAAGCCTAAGGGTGCCCTAGCCTTAGGCTAGGGTAACCCTAGCCTTAGCCTAAGCCTATGGGTGCCCTAGCCTCGGCCTAGGGGTGCCCTAGCCTCAGCCTAGGGGTGCCCTAGCCTCAGCCTAGGGGTGCCCTAGCCTAAGCCTAGGGGTGCCCTAGCCTAAGCCTAGGGGTGCCCTAGCCTAAACCTAGTGGTGCCTTAGCCTAAGCCTAGGGGTGACCTAGCCTTAGCCTAAGCCTAGGGGTTCCATAGCCTAAGCCTAAGGGTGCCCTAACCTAAGCCTAGGGTGCCCTTGCCTAAGCCTATTGGTGCCTTAGCCTAAGCCTAGGGGTGCCCTAGCCTCAGCCTAGGGGTGCCCTAGCCTCAGCCTAGGGGTGCCCTAGCCTAAGCCTAGGGGTGCCCTAGCCTAAGCCTAGTGGTGCCTTAGCCTAAGCCTAGGGGTGACCTAGCCTTAGCCTAAGCCTAGGGGTGCCCTAGCCTCAGCCTAGAGGTGCCCTATCCTAAGTCATGGGGTGCCCTAGCCTAAGCCTAGGGGTGCCCTAGCCTAAGCCTAGGGGTGCCCTAGCCTAACCCTAGGGGTGCCCTAGCTTAAGGCTAGGCGTGTCCTAACCTAAGCCTAAGGGTGCCCTACCCTAAGCCTAGGGGTGCCCTAGCCTAAGCCTAGGGGTACCCTAGCCTAAGCTTAGAGGTGCCCTAGCCTAAGCCTAGGGGTGCCCTAGCCTAAGCCTAGGGATGCCCAGGCCTTAGGCTAGAGGAGCCCAGCCTTAGCCTAAGCCTATGGCTGCCCTAGCCTAAGCCTAGTGGTGCCCTAGCCTAAGCCTATGGGTGCCCTAGCCTAACCCTAGGGGTGCCCTAGCTTTAGGCTAGGGGAGCTCTAGCCTTAGCATAAGCCTAGGGGTGCTCTAGCCTAAGCCTAGGCATGCCCTAGCCTAAGCCTAGGGGTGCCCTACCCTAAGCCTAGGGGAGCCCTACCATAAGCCTACAGGTGCCCTAGCCTAAGCCTAGGCTTGCCCTAGCCTAAGCCTAGGCTTGCCCTAGCCTTAGGCTAGCTGAGCCCTAGCCTAAGCCTAAGCCTAGGGGTGCCCTGGTCTAAGCTAGGGGTGCACTAGCGTAAGCCTAGGGGTGGCCTAGCGTAAGCCTAGGGGTGGCCTAGCCTAAGCCTAGGTGTGCCCTAGCCTAAGCCTAGGGGTGCCCTAGCCTAAGCCTAGGGGTGCCCTACACTAAGCCTAGGGGTGCCCGAGCCTAAGCCTATAGGTGCCCTAGCATTAGCCTAAGCCTAGGGGTGCCCTAGCCTAAGCCTAGGGGTGCCCGAGCCTAAGCCTATAGGTGCCTTAGCCTAAGCCTAGGGGTGCCCTAGCCTTAGGTTAGGGGAGCCCTAGCTTTAGCCTAAGCCTAGGGGTGCCCTAGCCTAAGCCTAGGGGTTCCCTAGCCTAAGCCTAGGGGTGCCCTAGCCTAAGCCTAGGGTGGCCGTAGCCTAAGCCTAGGGGTGCTCAAGCCTTAGGCTAGCTGAGCCCTAGCCTTAGCCTAAGCGTAGTGGTGCCCTAGCCTACGCCTAGGGGTGCCCTAGCCTAAGCCTAGGGTTGTCCTAGCCTTAGGCTAAGGGAGCCCTAGTCTTAGCGTAAGCTTAGGGGTGCCCTAGTCTAAGCCTAGGGGTTCCCTAGCCTAAGCCTAGGGGTGCCCTAGGGTTAGGCAAGGGGAGCCCTAGGTTAGCCTAAGCCTAGCGGTGTCCTAGCCTAAGCCTATGGGTGCCCTAGCCTAAGCCTAGGGGTGCCCTAGCATAAGCCTAGGGTTGCCCTAGCATAAGCCTAGGGGTGCCCTAGCATAAGCCTAGGGTTGCCCTAGCATAAGCCTAGGGGTGCCCTAGCGTATGGCTATGGGTGCCCTAGCCTTAGTCTAGTAGAACCCTAGCCTTAGCCTAAGCCTAGGGGTGCCCTATCCTAAGGCATGGGGTGCCTTAACCTAAGCCTAGAGGTGCCCTAGCCTAAGCCTAGGGATGCCCTACCCTAAGCCTAGGGGTGCCCTAGCCTTAGGATAGGGGAGCCCTAGCCTTAGCCTAAGCCTAGGGGTGCCCTAGCCTAAGCCTAGGGGTGCCCTAGCCTAAGCCTACGGGTGTCCAAGCCTAAGCCTAGGGGTGCTCTACCCTAAGCCTAGCGGTGCCCTAGCCTTAGGCTAGGGAGCCCTAGCCTTAGCCTAAGCCTTGGGGCACCCTAGCCTAAACCTAGGGGTTCCCTAGCCTAAGCCTAGGGGTGAGCTAGCCTAAGCCTAGGGGTGCGCTAGGCTAAGGCTAGGGGTGCCATAGCCTTAGTCTAGTGGAGCCCTAGCCTTAACCTAAGCTTAGGGGTGCCCTATCCTAAGCCTAGGGGTGCCCTAGCCTAAGCTTAGGGGTGCCCTAGCCTAAGCCTAGGGGTGCCCTAACTCAAGCCTAGGGATGCCCTAGCGATAGGCTAGAGGAGCCCTAGCCTTAGCCTAAGCCTAGGGGTGCCCTAGCCTAAGTCTAGAGGTGCCCTAGACTAAGCCTTGGGGTACACTAGCCTAAGCCTAGGGGTGCCCTAGCCTAAGGCTAGGGGTGCCCAAGCCTTAGTCTTGTGGAGTCCTCGCCTTAGCCTAAGCCTAGAGGTGCCCTATCCTAAGCCATGGGGTGCCCTAGCCTAAGCCTAGGGGTGCCCTAGCCTAAACCTAGGGGTGCCCTAGCCTAAGCCTAGGGGTGCCCTAGCCTAAGCCTACGGGTGTCCAAGCCTAAGCCTAGGGGTGCCCTAGCCTAAGCCTAGGGGTGCCCTAGTCTTAGGGTAGGGGAGCCCTAGCCTTAGCCTAAGCCTTGGGGCGCCCTAGCCTAAACCTAGGGGTTCCCTAGCCTAAGCCTAGGGGTGACCTAGCCTAAGCCTAGGGGTGCCCTAGCCTAAGACTAGGGGTGCCCTAGCCTAAGCTTAGGGGTGCCCTAGTCTAAGCCTAGGGGTGCCCGAGCCTAAGCCTAGGGGTGCTCTAGGGTTAGGCAAGGGGAGCCCTACCCTTAGCCTAAACCTAGGGGGGCCCTAGCCTAAGCTTTGGGGTGCCCTAGCCTAAGACTATGGGTGCCCTAGGCTAAGCCTAGGGGTCCCCTAGCCTAAGCCTAGGGGTGCCCTAGCCTTATGCTTGGGGGCCCTAGCCTTAGCCTAAGCCTAGGGGTGCCCTAGCCTAAGCCTAGGGGTGCCCTAGCCTAAGCCTGGGGGTGCCCTACCCTTAGACTAGGGGACCCTAGTCTTAGGCTAGGGGAGCCCTAGCCTTAGCCTAAGCCTTGGGGCGCCCTAGCCTAAACCTTGTGGTTCCCTAGCCTAAGCGTAGGGGTGAGCTAGCCTAAGCCTAGGTGTTCCCTAGGCTAAGGCTAGGGGTGCCCTAGCCTTAGTCTAGTGGAGCCCTAACCTTAGCCTAAGCTTGGGGGTGCCCTATCCTAAGCCTAGGGGTGCCCTAGCCTAAACCTAGTGGTGCCCTACCATAAACCTAGGGTTGCCCTAGCCTAAGACTAGGGGTGCCCTAGCGTAAGGCTAGGGGTGCCCTAGGCTTAGTCTAGTGGAGCCCTAGCCTTAGCCTAAGCCTAGGTGTGCCCTATCCTAAGCCATGGGGTGCCCAAGCCTAAGCCTAGTTGTGCCCTAGCCTAAGCCTACGGTTGCCCTACCCTAAGCATAGGGGTGCCCTAGTCTTAGGCTAGGGGAGCCCTAGCCTTAGCCTAAGCCTAGGGGTGCCCTAGCCTAAGCCTAGGGGTGCCCTAGCCTAAGCCTACGGGTGTCCTAGCCTAAGCCTAGGGGTGCCCTACCCTAAGCCTAGTGGTGTCCTAGCCTTAGGCTAGGGGAGCCCTATACTTAGCCTAAGCCTAGGGGTGCCCTAGTCTAAACATAGGGGTTCCCTAGACTAAGCCTAGGGGTGAGCGAGCCTAAGTCTAGGGGTGCCCTAGGCTAAGGCTAGGGGTGCCCTAGCCTTAGTCTAGTGGAGCCCTAGCCTTAGCCTAAGCTTAGGGGTGCCCTATCCTAAGCCTAGGGGTGCCCTAGCCTAAGTCTAGGGGTGCCCTAGCCTATGGCTAGCGGTGCCCTTGCCTTAGGCTAGGGGAGCCCTAGCCTTAGTCTAAGCCTAGGGGTGCCCTAGCCCAAGTCTAGGGATGCCTTAGCGTTAGGCTAGAGGAGCCCTAGCCTTAGCCTAAGCCTAGGGGTGCCCTAGCCTAAGCCTAGGGGTGCCCTAGCCTAAGCCTAGGAGTGCCCAAGCCTTAGGCTAGGGGAGCCCTAGCCTTAGCCTAAGCCTAGGGGTGTCCTAGCCTAAGCCTAGGGGTGCCCTAGCCTAAGCCTAGGGGTGCCCTAGCCTTAGGCTAGGGGAGCCCTAGCCTTAGCCTAAGCCTTGGGGTGCCCTAGCTTAAACCTAGGGGTTCCCTAGCCTAAGCCTAGGGGTGCCCTAGCGTAAGGCTAGGGGTGCCCTAGCCTTAGTCTAGTGGAGCCCTAGCCTTAGCCTAAGTCTAGGGGTGCCCTATCCTAAGCCATGGGGTGCCCTAGCCTAAGCCTAGGGGTGCCCCAGCCTAAGCCTATGGTTGCCCTACCCTAAGCCTAGGGGTGCCCTAGTCTTAGGCTAGGGGAGCCCTAGCCTTAGCCTAAGCCTAGGGGTGCCCTAGCCTAAGCCTATGGGTGCCCTAGCCTAAGCCTACGAGTGTCCTAGCCCAAGCCTAGGGGTGCCCTCCCCTAAGCCTAGTGGTGCCCTAGCCTAAGCCTAGGGCTGCCCGAGCCTAAGCTTAGGGCTGCCCTTGCCTAAGCCTAGGGGTGCCCTAGCCTAAGCATAGGGGTGCCCTAGCCTAAGCCTAGGGGTGCCCTAGCCTAAGCCTAGGGGTGCCCTAGCCTAAGCCTAGGAGTGCCCTAGCGTAAGCCTAGGGGTGCCCTAGCCTTAGGCTAGGGGAGCCCTAGCCTTAGCCTAAGCCTTGGGGCGCCCTAGCTTAAACCTAGGGGTTCCCTAGCCTAAGCCTAGGGGTGACCTAGCCTAAGCCTACGGGTGCCCTAGACTAAGGCTAGGGGTGCCCGAGCCAAGTCTAGTGGAGCCCTAGCCTTACACTAAGCCTAGGGTTGCCTTAGCCCAAGCCTAGGGATGCCCTAGCGTTAGGCTAGAGGAGCCCTAGCTTAGCCTAAGCCTAGGGGTGCCCTAGCCTAAGCCTAAGGGTGCCCCAGCCTAAGCCTAGGGGTGCCCTAGCCTAAGTCTAGGGGTGCCAAGCCTAAGCATAGGGGTGCCCTAACCTAAGCCTAGGTGTTCCCTACCTAAGCCTAGGGGTTCCCTAGCCTAAGCCTACGCGTACCCTAGCCTAAGGCTAGGGGTGCCCTAGCCTTAGGCTAGGGGAGCCCTAGCCTTAGCCTAAACCTAGGGGTGCCCTAGCCTGAGCCTAGGGGTGCCCTAGCGTAAGCATACGGGTGCCCTAGCCTAAGCCTAGGGTTGCCCTAGCCTAAGCCTAGGGGTGCGCTAGCGTAAGGTTAGGGGTGCCCTAGCCTTAGTCCAGTGGAGCCCTATCCTTAGCCTGAGCCTTGAAATGTCCAATCCCAAGCCTAGGGGTGCCCTAGCCTAAGCCTAGGGTTGCCCTACCCTAAGCCTTGGGGTGCCTTAGCCTAAGCCTACGGGTGTCCTAGCCTAAGCCTAGGGGTGCCCTACCCTAAGCCTAGGGTTGCCCTAGCCTTAGGCTAGGGGAGCCCTAGCCTTAGCCTAAGCCTTGGGGCGCCCTAGTCTAACCCTAGGGGTGCCCTAGCTTTAGGCTAGGGGAGCACTAGCCTTAGCATACGCTTAGGGGTGCCCTATCCTAAGCCTTGGGGTGCCCTAGCCGTACTCTAAGCCTAGGGGTGCCGTAGCCCAAGCCTAGGCATGCCCTAGTGTTAGGCTAGAGGAGCCCTGGCCTTAGCCTAAGCCTAGGGGTGCCTTAGCCCAAGCCTAGGGATGCCCTAGCGTTAGACTAGAGGAGCCCTAGCTTAACCTAATCCTAGGGGTGCCCTAGCCTAAGCCTAAGGGTGCCCTAGCCTAAGTCTAGGGGTGTCCTAGCCTAAGCCTAGGTGTACCCAAGCCTTAGGCTAGGAGAGTCATCGCCTCAGCCTAAGCCTTGGGATGCCCTTTCCTAAGCCTAGGGGTGCCCTAGCCTAAGCCTAGGGGTGCCCTAGCCGAAGCCTAGGGATGCCCTAGCGTTAGGCTAGAGGAGCCCTGGCCTTACTCTAAGCCTAGGGGTGCCCCAGCCTAAGCCTAGGGGTGCCCTAGCCTAAGTCTAGGGGTGCCTAGCCTAAGCATAGGGGTGCCCTAACCTAAGCCTAGGGGTTCCCTACCTAATTCTAGGGGTTCCCTAGCCTAAGCCTACGGGTGCCCTAGCCTAAGGCTAGGGGTGGCCTAGCCTTAGGCTAGGGGAGCCCTAGCCTTAGCCTAAACCTAGGGGTGCCCTAGCCTGAGCCTAGGGGTGCCCTAGCCTTAGGCTAGGGGAGTCCTCGCCTTAGCCGAAGCCTTGGGGTGCCATAGCCTAAGCCTAGGGGTGCCCTAGCCTAAGCCTAGGGGTGCCCTAGCCCAAGCCTAGGGATGCCCTAGCGTTAGGCTAGAGGAGCCCTAGCCTTACCCTAAGCCTAGGGGTGCCCTAGCCTAAGCCAAGGGGTGCCCTAGCCTTTGCCTAGGGGTGCCCTAGCTTAACCCTAGGGGTACCCTAGCCTTAGGCTAGGGGAGCCCTAGCCTTAGCCTAAGCCTAGGGGTGCCCAAACCTAAGCCTAGGGGTGCCCTAGCCTAAGTCTAGGGGTGCCTAGCCTAAGCATAGGGGTGCCCTAGCCTAAGTCTAGGGGTGTCTAGCCTAAGCATAGGGGTGCCCTAACCTAAGCCTAGGGGTGCCCAAGCCTAAGCCTAGAGGTGCCCTAGCTTAGGCTACGGAAGCCCTAGCCTTAGCCTAAGCCTAGGGGTGCCCTAGCCTAAGCCTAGGGCTGCCCTAGCCTAAGCCTAGGGGTGCCCTAGCCTAAGCCTAGGGGTGCCCTAGCCTAAGCCTAGGGGTGCCCTAGCCTAAGCCTAGGGGTACACAAGCCTTAGGCTAGGGGAGCCCTAGCCTTAGCCTAAGCCTAGGTGTGCCCCAGCCTAAGCCTAGGGGTGCCCTAGCCTAAGTGTAGGGGTGCCCTAGCCTAAGCATAGGGGTGCCCTAACCTAAGCCTACGGGTTCCCTAACTAAGCCTAGGGGTCCACTAGCCTAAGCCTACGGGTGCCCTAGCCTAAGCCTAGGGGTGCCCTAGCCTTAGGCTAGGGAAGCCCTAGCCTTAGCCTAAGCCTAGGGTTGCCCTAGCCTAAGCCTAGGGGTGCCCTAGCCTAAGCCTAGGGGTGCTCTAGCCTAAGCGTAGTGGTGCCCTAGCCTAAGCCTAGGGGTTCCCTAGCCTAAGCCTAGGGGTGCCCTTGCCTAAACCTAGGGGTGCCCCAGCCTAAGCCTAGGAGTGCCGTATCCCAAGCCTAGGGGTGCCCTAGCGTTAAGCTAGAGGAGCCCTAGCCTGAGCCTAAGCCTAGTGGTGCCCTATCCTAAGCCTAGGGGTGCCCTAGCCTAAGTCTAGGGGTGCCAAGCCTAAGCATAGGGGTGCCCTAACCTAAGCCTAGGTGTTCCCTACCTAAGCCTAGGGGTTCCCTAGCCTAAGCCTACGCGTACCCTAGCCTAAGGCTAGGGGTGCCCTAGCCTTAGGCTAGGGGAGCCCTAGCCTTAGCCTAAACCTAGGGGTGCCCTAGCCTGAGCCTAGGGGTGCCCTAGCGTAAGCATACGGGTGCCCTAGCCTAAGCCTAGGGTTTCCCTAGCCTAAGCCTAGGGGTGCGCTAGCGTAAGGTTAGGGGTGCCCTAGCCTTAGTCCAGTGGAGCCCTATCCTTAGCCTGAGCCTTGAAATGTCCAATCCCAAGCCTAGGGGTGCCCTAGCCTAAGCCTAGGGTTGCCCTACCCTAAGCCTTGGGGTGCCTTAGCCTAAGCCTACGGGTGTCCTAGCCTAAGCCTAGGGGTGCCCTACCCTAAGCCTAGGGTTGCCCTAGCCTTAGGCTAGGGGAGCCCTAGCCTTAGCCTAAGCCTTGGGGCGCCCTAGTCTAACCCTAGGGGTGCCCTAGCTTTAGGCTAGGGGAGCACTAGCCTTAGCATACGCTTAGGGGTGCCCTATCCTAAGCCTTGGGGTGCCCTAGCCGTACTCTAAGCCTAGGGGTGCCGTAGCCCAAGCCTAGGCATGCCCTAGTGTTAGGCTAGAGGAGCCCTGGCCTTAGCCTAAGCCTAGGGGTGCCTTAGCCCAAGCCTAGGGATGCCCTAGCGTTAGACTAGAGGAGCCCTAGCTTAACCTAATCCTAGGGGTGCCCTAGCCTAAGCCTAAGGGTGCCCTAGCCTAAGTCTAGGGGTGTCCTAGCCTAAGCCTAGGTGTACCCAAGCCTTAGGCTAGGAGAGTCATCGCCTCAGCCTAAGCCTTGGGATGCCCTTTCCTAAGCCTAGGGGTGCCCTAGCCTAAGCCTAGGGGTGCCCTAGCCGAAGCCTAGGGATGCCCTAGCGTTAGGCTAGAGGAGCCCTGGCCTTACTCTAAGCCTAGGGGTGCCCCAGCCTAAGCCTAGGGGTGCCCTAGCCTAAGTCTAGGGGTGCCTAGCCTAAGCATAGGGGTGCCCTAACCTAAGCCTAGGGGTTCCCTACCTAATTCTAGGGGTTCCCTAGCCTAAGCCTACGGGTGCCCTAGCCTAAGGCTAGGGGTGGCCTAGCCTTAGGCTAGGGGAGCCCTAGCCTTAGCCTAAACCTAGGGGTGCCCTAGCCTGAGCCTAGGGGTGCCCTAGCCTTAGGCTAGGGGAGTCCTCGCCTTAGCCGAAGCCTTGGGGTGCCATAGCCTAAGCCTAGGGGTGCCCTAGCCTAAGCCTAGGGGTGCCCTAGCCCAAGCCTAGGGATGCCCTAGCGTTAGGCTAGAGGAGCCCTAGCCTTACCCTAAGCCTAGGGGTGCCCTAGCCTAAGCCAAGGGGTGCCTTAGCCTAAGCCTAGGGGTGCCCCAACCTAAGCCTAGGGGTGCCCTAGCCTAAGTCTAGGGGTGCCTAGCCTAAGCATAGGGGTGCCCTAGCCTAAGTCTAGGGGTGTCTAGCCTAAGCATAGGGGTGCCCTAACCTAAGCCTAGGGGTGCCCAAGCCTAAGCCTAGAGGTGCCCTAGCTTAGGCTACGGAAGCCCTAGCCTTAGCCTAAGCCTAGGGGTGCCCTAGCCTAAGCCTAGGGCTGCCCTAGCCTAAGCCTAGGGGTGCCCAAGCCTAAGCCTAGGGGTGCCCTAGCCTAAGCCTAGGGGTGCCCTAGCCTAAGCCTAGGGGTACACAAGCCTTAGGCTAGGGGAGCCCTAGCCTTAGCCTAAGCCTAGGTGTGCCCCAGCCTAAGCCTAGGGGTGCCCTAGCCTAAGTGTAGGGGTGCCCTAGCCTAAGCATAGGGGTGCCCTAACCTAAGCCTACGGGTTCCCTAACTAAGCCTAGGGGTGCACTAGCCTAAGCCTACGGGTGCCCTAGCCTAAGCCTAGGGGTGCCCTAGCCTAAGCCTAGTGGTGCCCTAGCCTAAGCCTAGGGGTGCTCTAGCCTAAGCGTAGTGGTGCCCTAGCCTAAGCCTAGGGGTTCCCTAGCCTAAGCCTAGGAGTGCCGTATCCCAAGCCTAGGGGTGCCCTTGCGTTAGGCTAGAGGAGCCTTAGCCTGTGCCTAAGCCTAGTGGTGCCCTATCCTAAGCCTAGGGGTGCCCTAGCCTAAGTCTAGGGTTGCCTAGCCTAAGCCTAGGGGTACCCTAGCCTTTGGATAGGGGAGTCCTCGCCTTAGCTGAAGGCTTGGGGTGACCTAGCCTAAGCCTAGGGGTGCCCTAGCCTAAGCCTAGGGGTGCCCTAGCCCAACCCTAGGGATGCCCTAGCGATAGGCTAGAGGAGCCCTAGCCTTAGCCTAAGCCTAGGGGTTCCCTAGCCTAAGTCTAGGGGTGCCCTAGCCTAAGCCTTGGGGTACCCTAGCCTAAGCCTAGGGGTGCCCTAGCCTAAGGCTAGGGGTGCCCTAGCCTTAGTCTTGTGGAGTCCTCGCCTTAGCCTAAGCCTAGAGGTGCCCTATCCTAAGCCATGGGGTGCCCTAGCCTAAGCCTAAGGGTGCCCTAGCCTAAGCCTAGGGGTGCCCTAGCCTAAGCCTAGGGGTGCCCTAGCCTAAGCCTAGGGTTGCCCTAGCCTTAGGCTAGGGGAGCCCTAGCCTTAGCCTAAGCCTTGGGGTGCCCTAGCCTAAACATAGGGGTTCCATAGCCTAAGCCTAGGGGTGACCTCGCCTAAGCCTAGGGGTGCCCTAGCCTAAGACTAGGGGTGCCCTAGCCTAAGCTTAGGGGTGCCCTAGTCTAAGCCTAGGGGTGCCCTAGCCTAAGCCTAGGGGTGCCCTAGGGTTAGGCAAGGGGAGACCTAGCCTTAGCCTAAACCTAGGGGTGCCCTAGCCTAAGCTTTGGGGTGCCCTAGCCTAAGCCTAGGGGTGCCCTAGCCTAAGCCTAGGGGTGCCCTAGCCTTAGGCTTGGGGGCCCTAGCCTTAGCCTAAGCCTAGGGGTGCCCTAGCCTAAGCCTAGTGGTGTCCTAGCCTAAGCCTAGGGGTGCCCTAGCCTAAGCCTGGGGGTGCCCCAGTCTTAGACTAGGGGACCCTAGCCTTAGGCTAGGGGAGCCCAAACCTTAGCCTAAGCCTTGGGGCGCCCTAGCCTAAGCCTAGGGGTGAGCTAGCCTAAGCCTAGGGGTGCCCTAGGCTAAGGCTAGGGGTGCCCTAGCCTTAGTCTAGTGGAGCCCTAACCTTAGCCTAAGCTTAGGGGTGCCCTATCCTAAGCCTAGGGGTGCCCTAGCCTAAACCTAGTGGTGCCCTACCATAAACGTAGGGTTGCCCTAGCCTAAGCCTAGGGGTGCCCTAGCGTAAGGCTAGGGGTGCCCTAACCTTAGTCTAGTGGAGTCCTAGCCTTAGCCTAAGCCTAGGGGTGCCCTATCCTAAGCCATGGGGTGCCCTAGCCTAAGCCTAGGGGTGCCCTAGCCTAAGCCTACGGTTGCCCTACCCTAACCTAGGGTTGCCCTAGTCTTAGGCTAGGGGAGCCCTAGCCTTAGCCTAAGCCTAGGGATGCCCTAGCCTAAGCCTAGGGGTGTCCTAGCCTAAGCCTAGGGGTGCCTTACCCTAAGCCTAGGGGTGCCCTAGCCTTAGGCTAGGGGAGCCCTAGCCTTAGCCTAAGCCTAGGGGTGCCCTAGTCTAAACCTAGGGGTTTCCTAGCCTAAGCCTAGGGGTGAGCTAGCCTAAGCCTAGGGGTGCCCTAGGTAAGGCTAGGGGTGCCCTAGCCTCAGTCTAGTGGAGCCCTAGCCTTAGCCTAAGCTTAGGGGTGCCCTATCCTAAGCCTAGGGGTGTCCTAGCCTAAGCCTAGGGGTGCCCTAGCCTAAGGCTAGCGGTGCCCTTGCCTTAGGCTAGGGGAACCCTAGCCTTAGTCTAAGCCTAGGGGTGCCCTAGCCCAAGTCTAGGGATGCCCTAGCATTAGGCTAGAGGAGCCCTAGCCTTAGCCTAAGCCTAGGGGTGCCCTAGCCTAAGCCTAGGGGTGCCATAGCCTTAGTCTATGGGTGCCCTAGCCTAAGCCTAGGTGTACCCTAGCCTTAGGCTAGGGGAGTGCTCGCCTTAGCCGAAGCCTTGGGGTGCCCTAGTCTAAGCCTAGGGGTTCCCTAGCCTAAGCCTAGGGGTTCCCTAGCCCAAGACTAGGGATGCCCTAGCGTTAGGCAGTGGAGCCCTAGCCTTAGCCTAAACCTAGGGGTGCCCTAGCCTAAGCCTAGGGGTGCCCTAGCCTAAGCCTAGGGGTGCCCTAGCCTAAGCCTAGGTGTGCCCTAGCCTAAGCCTAGGAGTGCCCTAGCCTTAGGCTAGGGGAGCCCTAGCCTTAGCCTAAGCCTAGGGGTGCCCTAAACTAAGTCTAGGGGTGCCCTAGCCTAAGCCTACGGGTGTCCTAGCCTAAGCCTAGGGGTGCCCTAGCCTAAGACTAGGGTTGCCCTAGCCTTAGGCTAGGGGAGCCCTAGCCTTAGCCTAAGCCTTGGGGCGCCCTAGCCTAAACCTAGGGGTTCCCTAGCCTAAGCCTAGGGGTGACCTAGCATAAGCCTAGGGGTGCCCTAAGCTAAGGCTAGGGGTGCCCGAGCCTTAGTCTAGTGGAGCCCTAGCCTTACCCTAAGCCTAGGGGTGCCTTAGCCCAAGCCTAGGGATGCCCTAGCATTAGGCTAGAGGAGCCCTAGCTCACCCTAAGCCTAGGGGTGCCCTAGCCTAAGCCTAAGGGTGCCCTAGCCTAAGTCTAGGGGTGTCCTAGCCTAAGCCTAGGTGTACCCAAGCCTTAGGCTAGGAGAGTCCTCGACTCAGCCTAAGCCTTGGGGTGCCCTAGCATAAGCCTAGGGGTGCCCTAGCCTAAGCCTAGGGATGGCCTAGCCGAAGCCTAGGGATGCCCTAGCGTTAGGTTAGAGGAGCCCAGGCCTTACCCTAAGCCTAGGGGTGCCCCAGCGTAAGCCTAGGGGTGCCCTAGCCTAAGTCTAGGGGTGCCTAGCCTAAGCATAGCGGTGCCCTAACCTAAGCCTAGGGGTTCCCTACCTAAGCCTAGGGGTTCCCTAGCCTAAGCCTAGGGGTGCCCTAGCCTGAGCCTAGGGGTGCCCTAGCGTAAGCATAGGGGTGCCCTAGCCTAAGCCTAGGGTTGCCTTAGCCTAAGCCTAGGGGTGCGCTAGCGTAAGGCTATGGGTGCCCTAGCCTTAGTCCAGTGGAGCCCTAGCCTTAGCCTAAGCCTAGGGGTGCCCTATCCTAAGCCTAGTGGTGCCCTAGCCTAATCCTAGGGTTTCCCTACCCTAAGCCTAGGGGTGCCCTAGTCTTAGGCTAGGGGAGCCCTAGCCTTAGCCTAAGCCTAGGGGTGCCCTAGCCTAAGCCTAGGGGTGCCCTACCCTAACCCTAGGGTTGCCCTAGCCTTAGGCTAGGGGAGCCCTAGCCTTAGCCTAAGCTTTGGGGCGCCCATGCCTAAACCTAGGGGTTCCCTAGCCTAAGCCTAGGGGTGCCCTAGGCTAAGCCTAGTGGTGCCCTAGCCCAAGCCTAGGCATGCCCTATTGTTAGGCTAGAGGAGCCCTAGCCTTAGCCTAAGCATAGGGGTGCCCTAGCCTCAGCCTAGGGGTGCCCTAGCCTCAGTCTAGGGGTGCCCTAGCCTAAGCCTAGGTGTACCCTAGCCTTAGGCTAGGGGAGTCCTCGCCTTAGCCGAAGCCTTGGGGTGCCATAGCCTAAGCCTAGGGGTGCCCTAGCCTAAGTCTAGGGGTGCCCTAGCCCAAGCCTAGGGGTACACTAGCGTTAGGCTATGGGAGCCCTAGCCTTAGCCTAAGCCTAGGGGTGCCCCAGCCTAAGCCTAGGGGTGCCCTAGCCTAAGTCTACGGGTGCCTAGCCTAAGCATAGGGGTGCCCTAGCCTAAGTCTAGGGGTGCCTAGCCTAAGCATAGGGGTGCCCTAACCTAAGCCTAGGGGTTCCCTACCTAAGCAAAGGGGTGCCCTAGCCTAAGCGTACGGGTGCCCAAGCCTAAGCCTAGGGGTGACCTAGCCTTAGGCTAGGGAAGCCCTAGCCTTAGCCTAAGCCTAGGGGTGCCCTATCCTAAGCCTAGGGCTGCCCTAGCCTAAGCCTAGGGGTGCCCTAGCCTAAGCCTAGGGGTGCCCTAGCCTAAGCCTAGGGGTGCCCTAGCCTAAGCCTAGCGGTGCCCTAGCCTAAACCTAGGGGTGCCCTAGCCTAAGGCTAGGGGTGCCCTAGCATTAGGCTAGGGGAGCCCTAGTCTTAGTCTAAGCCTAGGGGTGCCTTAGCCTAAGCCTAGGGGTGCCGTAGCCCAAGCCTAGGGGTGCCTTAGCCTTAGGCTAGGGAAGCCCTAGCCTTAGCCTAAGCCTAGGGGTGCCCTAGCCTAAGCCTAGGGGTGCCCTAACCTAAACCTAGGGGTGCCCTAGCCTAAGCCTAGGGCTGCCCTAGCCTAAGCCTTGGGCTGCCCTAGCCTAAGGCTAGGGCTGCCCTAGCCTATGTCTAGGGGTGCCCTACCCTAAGCCTAGGGGTACCCTAGCCTTAGGCTAGGGGAGTCCTCGCCTTAGCAGAAGCCTTGGGGTGCCCTAGCCTAAGCCTAGGGGTGCCCTAGCGTAAGCCTAGGGGTGTCCTAGACCAAGCCTAGGGATGCCCTAGCGTTATGCTAGAGGAGCCCTAGCCTTAGCCTAAGCCTAGGGGTGCCCTAGCCTAAGTCTAGGGGTGCCCTAGCCTAAGCCTAGGGGTACCCTAGCCTTTGGCTAGGGGAGCCCTAGCCTTAGCTTAAGCCTAGGTGTGCCCTAGCCTAAGCCTAGGGGTGCCCTAACATAAGCCTAGGTTTGCCCTAGCCTAAGCCTAGGGGTGCGCTAGCCTAAGGCTAGGGGTGCCCTAGCCTTAGTCTAGTGGAGCCCTCGCCCTAGCCAAAGCCTAGGGGTGCCCTATCCTAAGCCATGGGGTGCCCTAGCCTAAGCCTAGGTGTAGCCTAGCCTAAGCCTAGGGTTGCCCTAGCCTAAGCCTAGGGGTGCCCTAGCCTTAGGCTAGGGGAGCCCTTGCCTTAGCCTAAGCCTAGGGGTGCCCTAGCCTAAGCCTAGGGGTGCCCTAGCCTAAGCCTACGGGTGTCCTAGCCTAAGCCTAGGGGTTGCCTAGCCTAAGCCTAGGGGTTGCCTAGCCTAATCCTAGGGGTGCCCTAGCCTTAGGCTAGGGGATCCCTAGCCTTAGTTTAGTGGAGGCCTACCCTTAGCCTAAGCTTAGGGGTGCCCTATTCTAAGCCTAGGGGTGCCCTAGCCTAAGCCTAGGGCTGCCCTAGCCTTAGGCTAGGGGAGCCCTAGACTTAGTCTAAGCCAAGGGGTGCCCTAGCCCAAGCCTAGGGATGCCTATCGTTAGGCTAGAGGAGCCCTAGCTTAGCCTAAGCCTAGGGGTGCCCTAGCCTAAGCCTAGGGGTGCCCTAGCCCAAGCCTAGGGGTGCCCTACCTAAGCCTAGGGGTGCCCTACCCTAAGCCTAGGGTTTCCCTAGCCTAAACCTAGGGATGCCCTAGCCTTAGCCTAAACCTTGGGGGCCCTAGCCTAAGCCTAGGTTTGCCCTAGCCTAAGCCTAGGGTTGCCCTCTCCTAAGCCTAGGGGTGCCCTAGCGTAAGGCTAGGGGTGCCCTAGCCTTAGTCCAGTGGAGCCCTAGCCTTAGCCTAAGCCTAGGGGTGTCCTATCCTAAGACATGGGGTGCCGTGGCCTAAGCCTAGGTATGCCTTGGACTAAGCCTAGGGGTGCCCTACCCTAAGCCTAGTGTTGCCCTAGCCTTAGGCTAGGGGAGCCCTAGCCTTAGCCAAAGCCTTGGGGCTCCCTAGCCTAAACCTAGGGGTTCCCTAGCATAAGCCTAAGGGTGAGCTAACCTAAGCCTAGGGGTGCCCTAGGCTAAGGCTAGGGGTGCCCTAGCCTTAGTCTAGTGGAGCCCTAGCCTTAGCCTAAGCTTAGTGGTGCCCTAGCCCAAGCCTAGGGATGCCCTAGCGTTAGGCTAGAGGAGCCCAAGCCTTAGCCTAAGCCTAGGGGTGACCTAGCCTAAGCCTAGGGGTGCCTAGCCTAAGTCTAGGGGTGCCCTAGCCTAAGCCTAGGTGTAACCTAGCCTTAGGCTAGGGGAGTCCTCGCCTGAGCCGAAGCCTGAGGGTGCCCTAGCCTAAGCCTTGGGGTGCCCTAGCCTAAGCCTAGGGGTGTCCTAGCCCAAGCCTAGGGATGCCGTAGAGTTAGGCTAGAGGAGCCCTAGCCTTACCCTATGCCTAGGGGTGCCCTAGCCTAAGTCTAGGGATGCCCTAGACTAAGTCTAGGGGTGCCCTAGCTTAAGCCTAGGGGTACCCTAGCCTTATGATAGGGGAGCCCTAGCCTTAGCCTAATCCTAGGGGTGCCCCAGCCTAAGCCTAGGGGTGCCCTAACCTAAGCATAGGGGTGCTCTATCCTAAGCCTAGGGGTGCCCTAGCCTAAGCCTAGCGGTGCCCTAGCCTAAGCCTACGGGTGTCCTAGCCTAATCCTAGGGGTGCCCTAGCCTAAGCCTAGGGGTGCCCTAGACTTAGGCTAGGGGAGCCCTTGCCTTAGCCTAAGCCTTGGGGCGCACAAGCCTAAGCCTAGGGGTGCCCTAGCCTAAGCTTGTGGTGCCCTAGCCTAAGCCTAGGGGAGCCCTAGCCCAAGCCTAGGGATGCCCTAGCTTTAGGCTAGAGGAGCCTTAGCCTTACCCTAAGCCTAGGAGTGCCCTAGCCTATGTCTAGGGGTGCCCTAGCATAAGCCTAGGGGTACCCTAGCCTTAGGCTAAGGGAACCCTAGCCTTAGCCTAAGCCTAGGGATGCCCCATACTAAGCCTAGGGGTGCCCTAGCCTAAGTCTAGGGGTGCCTAGCCTAAGCATAGGGGTGCCCTATCCTAAGTCTAGGGGTTCCCTACCTAAGCTTAGGTGTGCCCTAGCCTAAGCCTAGGGGTGCCTTAGCCTTAGGCTAGGGAAGGCCTAGCCTTAGCCTAAACCTAGGGGTGCCCTAGCCTAAGCCTAGGGATGCCCTAGGCTAAACCTAGGGGTGCCCTAGCCTAAGCCTAGGGCTGACCTAGCCTAAGCCTTGGGCTGCCCTAGCCTAAGCCTAGTGCTGCCCTAGCCTAAGTCTAGGGGTGCCCTAGCCTAAGCCTAGGGGTGCCCTAGCCTTAGGCTAGGGGAGCCCTAGCCTTAGTTTATTGGAGGCCTAGCCTTAGCCTAAGCTTAGGGGTGCCCTATTCTAAGCCTAGGGGTGCCCCAGCCTAAGCCTAGGGGTGCCCTAGCCTTAGGCTAGGGGAGCCCTAGACTTAGTCTAAGCCAAGGGGTGCCCTAGCCCAAGCCTAGGGATGCCTATCGTTAGGCTAGAGGAGCCCTAGCTTAGCCTAAGCCTAGGGGTGCCCTAGCCTAAGCCTAGGGGTGCCCTAGCCCAAGCCTAGGGGTGCCCTACCTAAGCCTAGGGGTGCGCTACCCTAAGCCTAGGGTTTCCCTAGCCTAAGCCTAGGGATGCCCTAGCCTTAGCCTAAACCTAGGGGGCCCTAGCCTAAGCCTAGGGGTTCCCTAGCCTAAGCCTAGGGGTTCCCTAGCGTAAGGCTAGGGGTGCCCTAGCCTTAGTCCAGTGGAGCCCTAGCCTTAGCCTAAGCCTAGGGGTGCCCTATCCTAAGACATGGGGTGCCATGGCCTAAGCCTAGGGATGCCCTAGACTAAGCCTAGGGGTGCCCTACCCTAAGCCTAGGGTTGCCCTAGCCTTAGGCTAGGGGAGCCCTAGCCTTAGCCAAAGCCTTGGGTCGCCCTAGCCTAAACCTAGGGGTTCCCTAGCATAAGCCTAAGGGTGAGCTAGCCTAAGCCTAGGGGTGCCCTAGGCTAAGGCTTGGGGTGCCCTAGCCTTAGTCAAGTGGAGCCCTAGCCTTAGCCTAAGCTTAGGGGTGCCCTATCCTAAGCCTAGGGGTGCCCTATCCTAAGGCTATGGGTGCCCTAGCCATAGGCTAGGGGAGCCCTAGCCTTAGTCTAAGCCTAGGGTTGCCCTAGCCCAAGCCTAGGGATGCCCTAGCGTTAGGCTAGAGGAGCCCTAGCCTTAGCCTAAGCCTAGGGGTGCCCTAGCCTAAGCATAGGGGTGCGCTAGCCTAAGCCTAGGGGTGCCCAGGCCTTAGGCTAGAGGAGCCATAGCCTTAGCCTAAGCCTATGGCTGCCCTAGCCTAAGGCTAAGGGTGCCCTAGCCTAAGCCTAAGGGTGTCCTACCCTATCCCTAGGGGTGCTCTAGCCTTAGGCTCGGGGAGCACTAGCCTTAGCCTAAGCCTAGGGGTGCCCTAGCCTAAGCCTAGGAGTGCCATAGCCTAAGCCTAGGGGTGCCCAAGCCTAAGCCTTGGTTTGCCCTAGCCTAAGCCTAGGGGTGCCCTAGCCTAAGCCTAGGGGTGCCCTAGCCTAAGCTTAGGGGTGCCCTAGCCTAAGCCTAAGGGTGCCCTAGCCTAAGCCTAGGGGTGACCTAGCCTTAGGCTAGGGGAGCCCTAGCCTTAGCCTAAGCCTAGGGGTGCCCTAGCTTAAGCCTAGGGCTGCCCTAGCCTAAGCCTAGGGGTGCCCTAACCTAAGCTTAGGGGTGCCCTAGCCTAAGCCTAAGGGTGCCCTAGCCTAAGCCTAGGGGTGACCTAGCCTTAGGCTAGGGGAGCCCTAGCCTTAGCCTAAGCCTAGGGGTGCCCTAGCCTAAGACTAGGGGTGCCCTAGCCCAAGCTTAGGGGTGCCCTAGCCTAAGCCTAGAGGTCCCCTAGCTTAAGCCTAGGGGTGCCCTAGGGTTAGACTAGGGGAGCCCTAGCCTTAGCCTAATCCTAGGGGTGCCCTAGCCTAAGCCTAGGAGTGCCCTAGCCAAAGCCTAGGGGTGCCCTAGCCTTAGGATAGGGGAGCCCTAGCCTTAGCCTAAGCCTACGGGTGCCCTAGCTTAAGCCTAGGGGTGCCCTAGCCTAAGCCTAGGGGTGCCCTAGCCGTAGGCTAGGGGAGCCCTAGCCTTAGCCTAAACCTAGGGGTGCCCTAGCCTAAGCCTAGGGGTGCCCTAGTCTTAGGCTTGGGTAACCCTAGCCTTAGCCAAAGCCTATGGGTGCCCCAGGCTCATCCTCGGGGTCCCCTAGCCTAAGCCTAGGGGTGCCCTAGCCTAAGCCTAGGAGTGCCCTAGCCTAAGCCTAGGGGTGCCCTAGCCTAAGCCTAGTGGTGCCTTAGCCTAAGCCTAGGGGTGACCTACCTTTAGCCTAAGCCTAGGGGTGCCTTAGCATAAGCCTAAGGGTGCCCTAAGCTAAGCCTAGGGTGCCCTTGCATAAGCCTAGGGGTGCCTTAGCCTAAGCCTAGGGGTCCCCTAGCCTTAGCCTAAGCCTAGGGGTGCCCTAGCCTAAGCCTAGGGGTGCCCTAGCCTAAGCCTAAGGGTGCCGAGGCCTTAGGCTAGAGGAGCCCTAGTCTTAGCCTAAGCCTATGGCTGCCTTAGCCTAAGGCTAGGGGTGCCCTAGCCTAAGCCTAGGGGTGCCCTAGCCTAACCCTAGGGGTGCCCTAGCCGTAGGCTAGGGGAGCACTAGCCTTAGCATAAGCCTAGGGGTGCCCTAGCCTAAGCCTAGGCATGCCCTAGCCTAAGCCTAGGGGTGCCCTACCCTAAGCTTTGGGGTGCCCTACCCTAAGCCTAGGGTGCCCTAGCCTAAGCCTAGGGGTGCCCTAGCCTAAGCCTAGGGGTGCCCTAACCTAAGCCTAGGGGTGCCCTAGCCTTAGGCTAGCGTAGCCCTAGCCTTAGCCTAAGCCTAGGGGTGCCCTAGCCTAAGCCTAGGGGTGTCCTAGCCTCAGCTTAGGGGTGCCCTAGCCTAAGCCTAGGGGTGCCCTAGCCTAAGCCTAGGGGTGCCCTAGGGTTAGGCTAGGGGAGCCCTAGCCTTAGCCTAAGCCTAGGGTTGCCCTAGCCTAAGCCTAGGGGTACCCTAGCCTAAGCCTAGGGGTGCCCTAGCCTAAGCCTAGGGGTGCCCGAGCCTAAGCCTAGGTGTGCCCTAGCCTAAGGCCAGGGGTGCCCTAGCCTTAGTCTAGTGGAGCCCTAGCCTTAGCCAAAGCCTAGGGGTGCCCTAGCCTAAGCCTAGATGTGCCCTATCCTAAGCCTAGGGGTGCCCTAGCCTTATGCTAGCTGAGCCTTAGCCATGGCCTAAGCCTAGGGGTGCCCTAGCCTAAGCCTAGGGGTGCCGTAGCCTCAGCCTAGGGGTGCCTTAGCCTAAGCCAAGGGGTTCCCTAGCCTAAGCCCAGGGGTGCCCTAGCCTTAGGCTAGGGGAGCCCTAGCATTATCCTAAGCCTAGGGGTGCCCTAGACTAAGCCTAAGGGGTGCCCTAGCCTAAGCCTAGGGGTGCCCTACCTTAAGCCTAGGGGTCCCCTAGCCTAAGCCTCGGGGTGCCCTAGCCTAAGCCTAGGGGTGCCCTAGCCTTAGCTTAAGCCTACGGGTGCCCTAGCCTTAGTCTAGTGGAGCCCTAGCCTTAGCCTAAGCCTAGGGGTGCCCTAGCCTAAGCATAGGGGTGCCCTAGCCTTAGGCTAGGGAAGCCCTAGCCTTAGCCTAAGCCTAGGGGTTCCCTAGCCTAAGCCTAGGGGTGCCCTAGCCTAATCCTTGGGGTGCCCTAGCCTAAGCCTAGGGGTGCCCTAGCCTAAGCCTAGGGGTGCCCTAGTCTAAGCCTTGGGGTGCCCTAGCCCAAGCCTAGGGATGCCCTAGCATTAAGGTAGAGGAGCCCTAGCCTTAGCCTAAGCCTAGGGGTACCCTAGCATAAGAGTAGGGGTGCCCTAGCCTATGCTTAGGGGTGCCCTAGTGTAAGCCTAGGGGTGCCCTAGCCTAAGCCTAGGGGTGCCGTACCCTAAGCCTAGGGGTGCCCTAGCCTCAGCCTAGGGGTACCCTGGCCTCAGCCTAGGAGTGCCCTAGGCTAAGCCTAGGGGTGCCCTAGCCTAAGCCTAGTGGTGCCTTAGCCTAAGCCTAGGGGTGACCTAGCCTTAGCCTAAGCCTAGGGGTGCCCTAGCATAAACCTAAGGGTACCCTAACCTAAGCCTAGGGGTGCCCTAGCCGAAGCTTAGGGGTGCCCTTGCCTAAGCATAGTGGTGCCCAGGCCTTAGGCTAGAGGAGCCCTATGCTTAGCCTAAGCCTATGGCTGCATAGGCTAAGCCTAGGGGTGCCCTAGCCTAAGCCTAGGGGTGCCCTACCCTAAGCCTAGGGGTGCCCTACCCTAAGCCTAGGTGTGCCCTAGCCTAAGCCTAGGCTTGCCCTAGCCTTAGGCTAGCTGAGCCCTAGCCTAAGCCTAAGCCTAGGGGTGCCCTAGCCTAAGCCTAATGGTGCCCTAGCCTAAGCCTAGGGGTGCCCTAGCCTTAGGCTAGGGGAGCCCTAGCCTTAGCCTAAGCCTAGGGGTGTCCTAGCCTAAGCCTAGGGGTGTCCTAGCCTAAGCCTAGGGGTGCGCTAGCCTAAGCATAGGGGTGCCCTAGCCTAAGCCTAGGGGATCCCTAGCGGAAGCTTAGGGGTGCCCAGCCCTTAGGCTAGAGGAGCCCTAGTCTTAGCCTAAGCCTATGGCTGCCCTAGCCTAAGGCTAGGGGTGCCCTAGCCTAAGCCTAAGGGTGTCCTAACCTATCCCTAGGGGTGCTCTAGCCTTAGGCTCGGGGAGCACTAGCCTTAGCCTAAGCCTAGGGGTGCCCGAGCCTAAGCCTAGGAGTGCCCTAGCCTAAGCCTAGGGGTGCCCAAGCCTAAGCCTTGGTTTGCCCTAGCCTAAGCCTAGGGGTGCCCTAGCCTAAGCTTAGGGGTGCCCTAGCCTAAGCCTTAGGGTGCCCTAGCCTACGCCTAGTGGTGCCCTAGCCTTAGGCTAGGCGAGCCCTAGCCTTTGCCTAAGCCTAGGGGTGCCCTAGCCTAAGCCTAGGGGTGCCCTAGCCCAAGCCTAGGGGTGCCCTACCTAAGCCTAGGGGTGCGCTACCCTAAGCCTAGGGTTTCCCTAGCCTAAGCCTAGGGATGCCCTAGCCTTAGCCTAAACCTAGGGGGCCCTAGCCTAAGCCTAGGGGTTCCCTAGCCTAAGCCTAGGGGTTCCCTAGCGTAAGGCTAGGGGTGCCCTAGCCTTAGTCCAGTGGAGCCCTAGCCTTAGCCTAAGCCTAGGGGTGCCCTATCCTAAGACATGGGGTGCCATGGCCTAAGCCTAGGGATGCCCTAGACTAAGCCTAGGGGTGCCCTACCCTAAGCCTAGGGTTGCCCTAGCCTTAGGCTAGGGGAGCCCTAGCCTTAGCCAAAGCCTTGGGTCGCCCTAGCCTAAACCTAGGGGTTCCCTAGCATAAGCCTAAGGGTGAGCTAGCCTAAGCCTAGGGGTGCCCTAGGCTAAGGCTTGGGGTGCCCTAGCCTTAGTCAAGTGGAGCCCTAGCCTTAGCCTAAGCTTAGGGGTGCCCTATCCTAAGCCTAGGGGTGCCCTATCCTAAGGCTATGGGTGCCCTAGCCATAGGCTAGGGGAGCCCTAGCCTTAGTCTAAGCCTAGGGTTGCCCTAGCCCAAGCCTAGGGATGCCCTAGCGTTAGGCTAGAGGAGCCCTAGCCTTAGCCTAAGCCTAGGGGTGCCCTAGCCTAAGCATAGGGGTGCGCTAGCCTAAGCCTAGGGGTGCCCAGGCCTTAGGCTAGAGGAGCCATAGCCTTAGCCTAAGCCTATGGCTGCCCTAGCCTAAGGCTAAGGGTGCCCTAGCCTAAGCCTAAGGGTGTCCTAACCTATCCCTAGGGGTGCTCTAGCCTTAGGCTCGGGGAGCACTAGCCTTAGCCTAAGCCTAGGGGTGCCCTAGCCTAAGCCTAGGAGTGCCATAGCCTAAGCCTAGGGGTGCCCAAGCCTAAGCCTTGGTTTGCCCTAGCCTAAGCCTAGGGGTGCCCTAGCCTAAGCCTAGGGGTGCCCTAGCCTAAGCTTAGGGGTGCCCTAGCCTAAGCCTAAGGGTGCCCTAGCCTAAGCCTAGGGGTGACCTAGCCTTAGGCTAGGGGAGCCCTAGCCTTAGCCTAAGCCTAGGGGTGCCCTAGCTTAAGCCTAGGGCTGCCCTAGCCTAAGCCTAGGGGTGCCCTAACCTAAGCTTAGGGGTGCCCTAGCCTAAGCCTAAGGGTGCCCTAGCCTAAGCCTAGGGGTGACCTAGCCTTAGGCTAGGGGAGCCCTAGCCTTAGCCTAAGCCTAGGGGTGCCCTAGCCTAAGACTAGGGGTGCCCTAGCCCAAGCTTAGGGGTGCCCTAGCCTAAGCCTAGGGGTCCCCTAGCTTAAGCCTAGGGGTGCCCTAGGGTTAGACTAGGGGAGCCCTAGCCTTAGCCTAATCCTAGGGGTGCCCTAGCCTAAGCCTAGGAGTGCCCTAGCCAAAGCCTAGGGGTGCCCTAGCCTTAGGATAGGGGAGCCCTAGCCTTAGCCTAAGCCTACGGGTGCCCTAGCTTAAGCCTAGGGGTGCCCTAGCCTAAGCCTAGGGGTGCCCTAGCCGTAGGCTAGGGGAGCCCTAGCCTTAGCCTAAACCTAGGGGTGCCCTAGCCTAAGCCTAGGGGTGCCCTAGTCTTAGGCTTGGGTAACCCTAGCCTTAGCCAAAGCCTATGGGTGCCCCAGGCTCATCCTCGGGGTCCCCTAGCCTAAGCCTAGGGGTGCCCTAGCCTAAGCCTAGGAGTGCCCTAGCCTAAGCCTAGGGGTGCCCTAGCCTAAGCCTAGTGGTGCCTTAGCCTAAGCCTAGGGGTGACCTACCTTTAGCCTAAGCCTAGGGGTGCCTTAGCATAAGCCTAAGGGTGCCCTAAGCTAAGCCTAGGGTGCCCTTGCATAAGCCTAGGGGTGCCTTAGCCTAAGCCTAGGGGTCCCCTAGCCTTAGCCTAAGCCTAGGGGTGCCCTAGCCTAAGCCTAGGGGTGCCCTAGCCTAAGCCTAAGGGTGCCGAGGCCTTAGGCTAGAGGAGCCCTAGTCTTAGCCTAAGCCTATGGCTGCCTTAGCCTAAGGCTAGGGGTGCCCTAGCCTAAGCCTAGGGGTGCCCTAGCCTAACCCTAGGGGTGCCCTAGCCGTAGGCTAGGGGAGCACTAGCCTTAGCATAAGCCTAGGGGTGCCCTAGCCTAAGCCTAGGCATGCCCTAGCCTAAGCCTAGGGGTGCCCTACCCTAAGCTTTGGGGTGCCCTACCCTAAGCCTAGGGTGCCCTAGCCTAAGCCTAGGGGTGCCCTAGCCTAAGCCTAGGGGTGCCCTAACCTAAGCCTAGGGGTGCCCTAGCCTTAGGCTAGCGTAGCCCTAGCCTTAGCCTAAGCCTAGGGGTGCCCTAGCCTAAGCCTAGGGGTGTCCTAGCCTCAGCTTAGGGGTGCCCTAGCCTAAGCCTAGGGGTGCCCTAGCCTAAGCCTAGGGGTGCCCTAGGGTTAGGCTAGGGGAGCCCTAGCCTTAGCCTAAGCCTAGGGTTGCCCTAGCCTAAGCCTAGGGGTACCCTAGCCTAAGCCTAGGGGTGCCCTAGCCTAAGCCTAGGGGTGCCCTAGCCTAAGCCTAGGTGTGCCCTAGCCTAAGGCCAGGGGTGCCCTAGCCTTAGTCTAGTGGAGCCCTAGCCTTAGCCAAAGCCTAGGGGTGCCCTAGCCTAAGCCTAGATGTGCCCTATCCTAAGCCTAGGGGTGCCCTAGCCTTATGCTAGCTGAGCCTTAGCCATGGCCTAAGCCTAGGGGTGCCCTAGCCTAAGCCTAGGGGTGCCGTAGCCTCAGCCTAGGGGTGCCTTAGCCTAAGCCAAGGGGTTCCCTAGCCTAAGCCCAGGGGTGCCCTAGCCTTAGGCTAGGGGAGCCCTAGCATTATCCTAAGCCTAGGGGTGCCCTAGACTAAGCCTAAGGGGTGCCCTAGCCTAAGCCTAGGGGTGCCCTACCTTAAGCCTAGGGGTCCCCTAGCCTAAGCCTCGGGGTGCCCTAGCCTAAGCCTAGGGGTGCCCTAGCCTTAGCTTAAGCCTACGGGTGCCCTAGCCTTAGTCTAGTGGAGCCCTAGCCTTAGCCTAAGCCTAGGGGTGCCCTAGCCTAAGCATAGGGGTGCCCTAGCCTTAGGCTAGGGAAGCCCTAGCCTTAGCCTAAGCCTAGGGGTTCCCTAGCCTAAGCCTAGAGGTGCCCTAGCCTAATCCTTGGGGTGCCCTAGCCTAAGCCTAGGGGTGCCCTAGCCTAAGCCTAGGGGTGCCCTAGTCTAAGCCTTGGGGTGCCCTAGCCCAAGCCTAGGGATGCCCTAGCATTAAGGTAGAGGAGCCCTAGCCTTAGCCTAAGCCTAGGGGTACCCTAGCATAAGAGTAGGGGTGCCCTAGCCTATGCTTAGGGGTGCCCTAGTGTAAGCCTAGGGGTGCCCTAGCCTAAGCCTAGGGGTGCCGTACCCTAAGCCTAGGGGTGCCCTAGCCTCAGCCTAGGGGTACCCTGGCCTCAGCCTAGGAGTGCCCTAGGCTAAGCCTAGGGGTGCCCTAGCCTAAGCCTAGTGGTGCCTTAGCCTAAGCCTAGGGGTGACCTAGCCTTAGCCTAAGCCTAGGGGTGCCCTAGCATAAACCTAAGGGTACCCTAACCTAAGCCTAGGGGTGCCCTAGCCGAAGCTTAGGGGTGCCCTTGCCTAAGCATAGTGGTGCCCAGGCCTTAGGCTAGAGGAGCCCTATGCTTAGCCTAAGCCTATGGCTGCATAGGCTAAGCCTAGGGGTGCCCTAGCCTAAGCCTAGGGGTGCCCTACCCTAAGCCTAGGGGTGCCCTACCCTAAGCCTAGGTGTGCCCTAGCCTAAGCCTAGGCTTGCCCTAGCCTTAGGCTAGCTGAGCCCTAGCCTAAGCCTAAGCCTAGGGGTGCCCTAGCCTAAGCCTAATGGTGCCCTAGCCTAAGCCTAGGGGTGCCCTAGCCTTAGGCTAGGGGAGCCCTAGCCTTAGCCTAAGCCTAGGGGTGTCCTAGCCTAAGCCTAGGGGTGTCCTAGCCTAAGCCTAGGGGTGCGCTAGCCTAAGCATAGGGGTGCCCTAGCCTAAGCCTAGGGGATCCCTAGCGGAAGCTTAGGGGTGCCCAGCCCTTAGGCTAGAGGAGCCCTAGTCTTAGCCTAAGCCTATGGCTGCCCTAGCCTAAGGCTAGGGGTGCCCTAGCCTAAGCCTAAGGGTGTCCTAACCTATCCCTAGGGGTGCTCTAGCCTTAGGCTCGGGGAGCACTAGCCTTAGCCTAAGCCTAGGGGTGCCCGAGCCTAAGCCTAGGAGTGCCCTAGCCTAAGCCTAGGGGTGCCCAAGCCTAAGCCTTGGTTTGCCCTAGCCTAAGCCTAGGGGTGCCCTAGCCTAAGCTTAGGGGTGCCCTAGCCTAAGCCTTAGGGTGCCCTAGCCTACGCCTAGTGGTGCCCTAGCCTTAGGCTAGGCGAGCCCTAGCCTTTGCCTAAGCCTAGGGGTGCCCTAGCCTAAGACTAGGGGTGCCCTAGCCCAAGCTTAGGGGTGCCGTAGCCTAAGCCTAGGGTTCCCCTAGCTTAAGCCTAGGGGTGCCCTAGGGTTAGACTAGGGGAGCCCTAGCCTTAGCCTAATCCTAGGGGTGCCCTAGCCTAAGCCTAGGAGTGCCCTAGCCAAAGCCTAGGGGTGCCCTAGCCTTAGGATAGGGGAGCCCTAGCATTAGCCTAAGCCTACGGGTGCCCTAGCTTAAGCCTAGGGGTGCCCTAGCCTAAGCCTAGGGGTGCCCTAGCCTTAGGCTAGGGGAGCCCTAGCCTTAGCCTAAACCTAGGGGTGCCCTAGCCTAAGCCTAGGGGTGCCCTAGTCTTAGGCTTGGGTAACCCTAGCCTTAGCCAAAGCCTATGGGTGCCCTAGGCTCATCCTAGGTGTCCCCTAGCCTAAGCATAGGGGTGCCCTAGCCTAAGCCTAGGAGTGCCCTAGCCTAAGCCTAGGGGTGCCCTAGCCTAAGCCTAGTGGTGCCTTAGCCTAAGCCTAGGGGTGACCTAGCCTTAGACTAAGCCTAGGGGTGCCTTAGCATAAGCCTAAGGGTGCCCTAAGCTAAGCCTAGGGTGCCCTTGCCTAAGCCTAGGGGTGTCTTAGCCTAAGCCTAGGGGTCCCCTAGCCTTAGCCTAAGCCTAGGGGTGCCCTAGCCTAAGCCTAGGGGTGCCCTCGCCTAAGCCTAAGGGTGCCGAGGCCTTAGGCTAGAGGAGCCCTAGTCTTAGCCTAAGCCTATGGCTGCCCTAGCCTAAGGCTAGGGGTGCCCTAGCCTAAGCCTAGGGGTGCCCTAGCCTAACCCTAGGAGTGCCCTAGCCGTAGGCTAGGGGAGCACTAGCCTTAGCATAAGCCTAGGGGTGCCCTAGCCTAAGCCTAGGCGTGCCCTAGCCTAAGCCTAGGGGTGCCCTACCCTAAGCTTTGGGGTGCCCTACCCTAAGCCTAGGTGTGCCCTAGCCTAAGCTTAGGTTTCCCCTAGCCTAAGCCTAGGCTTGCCGTAGCCTTAGGCTAGCTGAGCCCTTGTCTAGGCCTAAGCCTAGGGTGCCCTAGCCTAAGCCTAGGGGTGCCCTAACCTAAGCCTAGGGGTGCCCTAACCTAAGCCTAGGGGTGCCCTAGCCTTAGGCTAGCGTAGCCCTAGCCTTAGCCTAAGCCTAGAGGTGCCCTAGCCTAAGACTAGGGGTGCCCTAGCCTAAGCTTAGGGGTGCCCTAGCCTAAGCCTAGAGGTGCCCTAGGGTGAGGCTAGGGGAGCCCTAGCCTTAGCCTAAGCCTAGGGGTGCCCTAGCCTAAGCCTAGGGGTACCCTAGCCTAAGCCTAGGGGTGCTCTAGCCTAAGCCTAGGGGTGCCCTAGCCTAAGCCTAGGGGTGCCCTAGCCTAAGGCCACGGGTGCCCTAGCCTTAGTCTAGTGGAGCCCTAGCCTTAGCCTAAGACTAGGTGTGCCCTAGCCTAAGCCTAGATGTGCCCTATCCTAAGCCTAGGGGTGCCCTAGCCTTAGGCTAGCTGAGCCCTAGCCTTGGCCTAAGCCTAGGGGTGCCCTAGCCTAAGCCTAGGGTTGCCGTAGCCTCAGCCTAGGGGTGCCTTAGCCTAAGCCAAGGGGTTCCCTAGCCTAAGCCCAGGGGTGCCCTAGCCTTAGGCTAGGGGAGCCCTAGAATTATCCTAAGCCTAGGAGTGCCCTAGACTAAGCCTAGGGGTGCCCAAGCCTAAGCCTAGGGGTGCCCTACCTTAAGCCTAGGGGTCCCCTAGCCTAAGCCTCGCGGTGCCCTAGCCTAAGCCAAGGGGTGCCCTAGCCTAAGCCTAGGGGTTCCCTAACCTAAGCCTAGGGTTGCCCTAGCCTAAGCCTAGGGGTGCCCTAGCCTTAACCTAAGCCTAGGGGTGCCCTAGCCTTAGTCTAGTGGAGCCCTAGCCTTAGCCTAAGCCTAGGAGTGCCCTAGCCTAAGACTAGGGGTGCCCTAGCCTAAGCCAAGGGTGCCCTACCCTAAGACTAGGGTTAACCTAGGCTAAGCCTAGGGGTGCCCTAGACTTAGGCTAGCTGAGCCCTAGCCTTAGCCTAAGCCTAGGGGTGCCCTAGCCTACGCCTAGGGGTGCCCTAGCCTACGCCTAGGGGTGCCCTAGCCTTAAGCTAGGGAAACCCTAGTCTTAGCCTATAGCCTAGGGGTGCCCAAGCCTAAGACTAGGGGTGCCCTAGCCTAAGCTTAGGGGTGCCCTAGTCTAAGCTTAGGGGTGCCCTAGCCTAAGCCTAGGGGTGCCCTAGGTTTAGGCAAGGTGAGCCCTAGCCTTAGCCTAAGCCTAGCGGTGCCCTAGCCTAAGCTTAGGGGTGCCCTAGCCTAAGAATTGGGTGCCCTAGCCTAAGCCTAGGGGTTCCCTAGCCTAAGCCTAGGGGTGCCCTTGCCTTAGGCTAGGGGGCCCTAGCCTTAGCCTAAGCCTAGGGGTGCCCTAGCCTAAGCCTAGTGGTGTCCTAGCCTAAGCATAGGGGTGCCCTAGCCTAAGCCTAGGGGTGCCCTAGCCTTAGACTAAGGGAGGCCTAGCCTTAGCCTAAGCCTAGGGGTGCCCTAGGCTAAGCCTAGGGGTGCCCTAGCACAAGCCTAGGGTTGCCCTAGCCTAAGCCTAGGGGTTCCCTAGCGCAAGGCTAGAGGTGCCCTAGCCTTAGTCTAGTGGAGCCCTAGCCTTAGCCTAAGCCTAGGGGTGCCCTATCCTAAGCCATGGGGTGCCTTAGCCTAAGCCTAGGGTGCCCTAGCCTAAGCCTAGGGTTGCCCTACCATAAGCCTAGGGGTGCCCTAGCCTTAGGCTAGGGGAGCTCAAGCCTTAGCCTAAGCCTATGGGGGCCCTAGCCTAAGCCTAGGGGTGCCCTAGCCTAAGCCTACGGGTGTCCTAGCCTAAGCCTAGGGGTGCTCTACCCTAAGCCTAGGGGTGCCCTAGCCTTAGGCTACTGGAGACCTAGCCTTAGCCTAAGCCTTGGAGTGCCCTAGCCTAAGTCTATGGGTGCCCTAGCCTGAGCCTAGGGGTACACTAGCCTTAGGCTAGAGGAGCCCTAGCCTTGGCCTAAGCCTAGGGGTGCCCCAGCCTAAGCCTAGGGGTGCCCTAGCCTAAGTCTAAGGGTGCCCTAGCCTAAGCCTAGGGGTGCCTAGCCCAAGTAGGGATGCCCTAGCGTTAGGCTAGAGGAGCCCTAGCCTTAGCCTAAGCCTAGGGGTGCCCCAGCCTAAGCCTAGGGGTGCCCTAGCCTAAGTCTAGGGGTGCCCTAGCCTAAGCATAGGGGTGCCCTAGCCTTAGGCTAGGGAAGCCCTAGCCTTAGCCTAAGCCTAGGGGTGCCCCAGCCTAAGCCTAAGGGTGCCCTAGCCTAATCCTTGGGGTGCCCTAGCCTAAACCTAGGGGTGCCCTAGCCTAAGCCTATGGGTGCCCTAGCCCAAGCCTATGGATGCCCTAGCGTTAGGGTAGAGGAGCCCTAGCCTTAGCCGAAGCCTAGTGGTGCCCTAGCCTAAACCTAGGGGTGCCCTAGCATTAGCCTAGGGTTGCCCTAGCCTAAGCCTATGGGTGCCCTAACCTTAGGCTAGGGGAGCCCTAGCCTTAGCCTAAGCCTAGGGGTGCCCTAGCCTAAGCCTAGGGGTGCCCTAGCCTAAGCCTATGGGTGTCCTAGCCTAAGCCTAGGGGTGACCTAGCCTAAGCCTAGGGGTGCCCTAGCCTAAGCCTATGGGTGTCCTAGCCTAAGCCTAGGGGTGCCCTAGCCTAAACCTAGGGGTGCCCTAGCCTAAGCCTTGGGGTTCCTGAGCATTAGCCTAGGGTTGCCCTAGCCTAAGCCTTGGGTTGCCCTAGCCTAAGCCTACGGGTGCCTTAGCCTAAGGCTAGGGGTGCCCTAGCCTTAGTCTAGTGGAGCACTTGCCTTACCCTAAGCCTAGGGGTGCCCTATCCTAAGCCATGGGGTGCCCTAGCCTAAGCCTAGGGGTGCCCTAGCCTAAGCCTAGGGTTGCCCTAGCCTAAGCCTAGGGGTGCCCTAGCCTTAGTCTAGTGGAGCACTTGCCTTACCCTAAGCCTAGGGGTGCCCTATCCTAAGCCATGGGGTGCCCTAGCCTAAGCCTAGGGGTGCCCTAGCCTAAGCCTAGGGTTGCCCTAGCCTAAACCTAGGGGTGCGCTAGCCTTAGCCTAGGGGTGCCCTAGCCTAAGCCTAGGGGTGCCCTTTCCTAAGCCTTGGGGCGCCCTAGCCTAAACCTAGGGGTTCCCTAGCTTAAGCCTAGGGGTGACTAAGCCTAAGCCTACGGGTGCCCTACACTAAGGCTAAGGGTGCCCTAGGCTTAGTCTAGTGGAGCCCTAGCCTTAGCCTAAGCTTAGGCGTGACCTATTCTAAGCCTAGGGATGCCCTAGCGTACGCCTAGGGGTGCCCTAGCCCAAGCCTAGGGATGCCCTAGCGTTAGGCTAGAGGAGACCTCGCTTAGCCTAAGCCTAGGCGTGCCCTAGCCTAAGCCTATGGGTTCCCTAGCCCAAGCCTAGGGGTGCCCTAGCCTATGTCTACGGGTTTCCTAGCCTAAGCCTAGGGGTGCCCTAGCCTAAGGCTAGGGGTGCCCTAGCCTTAGTCTAGTGGAGCCCTAGCCTTAGCCTAAGCCTAGGGGTGCCATAGCCTAAGCGTAGATGTGCCCTAGCCTAAGTCTAGGGGTGCCCTAGCCTTAGGCAAGCTGAGCCCTAGCCTTAGCCTAAGCCTAGGGGTGCCCTAGCCAACGCCTTAGGGTGCCCTAGCCTAAGATTAGGGGTGCCCTAGCCTTAGGCTAGGGGAGCCCTAGTCTTAGCCTAAGACTAGGGGTGCCCTACCCTAAGCTAAGGGGTGCCCTAGTCTAAGCCTAGGGGTGCCCTAGCCTAAGCCTAGGGGTGCCGTAGGTTTATGCAAGGGGAGCCCTAGCCTTAGCCTAAGCCTAGGGGTGCTCTAGCCTAAGACTAGGGGTGCCCTAGCCTAAGCTTAGGGGTGCCCTAGTCTAACCATAGGGGTGCCCTAGCCTAAGTTTAGGGGTGCCCTAGCCTAAGCCTAGGGGTGCCCTAGCCTAAGACTAGGGGTGCCCTAGCCTAAGCCTAGGGGTGCCCTAGCCTTAGGCTAGGGGGCCCTAGCCTTTGCCTAAGCCTAGAGGTGCCCTAGCCTATTCCTAGTGGTGTCCTAGCCTAAGCCAAGGGGAGCCGTAGCCTAAGCCTAGGGGAGCCCTAGCCTTAGACTAGGGGAGCCCTAGCCTTAGCCTAAGCCTAGGGGTGCCCTAGCCTAAGCCTAGGGGTGCCCTAGCATAATCCTAGGGTAGCCCTAGCCTTAGTCTAGTGGAGCCCTATCCTTAGCCTAAGCCTAGGGGTGCCCTATCCTAAGCCATGGGGTGCCTTAGCCTAAGCCTAGGGGTGCCCTAGCCTTAGGCTAGGGGAGCCCTAACCTTTGCCTAAGCCTAGGGGTGCCCTAGCCTAAGCCTATTGGTGTCCTAGCCTAAGCCTTCGGTCGCCCTAGCCTAAACACTGGGGTTCCCTAGCCTAAGCCTAGGGGTGCCCTAGGCTATTGCTAGGGGGGCCCTAGCCTTAGTCTAGTGGAGCCCTAGGCATAGCCTAAGCTTAGGGGTGCCATATCCTAAGCCTAGGGGTGCCTTAGCCTAAGCCTAGGGGAGCCCTAGCCTTAGTCTAAGCTTAGGGGTGTCCTAGCCCATGCTTAGGGATGCCCTAGCGTTAGGCTAGAGGAGCCCTAGCCTTAGCCTAAGCCTAGGGGTGCCCTAGCCTAAGCCTAGGGGTGCCCTAGCCTAAGTCTAGGGGTGCCGTAGCCTAAGCCTAGGTGTACCCTAGCCTTAGGCTAGGGGAGTCCTCGCCTTAGCCGAAGCCTTGGGTTGCCCTAGCCTAAGCCTAGGGGTGCCCTAGCCCAAGCCTTGGGATGCCCTAGCGTTAGGCTAGAGGAGCCCTAACCTTAGCCTAAGCCTAGGGGTGCCCTAGCCTAAGCCTAGGGGTGCCCTTGCCTAAGTCTAGGGGTGCCCTAGCCTAAGCCTAAGGGTACCCTAGCCTTAGGCTAGGGGAGCCCTAGCCTTAGCCTAAGCCTAGGGGTGCCCCAGCGTAAGCCTAGGGGTGCCCTAGCCTAAGTCTAGGGGAACCTAGCCTAAGCATATGGGTGCTCTAACCTAAGCCTAGGTGTTCCCTACCTAAGCCTAGGGGTTCCCTTTGCCTAAGCCTACGGGTGCCCTAGCCTAAGCCTAGGGGTGCCCTAGCCTTAGGCTAGGGAAGCCCTAGCCTTAGCCTAAGCCTAGGGGTGCCCTAGCCTATGCCTAGGGGTGCCCTAGCCTAAGCCTAGGTGTGCTCTAGCCTAAGGCTAGTGGTGCATTAGCCTTAGGCTAGGGAAGCCGTAGCCTTAGTCTAAGCCTAAGGATGCCCTAGCCTAAGCCTAGGGGTGCCCTAACCTAAGCCTAGGGGTGCCCTAGCCTTAGGCTAGCGTAGCCCTAGCCTTAGCCTAAGCCTAGAGGTGCCCTAGCCTAAGACTAGGGGTGCCCTAGCCTAAGCTTAGGGGTGCCCTAGCCTAAGCCTAGGGGTGCCCTAGGGTGAGGCTAGGGGAGCCCTAGCCTTAGCCTAAGCCTAGGGGTGCCCTAGCCTAAGCCTAGGGGTGCCCTAGCCTAAGCCTAGGGGTGCCCTAGCCTAAGCCTAGGGGTGCCCTAGCCTAAGCCTAGGGGTGCCCTAGCCTAAGGCCAGGGGTGCCCTAGCCTTAGTCTAGTGGAGCCCTAGCCTTAGCCTAAGCCTAGGTTTGCCCTAGCCTAAGCCTAGATGTGCCCTATCCTAAGCCTAGGGGTGCCCTAGCCTTAGGCTAGCTGAGCCCTAGCCTTGGCCTAAGCCTAGGGGTGCCCTAGCCTAAGCCTAGGGGTGCCGTAGCCTCAGCCTAGGGGTGCCTTAGCCTAAGCCAAGGGGTTCCCTAGCCTAAGTCCAGGGGTGCCCTAGCCTTAGGCTAGGGGAGCCCTAGCATTATCCTAAGCCTAGGGGTGCCCTAGACTAAGCCTAGGGGTGCCCTAGCCTAAGCCTAGGGGTGCCCTACCTTAAGCCTAGGGGTCCCCTAGCCTAAGCCTCGCGGTGCCCTAGCCTAAGCCTAGGGGTGCCCTAGCCTAAGCCTAGGGGTTCCCTAACCTAAGCCTAGGGTTGCCCTAGCCTAAGCCTAGGGGTACCCTAGCCTTAGCCTAAGCCTAGGGGTGCCCTAGCCTTAATCTAGTGGAGCCCTAGCCTTAGCCTAAGCCTAGGGGTGCCCTAGCCTAAGACTAGGGGTGCCCTAGCCTAAGCCAAGGGTGCCCTACCCTAAGACTAGGGTTAACCTAGTCTAAGCCTAGGGGTGCCCTAGACTTAGGCTAGCTGAGCCCTAGCCTTAGCCTAAGCCTAGGGGTGCCCTAGCCTACGCCTAGGGGTGCCCTAGCCTACGCCTAGGGGTGCCCTAGCCTTAGGCTAGGGAAACCCTAGTCTTAGCCTATAGCCTAGGGGTGCCCTAGCCTAAGACTAGGGGTGCCCTAGCCTAAGCTTAGGGGTGCCCTAGTCTAAGCTTAGGGGTGCCCTAGCCTAAGCCTAGGGGTGCCCTAGGTTTTGGCAAGGTGAGCCCTAGCCTTAGCCTAAGCCTAGCGGTGCCCTAGCCTAAGCTTAGGGGTGCCCTAGCCTAAGAATTGGGTGCCCTAGCCTAAGCCTAGGGGTTCCCTAGCCTAAGCATAGGGGTGCCCTAGCCTTAGGATAGGGAAGCCCTAGCCTTAGCCTAAGCCTAGGGGTGCCCCAGCCTAAGCCTAGGGGTGCCCTAGCCTAATCCTTGGGGTGCCCTAGTCTAAACCTAGGGGTGCCCTAGCCTAAGCCTATGGATGCCCTAGCGTTAGGGTAGAGGAGCCCTAGCCTTAGCCGAAGCCTAGGGGTGCCCTAGCCTAAACCTAGGGTTGCCCTAGCATTAGCCTAGGGTTGCCCTAGCCTAAGGCTGGGGTTGCCCGAGCCTAAGCCTAGGGGTGCCCTAACCTTAGGCTAGGGGAGCCCTAGCCTTAGCCTAAGCCTAAGGGTGCCCTAGCCTAAGCCTAGGGGTGCCCTAGCCTAAGCCTATGGGTGTCCTAGCTTAAGCCTAGGGGTGACCTAGCCTAAGCCTAGGGGTGCCCTAGCCTAAGCCTATGGGTGTCCTAGCCTAAGCCTAGGGGTGCCCTAGCCTAAACCTAGGGGTGCCCTAGCCTAAGCCTTGGGGTTCCTGAGCATTAGCCTAGGGTTGCCCTAGCCTAAGGCTTGGGTTGCCCTAGCCTAAGCCTACGGGTGCCTTAGCCTAAGGCTAGGGGTGCCCTAGCCTTAGTCTAGTGGAGCACTTGCCTTACCCTAAGCCTAGGGGTGCCCTATCCTAAGCCATGGGGTGCCCTAGCCTAAGCCTAGGGGTGCCCTAGCCTAAGCCTAGGGTTGCCCTAGCCTAAGCCTAGGGGTGCCCTAGCCATAGGCTAGGGGAACCCTAGCCTTAGCCAAAACCTAGGGGTGCGCTAGCCTAAGCCTAGGGGTGCCCTAGCCCAAGCCTATGGATGCCCTAGCGTTAGGGTAGAGGAGCCCTAGCCTTAGCCGAAGACTAGGGGTGCCCTAGCCTAAACCTAGGGGTGCCCTAGCATTAGCCTAGGGTTGCCCTAGCCTAAGGCTGGGGTTGCCCTAGCCTAAGCCTAGGGGTGCCCTAACCTTAGGCTAGGGGAGCCCTAGCCTTAGCCTAAGCCTAGGGGTGCCCTAGCCTAAGCCTAGGGGTGCCCTAGCCTAAACCTATGGGTGTCCTAGCCTAAGCCTAGGGGTGACCTAGCCTAAGCCTAGGGGTGCCCTAGCCTAAGCCTATGGGTGTCCTAGCCTAAGCCTAGGGGTGCCCTAGCCTAAACCTAGGGGTGCCCTAGCCTAAGCCTTGGGGTTCCTGAGCATTAGCCTAGGGTTGCCCTAGCCTAAGCCTTGGGTTGCCCTAGCCTAAGCCTACGGGTGCCTTAGCCTAAGGCTAGGGGTGCCCTAGCCTTAGTCTAGTGGAGCACTTGCCTTACCCCAAGCCTAGGGGTGCCCTATCCTAAGCCATGGGGTGCCCTGGCCTAAGCCTAGGGGTGCCCTAGCCTAAGCCTAGGGTTGCCCTAGCCTAAGCCTAGGGGTGCCCTAGCCTTAGGCTAGGGGAACCCTAGCCTTAACCTAAACCTAGGGGTGCGCTAGACTAAGCCTAGGGGTGCCCTAGCCTAAGCCTATGGGTGTCCTAGCCTAAGCCTAGGGGTGCCCTTTCCTAAGCCTTGGGGCGCCCTAGCCTAAACCTAGGGGTTCCCTAGCTTAAGCCTAGGGGTGACCTAGCCTAAGCCTAGGGGTGCCCTAGACTAAGGCTAAGGGTGCCCTAGGCTTAGTCTAGTGGAGCCCTAGCCTTAGCCTAAGCTTAGGCGTGCCCTATTCTAAGAGTAGGGATGCCCTAGCGTACGCCTAGGGGTGCCCTAGCCCAAGCCTAGGGATGCCCTTGCGTTAGGCTAGAGGAGACCTAGCTTAGCCTAAGCCTAGGCGTGCCCTAGCCTAAGCCTATGGGTTCCCTAGCCCAAGCCTAGGGGTGCCCTAGCCTAAGGCTAGGGGTGCCCTAGCCTTAGTCTAGTGGAGCCCTAGCCTTAGCCTAAGCCTAGGGGTGCCATAGCCTAAGCGTAGATGTGCCCTAGCCTAAGTCTAGGGGTGCCCTAGCCTTAGGCAAGCTGAGCCCTAGTTTAGCCTAAGCCTAGGGGTGCCCTAGCCTACGCCTAAGGGTGCCCTAGCCTAAGATTAGGGGTGCCCTAGCCTTAGGCTAGGGGAGCCCTAGTCTTCGCCTAAGACTAGGGGTGCCCTACCCTAAGCTAAGGGGTGCCCTAGTCTAAGCCTAGGGGTGCCCTAACCTAAGCCTAGGGGTGCCGTAGGTTTATGCAAGGGGAGCCCTAGCCTTAGCCTAAGCCTAGGGGTGCTCTAGCCTAAGACTAGGGGTGCCCTAGCCTAAGCTTAGGGGTGCCCTAGTCTAAGCCTAGGGGTGCCCTAGCCTAAGTTTAGGGGTGCCCTAGCCTAAGCCTAGGGGTGCCCTAGCCTAAGCCTAGGGGTGCCCTAGCCTAAGCCTAGGGGTGCCCTTGCCATAGGCTAGGGGGCCCTAGCCTTTGCCTAAGCCTAGAGGTGCCCTAGCCTAAGCCTAGTGGTGTCCTAGCCTAAGCCAAAGGGAGCCCTAGCCTAAGCCTAGGGGAGCCCTCGCCTTAGACTAGGGGAGCCCTAGCCTTAGCCTAAGCCTTGGGGTGCCCTAGCCTAAGCCTAGGGGTGCCCTAGCATAATCCTAGGGTAGCCCTAGCCTTAGTCTAGTGGAGCCCTATCCTTAGCCTAAGCCTAGGGGTGCCCTATCCTAAGCCATGGGGTGCCTTAGCCTAAGCCTAGGGGTGCCCTAGCCTTAGGCTAGGGGAGCCCTAACCTTTGCCTAAGCCTAGGGGTGCCCTAGCCTAAGCCTATTGGTGTCCTAGCCTAAGCCTTGGGTCGCCCTAGCCTAAACACTGGGGTTCCCTAGCCTAAGCCTAGGGGTGCCCTAGGCTATGGCTAGGGGGGCCCTAGCCTTAGTCTAGTGGAGCCCTAGCCATAGCCTAAGCTTAGGGGTGCCCTATCCTAAGCCTAGGGGTGCCTTAGCCTAAGCCTAGGGGAGCCCTAGCCTTAGTCTAAGCTTAGGGGTGTCCTAGCCCATGCTTAGTGATGCCCTAGCGTTAGGCTAGAGGAGCCCTAGCCTTAGCCTAAGCCTAGGGGTGCCCTAGCCTAAGCCTAGGGGTGCCCTAGCAAAGTCTAGGGGTGCCGTAGCCTAAGCCTAGGTGTACCCTAGCCTTAGGCTAGGGGAGTCCTCGCCTTAGCCGAAGCCTTGGGTTGCCCTAGCCTAAGCCTAGGGGTGCCCTAGCCCAAGCCTTGGGATGCCCTAGCGTTAGGCTAGAGGAGCCCTAACCTTAGCCTAAGCCTAGGGGTGCCCTAGCCTAAGCCTAGGGGTGCCCTAGCCTAAGTCTAGGGGTGCCCTAGCCTAAGCCTAAGGGTACCATAGCCTTAGGCTAGGGGAGCCCTAGCCTTAGCCTAAGCCTAGGGGTGCCCCAGCGTAAGCCTAGGGGTGCCCTAGCCTAAGTCTAGGGGAACCTAGCCTAAGCATATGGGTGCTCTAACCTAAGCCTAGGTGTTCCCTACCTAAGCCTAGGGGTTCCCTTTGCCTAAGCCTACGGGTGCCCTAGCCTAAGCCTAGGGGTGCCCTAGCCTTAGGCTAGGGAAGCCCTAGCCTTAGCCTAAGCCTAGGGGTGCCCTAGCCTATGCCTAGGGGTGCCCTAGCCTAAGCCTAGGTGTGCTCTAGCCTAAGGCTAGTGGTGCATTAGCCTTAGGCTAGGGGAGCCGTAGCCTTAGTCTAATCCTAAGGATGCCCTAGCCTAAGCTTAGGGGTGCCCAGCCCAAGCCTAGGGATGCCCTAGCGTTAGGCTAGAGGAGCCCTAGCATTAGTCTAAGCCTAGGGGTGCCCTAGCCTAAGCCTATGGGTGCCCTAGCCTAATCTAGGCGTGCCCTAGCCTAAGCCTAGTGGTACCCTAGCCTTAGGCTAGGGGAGTCCTCGCCTTAAGCGAAGCCTTGGGGTGCCCTAGCCTAAGCCTAGGGGTGCCCTAGCCTAAGCCAAGGGGTGCCCTAGCCCAAGTCTATGGATGCCCTAGCGTTAGGCTAGAGGAGCCCTAGCCTTAGTCTAAGCCTACGGGTGCCCTAGCCTAAGCCTATGGGTGCCCTAGCCTAATCTAGGCATGTCCTAGCCTAAGCCTAGGGGTACCCTAGCCTTAGGCTAGGGGAGTCCTCGCCTTAGCCGAAGCCTTGGGGTGCCCTAGCCTAAGCCTAGGGGTGCCCTAGCCCAAGCCTAGGGGTGCCCTAGCCAAAGTCTAGGGGTGCCCTAGCCTAAGCCTAAGGGTACACTAGCCTTAGGCTAGGGGAGCCCTAGCCTTAGCCTAAGCCTAGGGGTGCCCCAGCGTTAGCCTAGGGGTGCCCTAGCCTAAGTCTAGGGGAACCTAGCCTAAGCATAGGGGTGCCCTAACCTAAGCCTAGGGGTTCCCTACCTAAGCCTACGGGTGCCCTAGCCTAAGCCTACGGGTGCCCTAGCCTAAGCCTAGGGGTGCCCTAGCCTTAGGCTAGGGAAGCCCTAGCCTTAGCATAAGCCTAGGGGTGCGCTAGCCTATGCCTAGGGCTGCCCTAGCCTAAGCCTAGGGGTGCCCAACCTAAGCCTCGGGGTGCCCAAGCCTAAGCCTAGGGGTGCCCTAGCCTAAGCCTAGGGGTGCCCTAGCCTAAGCCTCGGGGTGCCCAAGCCTAAGCCTCGGGGTGCCCAAGCCTAAGCCTAGGGGTGCCCTAGCCTAAGCCTAGGGGTGCCCTAGCCTAAGCCTAGGGGTGCCCAAGCCTAAGGCTAGGGGTTCATTTGCCTTATGCTAGGGGAGGCGTAGCCTTAGTCTAAGTCTAGGGGTGCCCTAGCCTAAGCCTAGGGGTGCCCTGGCCCAATCCTAGGGATGCCCTAGCGTTTGGCTAGAGGAGCCCTAGCCTTAGCCTAAGCCTAGGAGTGCCCTAGCCTAAGCCTAGGGGTGCCCTAGCCTAAGCCAAGGGGTGCCCTAACCCAAGCCTAGGGATGCCCTAGCGTTAGGCTAGAGGAGCCCTAGCCGTAGCCTAAGCCTAGGGGTGCCCTAGCATAAACCTAGAGTTGCCCTAGCCTAAGCCTAGGGGTGCCCTAGCCTAAGCCATGGGGTGCCCTAGCCTAAGCCTACGGGTGCCCTAGCCTAAGCCTAGGGTTGCCCTATCCTAAGCCTAGTGGTGCCCTAGCCTTAGGCTAGGGGAGCCCTAGCCTTAGCCTAAGACTAGGAGTGCCCTATTCTAAGCCTAAGCGTGACCTAGCCTAAGCCTAGGGGTGCCCTAGCCTAAGCCTAGGGTTGCCCTAGCCTAAGCCTAGGGGTGCCCTAGCCTTAGGCTAGGGGAGCCCTAGCCTTAGCCTAAGCCTAGGGGTGCCCTATTCTAAGCCTAGGGGTGCCCTAGCCTAAGCCTAGGGGTGCCCTAGCCTCAGTCTAGTGGAGCCCTAGCCTCAGCCTAAGCCTAGGGGTGCCCTATCCTAAGCCATGGGGTGCCCTAGCCTAAGCCTACGGGTGCCCTAGCCTAAGCCTAGGGTTGCCCTATCCTAAGCCTAGTGGTGCCCTAGCCTTAGGCTAGGGGAGCCCTAGCCTTAGCCTAAGACTAGGAGTGCCCTATTCTAAGCCTAAGCGTGACCTAGCCTAAGCCTAGGGGTGCCCTAGCCTAAGCCTAGGGTTGCCCTAGCCTAAGCCTAGGGGTGCCCTAGCCTTAGGCTAGGGGAGCCCTAGCCTTAGCCTAAGCCTAGGGGTGCCCTATTCTAAGCCTAGGGGTGCCCTAGCCTAAGCCTAGGTGTGCCCTAGCCTAAGGCTAGGGGTGCCCTAGCCTTAGGCTAGGGGAGCCCTAGCCTTAGTCTAAGCCTAGGGGTGCCCTAGCCTAAGCCTAGGGGTGCCCTAGCCCAAGCCTATGGATGCCCTAGCGTTAGGCTAGAGGAGCCCTCGCTTAGCCTAAGCCTAGGGGTTCTCTAGCCTAAGCCTAGGGGTGCCCTAGCCCAAGCCTAGGGGTGCCCTAGCCTAAGCCTAGGTGTGCCCTAGCCGAAGCATAGATGTGCCCTAGCCTAAGCCTAGGGGTGCCCTACCCTAAGCCTAGTGGTGCCCTATCCTAAGCCATGGGGTGCCCTAGCCTAAGCCTATGGGTGCCCTAGCCTAAGCCTAGGGTTGCCCTATCCTAAGCCTAGGGGTGCCCTAGCCTTAGGCTAGGGAAGCCCTAGCCTTAGCCTAAGATTAGGGGTGCCCTATTCTAAGCCTAAGCGTGCCCTAGCCTAAGCCTAGGGGTGCCCTAGCCTAAGCCTAGGGGTGCCCTAGCCTTAGGCTAGGGGAGCCCTAGCCTTAGTCTAAGCCTAGGGGTGCCCTAGCCTAAGCCTAGGGGTGCCCTAGCCCGAGCCTAGGGATGCCCTAGCGTTAGGCTAGAGGAGCCCTCGCTTAGCCTAAGCCTAGGGGTGCCCTAGCCTAAGCCTAGGGGTGCCCTAGCCCAAGCCTAGGGGTGCCCTAGCCTAAGCCTAGGGCTGCCCTAGCCTAAGCATAGATGTGCCCTAGCCTAAGCCTAGGGGTGCCCTACCCTAAGCCTAGTGGTACCCTAGCCTAAGCCTAGGGGTGCCCTAGCCTTAGGCTAGCTGAGCCCTAGCCTTAGACTAAGCTTAGGGGTGCCCTTGCCTAAGCCTAGTGGTGCCCTAGCCTAATATCTCACATCGACCATTTTCTCTTTTATCCTCAGCTTTCTGTTGCTCCTCTCCCTGCGAGGGGTGTGTGGTTATATGTCATTCATTGCTATCGGTTCCCCTTCCTTCCATCCTCTACCCTCCTTCCCCCTACCCTTTTGGTATCTCTATTCCCATTCCTGTTCCTGGGTTCCATGTGTTGTGAGTTTTATCTCTTGCTAATACCTATGCACTCTAGTCCAGAGTGGGAAGCGGCACTGGGGTGATGATATTGGGGGGTGAGGAGGCCTCAAGGGGTCAGAGGCAGATTGTGTGATTCATTGGTGTGATCCATGTCTCCTCAGGGGGGCCTCCACCCAGTGGGACACAGCATCTGGGATACTTGTGGCTTTCTCCTGAGACAGCATGGTGGCCAAGGGACCGGGCATTGAGGGTGGGACTCTGGGCCTGGGGTGGCAGCACTTGCAGAAGCCACCCACTCCCCCAGGCACCCACCTGGATATGGACGAGCACGTGAGACAGTTGGCTGTGAACTTTGATGGTGGCCTCAGCTTCTCAGAGCAGGTGGGGTCTGGCCTGAGTCAGCTCCCACAGCTCCAACCTGGAAGCCCTGCCCCAGGCGGGGGTCAGCAGTTATGCCAGCATGCTCTTTCCTCCCCCTCAGCTTCTCTCTGGTCAGCCCTTCAGCTTCCTGGCTGGGTTTAGAACTTGTCCTAAGCTCCCCGAGGGCCACCGTCCTGAGATCTTGCTCAGCGCTTCAGGCCTTTCTGCAAACTCTCCTCCCAGGGGCCCAGTATTACTAGCAGTTTACCCCTTGCTCTAACGATGCTACAGGAGGCCTGCTTGGGAAGTGTTGGGCTGTTGCCTGGTTCAGTCCCACTAACTGCTCCTCAGGAGAAAGAAGAGGTTCCCTGCTCCTGGAAAGATTTACTGGCTTTCAAACCCTCTGGAGGATCCCCATGAGTCAGCAGGTGGGGTCATTCTAAAGCCCGGCACTCCACAAGTAGCCACGTTGTGTGCCACCCAGGCATGCTGTGTGTTTGGAGGAGACTGCACACCCTTCAAAGGTAGAAGCTGCACCCCTCCATGGTTCTTGCATGCAGCAAATGCAGGGCCCCTGAGACTCCGGGCCCGCCTCTGGGCTAGGATCATGGGCAAATCGTTATCTCGCCTAAGCTCCATCTGGGCTGGAAACGCAGTAGCTTCTACTGTGACCTGGGTCAGTCTGGGGCTGTGCAGGGCATCCTCAGCCCAGCTCAACTCTTCCCAGAACGCCCCTGCAGCTGCAGGGAGCCCCTGGCTTGGGAAAGTGACCCTGCTAAGTGGGCTTTGTGACCAGGCTCCCTGATCCACCGACCCAGCTTTGCCTCCTCCACAGGCCGCAGACAGCAGGGGCTGCCCTGGGTTCCCTGAACTCAACTCGGGCCCTCTCCAGAGACAGTGTGGGCAGGACCTGGAGGGTGTGGAAGTGAGTCGTGCCGGGAAAGTGGATGGAGGAACGGAGGGTAGGGTAGATTCTGGGTGGACTGAGGGGGCAGGAGATGCCCTGCAGAGTTCTAGAACCAGGGCTGAGGGATGTGGGAGCTGTTGGGGCCAGCTGGCCCTTTCGTGAGTTTTAGGAGCTGCCTGAACCCCATCCACATTGCCCCGCTCCAGCCCCACCTTTGGCAGATGCTGGCAGAGAAGTTCAAGGTCTTCCAGGAGAAAGGGCAGAGTGTGGGGCTGCCAGGGTTCAGGCCCTGAGGGAGCTGGCAGATGCCCTGGAACTCGCCTCCCCCAGCTCCATGGCCCAGAGTCAAGTCCACAGGAGCTGCGTAGAGGCCGCATGGGTGAGGCTGGACAAGGCAATGAAAGCCCGCACAGAGGTGGGTGCCCAGAGGGACAGGCCAGCGACAGCCAAAGGGCTCGGGACACAGGGGCCTACCCCAGATGTGTGTGCGTGTGTGTGCGTGTGTGTGTGTGCTCATGTGTAGGGGTGGGCATGTGGGTGTGTGCATGCGTACTTCTGTGTGTATTCTCGTGTGCGCATGTGTGTATGAAGGGGCATGGCTGACTCCAGCTCTCAGCATCAATCAGCCTTCCCCGTCCAACCATGCTCCTTCCTGCCCCCAGTTTGGAGTCCTTCAGCGCAGGTCACTCCTTGTGGCAGGAGCACGAAGTGTGCTCTCCCAATGCTCCCTGAGCACGGTCCACAGTTTCGTTTGGGGCACAGGCCCTGCTGGTCTTCTTGCTGACCGCCACTCTTAGAGCTCCCTGCCTCCCCTCCCCACACCCTCCTTTCTCGGGATCTGGTGTCTCAGTGCACTGAGCACCTGACAGGTCCTGCAACCGAAATCCTGGGGCTGGGTGGCTCCGGGGCCAGCCCTCTCCTCACTGACTGTTGGAGTTGCTACAGGCAGACCCCCTGACAGGCAGCCCACTCGCTCCCTGAGCCGCAATCCTCATGTGCTCAGGGCTCCCCATCTTTTTGCCTTCCTCCCAACATGCGTGTCAAGACCCTTTCCTCCCTCGGGCCCTGCCTGTGGGCCCCGGGCCTCATCAGGAACCTGCTGTGATCAGAGGAAACCATCCATCTTCTAACCACTGAAGGGCAAGAAGGCGCGAATGTACAGCGATGATAATATGTAAATGTCATGGTAAAGTCATAGAGGACAGGAAAGACAGGGTCGAGAGAATACAATACAGAGTCAGACATGTTTTATTAGGCATGCTCACTTCAGCTCCTCTTGATGGACCACGTGGAACTGAGAGAAGTGGAACCTTTGCTATCTTGGGACGTGTATAGGGAGCATAGAGACACACTTCTTCAGTAGTGACATGGGTCACAAGGTGGGCGGTATCTATCGTAAGGCCCCTGTACTTGAGCTCACCAAGGTGAGGAAAGCTAACACCTGCATTGGGGGAAGCTACAAGGGGGGCTGGGTGTCACGGTGGGAAGAGAGGGCAAAAGGATCATATCTGCTTCTACACAGAGATACAATCAGTCATGTGCTCACATTAAGGCAGCCTAGCTGTTAACGGAGAATCCGTGGGAATGATTTTTAAAGCAGGATAATGTACTTGGACTTTACCTCTAACTTACTAAAGTAGAGGCTTTCCTACCGTGGAATACCAGCTTTCCAGATTCTCCCTGTTATAAGTTAGGGAATAGAGTCTTCGTCCTATTTCCCTCCGTGTTAACGCCCCACAAATCCGCAAGCCACAGTCTTTGCTCAAAAGGAGGTGGCCCTGTTCTCAGGGAGAAAGTTGCTGGCCTTCCTTCCCGCTGTGCCCTCGATTTCCACCAGGCGGCGCTAGAGCTGTGGGGCCACATGCAGAAGGTGGTCCTGGTGGAGGGTGCTGTCCTTGGCCACGACCTGGCGTCTGTGGAGGTCCTGCAGCGCCAGCACCGCCTCCTGCAGGGGAGGGCCCCAGTCCCTCCCCACCGCAAGAACCCCTCTTTGTAGGCAATGGATGGATGAGGAGCCCTCACCCCCAGCTGACCCCAGGCAGGACTGCAGCCTGCCCCTGCCCCCTCTGGGATGGGGGGTGACGGGCCTGGGCTTGACCTAGGCTGGGGTACAGCCAGGATGGCCTGCAGAGTCCTGGGTGGAGGAGCATTCAGCCTGCTCTCTGCCAGCTGCAGAGGGAGTTGGTGGCTGTGGACAAGGTGGTGGTTCAGATGGGGATGGAGTCCATCCAGGTACACCCTGCGGTCCAGGAGAGCCTGGCCGGCAGCTGGCTGAGGTGCAGGAGGCCTGGGCCACCTGGACATGAAGGCCTGGGAGCAGGGCCAGCAGCTGGAGTGGGTAGCCCATGGCCACGCCTTCCTCAGGCACTGCCAGGAACTGCTGTATGTGCCACCCCACCTGGATGGGGGCTCGCTCTGTTCCATGCGGGTGGGGGCACCCAGTTCTTCCCTGCCTCCTCCCTGTTCTGCCCTCTGGCCCTGAGACCTGTTCCCATGCCCTGTCCCCCACCCAGCACTCGGGCTCAAGAGAAGCAGGCGCTAGTCTATATCCTCAGAAAGGCCAGCTGGGGCCAAGGAGACACTGGGGCAGGAGCTCTGCCTGAGAGCCCAGGCAGTGCGGCCGGCGGGGTAGCAGCTGCTGGACACCAGCCACGTCATGGCCCCAGAGATGTGCGCGCTGAGGGCTAGGGCCAGGGTGGTGCGTGGCCAGAGCTCCCTTTCCTGCTTCTCCCTGCTCCATGGTAACACAGCTCTGCCCCACCCAGGCGACACCCTGAGCCCCTCCCAACAGCCCTCTGCCCCCCAGGTCACAGTGTTTCCGGGAGCTGGACAGGCAGCTGCAGGAGCTCTGGACAGCCTGGGCCCTTCACCAGGAGCACTGCCAGGTGAGCCAGGACCAGGAGGAGCTGCGGGGAATGCTGGGTCAGGCCGAGGTCTGGCTGGCCTCCTGAGAGGACCTCCTGCTAGATCCTGACTGTGGGGTGAGCAGGGATCCGCCCCTTAGAGGGCCATATGCCTGGCACCAGGACTTGGAAAGGCAGCTGGCAGCCCAGGAGGAGAAGCTCACCCAGCTCCAAATGTAGGTGAGGGTGTGGAGGGCGGGACTGAGGAGGGGTCGAGGGGCCTCCACCTGCGGTGGGGTCTCCAGAGCATTGATCTGCCCTGAGGGGCACCCATTCGGGGAAACAGCCGCAGGGTCCTGTCCTCCATGGGCAGTCTGGCTCTGTGGGGTCCATCACAGCTTCTTCTGCCCAACTGCTCCCTCCCCTCCTCCTCCTGGTTTCCCCCTCTGAGAGCTGCCCCCAGAGCAAGCCCTGTGGGACACAGAGGGTCACTATGGGTGGAAACCAGTCAATAATCTCATTGGTGCAGAGCACACTCTGAGGAACACAGGGGAGGTGACACTAGCTACAGAGAATCTGAGTGGAGCGAGGGTTTGTAATCCTTGTGTAGGCTGGGGGTTGGGCTGATAGCGGGGTGGGGGGGATTGATACCACAGGATCCTGTGGGACTGAAAGTGAGGACCTGAGGGTGGACGGGCAGAGGGAGTGCCCCATCCTCTGAGGTAGGAAGGTGGTCAGCTAGGGTGAGCACGGAGGAAGATGAGCAGGGGCTGCTGCAGTCACGCAAATGTCACGTAAGAATCTCACTTTAGTATAAAATGTTTGTCTCCATTGCAAAGCCACCTCTAGCAACTAGGATCCCCTCTCTGCCCATCTGGAGTTAACGAGTGAAGAAAATCAAAAACTGAAGCAAAGCAGTCCACAGGACTAACGGACCACCAACACCACAGCCCTCCATCCTTGTCCTGGAGACCAGGAGAGTTAGATGGTGCCCAGCCACCGCCTCAAACTGCTCTGGTTGAGCTCAAACTGGCAACTTGTGCACAGCTTGAAAGCCAATGGAAGTTGACTTCATGAAGAGAGGGCATTACAAGTTTGACAGGGACTGCTGGAACCCCGAGACCAGGGCCCTTCAAATCCAAAACAGAGCCCAGCTCCGGGAATCACCCCTGCCCAAGCAACAGTCGAGCTGATAAAGTGAACGCATGGCACCTGTGAGGCAAGTGCTTCCCAGAGCAAACGGGAGCATTTGCCCTCAAAAATCAGGAGGGAGGGAGGGGTCAGGGAGGAGGCAAGAAGAGTGCTGTGTTATATTATTGTTAAACTGCTCTGCATGTTTCCACTTAAAACAAAAACCCTCTATATTAAAATTCATATATATGTGCATTATATGTGTATATATATATATATTAGTCAAACCCAAGGTCAGAAAAAGGCATGCCCCGGGCTGCTGCTCGTGGCAAGGTCAGTGATCTGAAACCCATCAGAAAGACGCGGCTCAGCTATCTGCTCCCGTAGTGACAGCCTCAGAGAGCCGCAGGGGCCGTCGTGTGCTGTCCTACAGGGCCTCGATGATAGAAATCGACTCGATGGCAATGTTTTGAGTGCTTTGAAGGTCAGAAACTGTAGACAGTGATCTATAAACATCCTTCTCTCCTGTAAGGTGTCTGTAACACAATCAAAGGAAAACAATCGGTCTGCTCTCCAGATCTTCAATGGGACCATTTCCAGGGAGCCTGGCCACACACTGCCAGGCTCTGCCTCCTCAGATCCGCTGGCACTGCTAGGAAGGTTGTGGGCCCTGCAGGGGTGGGGGACTCTCCAGCCTGCTCCACAGCAATAGAGGCACTAGGCCAAGACTGGAAGAGCCCCGGCGGGGGGAGAGTGGGGAGGTTGAGGCAGTCACTGTGCCCTGCTTCTGACACTCTTCATGTGGCTGCTATGGTCACCCTTGACCTCAGGGAAGGCCACTGGTCACCAGGGCAGAAAACACTTCCTTTTTATGGTGAGGGCCATATCGGGTCTCAACTCCACTGCTAATTAGCTGTGGTCTCTAGCAAGTAACCCAGCCTCTCGGTGCACCCAGTTTCCCCAGTGCTATCTGGAGTCCCAAGAAGGGCCAGGTACAGCCAGGCTGCTTGCAGCTGGGCCAGAACCAGCAGCTGCCCTCACCGTGCCCTGAAGCTAGAAGCCCAGAACTCAAAGGCTGAGCTTTGCTGAAGGTCGTCTGACATGGCCTCTCAGCTTAAGTAAGGGGTCCCAAGCTCCAGGCTGCACAAGTTGCTCCCTGGAACACGTGGCCCGGGCCCCCAATGTGGGCACACAGAAAGCCAGTTCACCTCTCAGGGGTTTGGCAAAGCCGCAGCACAGCAAGGGTCTCCCTGGAAGCCCCTCCACCCCATGCCCAGCACCTCCCCCAAACTCATCCCTGCTCCAGGCAGCTGGTACCCACTGTAGGTCCTGTCACCACTGCTGGGCCCTGGGGGCAGTGCTGGGCCACCACTCCAGCAGGCTCTCCGCTAGTGGGGCAGGCTGCCCCCTGGTGGCCACCCATCTTCACTTGGTGCAGAAACATTGCAAACTTGGTTAAGAGGAGCTGAGAAGAGAGGAGAGGGGTCACAGGGGGCCCTGGCTGATGGGCTGTGAGACACCTCAGTGAGTGACTGGGCAGGGCAGGACTGGATAGCCACAGAACTTGCCCCTCTACGCAGAGAGGGGAATAGGAAGTCACAGGTGTCCTCAGTCCAGACTGATGTTCCCCATCAGCCCATTGTGCATGCAGCCCCCCCTCCACCACCCGTCTTCATTCGGCTCCAGGGCACCTTCCTTGCCCCTAGCCCCTTCCTCACTAGGGTGTGCTCATAGTCCTCTCTCCTCTGGCCACCTGCTGCTGGCTGCTCAGCCAGCTCTGCAAGTCCTCAGCTTCCCTCAGGAAGCCCTGCAGTGCCAGCATCCTCTTCAGATCCTGGCCCCTGTGGTGACAGCCTGAGTCCCCCAACAGTTAGTGTGCATGTGTCCACACTCTGCAGGACAAGGGACCCAATCAAAGGGGCTGCCTGAAGGACAAGGTTCTTCATGGTCTTTGCCCAGGCTGCTCCTCTGGATTCAAGAAGCAAACCCAGGGCAGGGGGAGTTGGGGCTGGTGAGGCTGTGGCTGTGGGGAAGGGCAGGTGACTGGAGCCAGGGAGCCGAGCCCCTGCCCTGCAGGCTCTCCTCAAAGGTTTGTGGGAAGAGGAAACAGTGCAGGACTCATCTATTCCTGACACATGTCTACAGGCCTCCGTCACGGTTCTCTTCAAGGCAGGGGTAGCATCTAGGGGAATAAGCAACCCCAGCCAGTTTTCTGGTACCCACAGATGCAGTGACCCTCACTGTTGGGCTGCCAACTCCCGCAGTGTCTGCAGCTGCTTCCAGAGCCTCCCCTGCATCACACCCAGCTGCTCTGAGACCTCAGTTACAAGGATCTACATATAACTTCCTCCCTGGGGGATGGACAACAGAAAAGTGGGTGAAGGGAGACAAAATATGTAAGATCTGACAAATTATCAATTGTTCATGAGTGAGGGGGAAACAGGGAGGGCGAAGAGAAAAGTGAAGACATGATGCCAGGGCCTTAAATGGAGAGCAAATGTTTTGAGAATGATGAGGGCAATGAATGTACGGATGTGCTTTACACAACTGATGTATGTATGGATTGTGATAAGAGTTGTATGTGCCCCTAATAAAATGATTTAAAAAAATTAAATCATTTAAATTTCTTAGGACAATGCCATTTGTATTTCAAAGCAACCTTCACAAAAGCTATTTTTTCACCTTCACTATCTTCTATTTAGTGTTAGATAGTGCAAAAACAATTCTTATGACTTTTTATGAGATGTTATGAGTGTAGACATAAATTTATGCATAATTAAAAATTTGAATGAACAAAATATTTTGTTAAAGAATTTGAACTTTTGTGAAAAATCATAGAAAGCATATAGCATTTTATTGAAGGGTTGGGAATTTTTTCCTCTATTTTATTCTAGTATTTGGTGTGAGGTTCTTACGGCATATTCTGATTGATGTCATGTAAGAGAATGTACATTCAATATAAGAGAAAACTTTCCTTATAATATTTTCCTATCCATTGCTTCCTGCTGTATCTCTCATTTGTTCTTTTATCATTTTTCCTATAAAAACCCAGGTTGCTTAATTTTATTCTTATTAATCATTTATATAAGTTAGGAAAATATTTATTATATATACATTTTTATTAAAAATCTTTTCTTGGAGACTCTTACAACTTTTGTTGCAATCCATATTGCTTGCATCAGGCTTTTTGTACATATGTTGCCTTCATTCATTTATACACATTTCTTTCCTTTTCTTTTTTAAAATCATTTTATTGGGGCTCATACAACTCATCACAATCCATACATACACCAATTGTGTAAAGCACACTTATACATTCGTTGCCTTCATCATTCTCAAAATTTGCTTTCCGCTTGGGTTCCTGGAATCAGCTCATTTCCCCTTTCCCCTCTCCCCCTCTCACCCTGCTCCTCTTCCCTCATGAACCCTTAATAATTTATACATTATTATTTTCTCTTATCTTACACTGTGCGGCGTCTCCCTTCACCCAATTTTCTGTTGCCCATCTCCCAGGGGGGAAGTTATATGTAGATCCTTGTGATCGGTTTCCCATTTCTACACCCACTTCCCTCCCAGTATCGCCACTCTCACCGCTAGTCCTGGGGGGGTTCATCTGTCCTGGATTCCCTTGTTTCCAGTTCCCGTCTGTACCGCTGTGTATCTTCTGGTATAATCAGGTTTGCAAGGCAGAATTGGGATCATGAGAGGTGGGGGGAGGAAGCGTTTAATATCTAGAGGAAGGTTGTGAGTTTCATTATTGCTACACTGAACCCTGAGTGACTCATCTCCTTCCCACTACCCCTCCGTAAGGGATGTCCAGTTGTCTACAGGTGGGCATTGGTCCCCCGTCATGCACTCCCCTCATTCACGATGATATAATTCCCCTCCCGCCTTTGTTGCTTGAAAACTGGTCCCCTCAGCCCTTCATGATCACACATGTTGGTGTGATGCTTCCATGTGGGCTTTGTTGCTTCTTGGCCAGATTTTTTACTTTCAAGCCTCTAAGACCCGGGACGCTATATCGCTTGATAGCCAGCCACCATCAGCCTTCTTCACCACACTTACTTATGCACACATTCATCTTCAGCGTTTATGTGGGGAAGGTGATCACACAATGATGGTTTTTGTTCTTTGGTGTCTGCTACCTGATCCCTTCAACACCTCGTGTTCACTTAGGCTTGTGTGCTTCTTCTCTGTGGGCTTTGTTGCTTCCGAGCTATATTTCAGCCTGTTTGCCTTCAAGCCTTTAAGACCCCCAGAGTTTCATTATATTGTGCAGAGAGTGGCTATGAGCCAAACTCACTCGACTGCACCCAACAACAATAACAGCAGGACTTGTGCTTCTAACAATATACTGAAGAAGACCTTAAGAGAATCTCCCCTTCGTTTAGAGCAGCGGCTCTCGACCTGTGGGTCGTGTCTACTTAGGGGGTCAAACAGCCCTTTCATGGGGTGGCCTGAATTATAGCAGTAGCAAAACTATAGCTATGATGTAGCAACAAAAATAATTTTATGGTTGGTTGGTCACGACTACATGAGGAACTGTATGAAAGGGTTGTGAGTAAGAATGTTGAAAATCACTGTCCAAGAGGAAGACTCAATTCTTGATACAGTTGAAGGGCAACAAAATAGACTCAGCCCCAATATAGATGGGATAGCACAGTGGCTGCAACAATAAACACAAGCCAAAGAAACACTGCAAGGATGGCACAAGACGGGACAGTGTTTCATTATATTGACATAGAGTTGCTATGAGTCAAAACCCACAAGAAAAAGAAACAGGACTTGTTTTTCTAACACTGTACCTAAGTAGACCTTAAGAGAATCTCCTATTAGTTTAGCGCAGCGGGCCTCAAACTGAGGGTCGTGACCCCTTTTGGGGGATGAATGACCCTTTCACGGCAGTGGACCATTCATTAAAGTGGAAAAATTAGAGTTATGATGTAGCAATGAAAATAATTTCATGATTTGGCAGTCACCACTACATGAGGAATGGTATGAAAGAGTCGTGGCATTAGGAAGGTTGAGAACCACTTCCCTAGAGGAAGACAGAATTCTTGGTAGAGTAGAAGGGCAGCAAAGGAGAGGCAGCCCCTACAAGATTGATTAGCCCAGTGGCTGCAACAATGAGCACAGGCAAATGAACAACTCTGAGCATGGCATTGGACTGGGCAGCATTTCATTATATTGTGCATAGAGTTGCTGTGACCAGAAACCCACTCGACAGCACTCAACAAAAATAACTACAGGACTTGTGCTTCTAAAACATGGTGAAGTAGGACTTCAGAGAAAGTCCTTTAACTTTAGAGCAGCAGTTCTCAACCTGTGGGTCGCGCCCCTTGGGAGGGTAGAATGACCCTTTCACGGGGGTGGTCGGATTCATAACGGTAGTTCAATTAGGGTGACAAAGTACCAATGAAAATAATTTTATGGTTGCTGGTCCCCCCTAATGAGAATCGATAAAAAAGGGTAGTGGCATTAGGAAGGTTAAGAACCACTTCTCTAGGGAAAGACACAAATTTGGTACAGAAGGGAAGGAAGAGAGCGGCAGTCTCCAACAAGTTGGATTAGCACAGTGGCTGCAACACTGAGGCCAAGCACACAAGCACGGTGAGGGTGGCTAAGGGCAGGGCAGCGTTTCATTATATTGTGCATAGAGTTGCTAAGAGTCAAAACCCACTCGACGGAACTTAACGACAATAACTACAGGACGTGTACTTCTAACAATATGCTGAACTAGATCTTAAGAGAAACTCCTCTAAATTTAGAGCAGTGGTTCTTAACTTGTGGGTCGTGACCCCTATGGGGTTTCAGACGAGCCTCTCACAGGTGTTGCCCAATTCATAACAGTAGTGAAATCACAGTAATGGAGTAACAATGAAAAAAATTTACTGTTGGAGGATCACCACAACATTAAGAATTGTATAAAGGAGCCATGGCATTAAGAAGGTTCAGAAACACTGCCTGAGAGGAATACACAAAACGTGGTACTGCAGAAGGGCAGCAAGTGAGAGGCAGACCCTACAAGATGGAATAGCTCAGTGGCTGCAACAATGAATGCCATCAACGAACCACTGTGAGGACGGCACAGGACGGGGCAGCGTTTCATTATATTGTGCGTAGAGTTGCTGAGAGTCAAAACCCACTCGACAGCAACTAACAGCAACACAAAAAGAACTTGAGCTTCTAACAATATGCTGACGTAGATCTTAAGAGAAACGCCTCTTAGTTTAGTGCAGGCTTCTCAGCCTATGAATCACGAACCCTTTTGGGGAGTGAGTGGGTTGAATGACCCTTTCACAAGGGTTGCCTGATTCATAAGATTAGCAAAATTACAGTTATGAAATATCAGCGAAAATTTTGTTTGACTGGGGGTCCACCACTATTTTGGGAACTGCATGAAAGGGTCGTGGATTTAGGAAGATTGAGAACCACTGTCTGAGAGGAAGACACAAATGTTGGTAGAGTAGAAGGGCAGCAAAGGAGAGGCAGCCCCTCCAAGTTGGAATAGCTCAGTGGCTGCAACAACCAGCGCAAGCAAAGAACCACTGTGAGGAATGCACAGGATGGGGGAGCATTTTGTTATATTTTGCATGGAGTTGCTATGAGCCAAAACCCACTTGAAGGCACCTAATACCATAACAACAGGACTTTTGCTTCTAACAATGTGCTGAAATATATCTTAAGGGACATTCTTCATAGTTTGGAGCAGAGATTCTCAACCTGTGGGTCATGACTCCATTAGGGTGATGAACTACCCTTGCACAGGGGTGGCCCAATTCATAGCAGTAGCTACATTACAGTTATGAAGTAGCAATGATGATAAATTTATGACTGGGATTGTACCCACTACATGAGGAGTGGTATAAAAGGCCTGTGGCATTAGAGGAAGGTTGAGAGCCACTGTCTTCGAGCAAGACAGAAATCTTGGCAGAGCAGAAAGGCAGCAAATGAGAGGCAGACCCCCAGATGATAGATTAGCGCAGTGGCTGCAACAATGAGTGCAGACAAGAAACCACTGTGAGGATGGCACAGGACGGGGCAGTGTTTCATTATCTTGTGTGTGGAGTTGCTGAGAATCGAAACCCACAGGACAACACGTAACAACAATCACTGTAGGACTCATGCTTTTCACAATACGGTGCTGTAGATCCTAAGAGAAAATCCTCTTAGTTTAGAGCAGTGGTTCTCAACCTGTGGGTCGCGAGCCCTTTGGGAGGGTCAAATGACCCTTTCACAGTGGAGGCCTGATTCATGACTGTAGCAAAATTAAAGTTACGAAGTAGCAATGAAAATAATTTTATGATTGGGGGTTCATCACTACATGAGGAAATGAATGAAAGGGCAGTAGAGGGGCAGCAAAAGAGAGGCAGCCCCCCAAAAGTTGGATTAGCCCATGGTTGCAACAATGACAACAAGCAAAATAACCACTGTGAAGGTGGCACGAGATGGGGTCACGTTTCATTATATTGTGTATAGAGTTGCTATGAGCCAGAACACACTCAAAGGCACCAAACAATAACACCAGGACTGTGTGTCTATGAATATGCTGAAGTAAACCTTAAGAGAAACTCCCCTTAGTTTAGACCAGTGGTTCTCAAACTGTGTCACAGTGCCTTTAGAAGACTAATGAACCTTTCACATGGGTGGCCTGATCCATAACAGAAGCGGAATTACAGTTATGATGTAGCAATGAAAATATTTTATGGTTGGGGAGTCACCACTACATGAGGACTGGTATGAAATAGTAGTGGCATTCAGAAAGTTGAGAACCACTATTCTTGAGGAAGACACAAATCTTGGTACGGAAGGGCAGGAAAAGAGAGGTAGTCCCTAACAAGATGGATTACCACAGTGGCCGCAACAATGAGTGCAAACAGAAGAACCACCGTGAGGATGCACAGGGCAGGACAACGTTTCATTACATTGTGCATAGGGTTGGTATGAGCCAAAACCCATTTGAAGGCAGGCAAAAACAAGAACAGGATTTGTGCTTCTAACAATATGCTGAAACATCCCTTAAAAAGAAACTCCTCTTAGTGTAGAATAGCAGTTCTCAAACTGTGGGTCGTGATGCCTTTTGGGGGGTGGGGTGGAGAAGGACTATATCACATGGCGGCCTGATTCATAACAGTAGCATAATTTTAGTTATAAAGTAACAAGGAAAGTAATTTTATGATTGGGGGGGGGAGGTCACCAATACATGAGGAAAGGTGTGAAAGAGTCGTGCATTAGGAAGTTTGAGAACCACTGCCCTAGAGGAAGACACAAATCTGGGTCCAGTAGAGTGTCAGCAAATGAGAGTCAGTCCCCCAAAAGATGGATTAGCACAGAGACTGCAACAATGAGTGAAAACAAAAGAAAAGTGTGAGGGTGTTAGAGGATGGAACAGTGTTTCATGATACTGTGCATAGAGTTGTTATGAGCCAACTTTGAGCCAAACCCACTCGACAGCCCCTAACAACAATAAGAACAGGACTCGTGCGTGTAATAATATACTGAGCTATACCACAGGAGAAACTCCTCTTAATTTAGAACAGCGGTTCTCAACCTGTGATTTGTGACCACTTTGGTTGGTTGAACAACCCTTTCACAGGGTGACTAGATTCATAAGACTTGCAAAATTACAGTTATGGAATAAGAGTAGAAAAAAACCTTTATGCTTTGGGGACCACCACTACACATTGGGAAGTGTATGGAAAAGTCGTAGAAATAGGAAGGGTGAGAAACACTGTCCTAGAGGAAGACGCAAGTACAGTAGAAGGGCAGCAGAAGAGAGGAAGTCCCTACAAGACAGATTTGCACGGTGGCTGCAACAATGAGCGCAAGCAAAGAACCACCGTGAGGATGATGCAAGACTGGGCAGGCCTTTATTATATTGTGCACAGGGTTGCTATCAGCCCAAACCCTCTCCACGGCCCGAACAACAATAACAGGAGATATCATACATCTAAGAGTATGCTCAACTAAACCTTGAGAGAAACTGCTCTTAGTTTACAGCAGCCGTTCTCAACTTGTGAGTGGTAAATCCTTTGGGGGTGTTCGAATGACCCTCCCATAGGCGTGGCCAGATACGTAACAGTAGCAAAATTACAGTTATGAAGTAGCAACAGTATAATTTTTTGGTTGGGGGGTCATTACTAGACGAGGCACTGTATGAAAGGGTCCTGGCATTAGGATTGCTGAAAACCACAGTCCTACAGGAAGACACAAGTCTTGATACAGTTGAAGGGCCGCAATATAGAGTCAGCCCCCAAATAGATGGAATAGCATAGTGGCTGCAGCAATGAGCTCAAGCTAAGGGAACACTGTGAGGATGGCACAAGATGGGGCAGCGTTACATTATATGGAGCATAGAGTTGCTATGAGTCAAAACCCACTCGACTGCACCTGACAACAAAACAACAGGACTTGTGTTTCTTATAATGTGCTGAAGTAGACCTTAAGAGAAACTCCTATTAGTTTAGTGCAGCGGTTCTCAACTTTTGGGTCACGAGCCCTGTTGGGGGATGAATGAACCTTTCATAGTGGTCGCCCAGTCATAAAAGTAGAAAAATTAGAGTTACAAAGTTGCAATGAAAATAATTTTATGATTTGGCAGTCAGCACTATATGAGGAACGGTATGAATATGTTGTGGCATTAGGAAGGTTGAGAACCACTGCCCTAAAGGAAGACACAAATCTTGGTAGAGTAGAAGGGCAACAAAAAATAGTCAGCCCCCCCAAATATGGCTCCAACAATGAGCACTAGCAAACAACCACTGGCAGGATGGCACAGGTCTGGGAAGCATTTCATGATATTGTGCATAGAGATGTGATGAGCCAAAACCCCCTCCGCGGAACTTAACAACAATAACAACAGGGCTTGTGTGTTTAACAATATGCTGAAGTAAATCTTAAGAGCAACTCTTCTTAGTTTACAGCAGGGTTCTCAACATTGGGTCGTGAACACTTTCAGGTGGGGGGAGTTTTGAATCACCCCTTCACAGTGATGGCCTGATTCATAACAGTAGCAAAAGTACAGTTATGAAATATCAATGAATATAATTTTATGATCCATAACAGAGGCAAAATTACAATTATGATGTAGCAATGCAAATATTTTATGGTTGGATGTCACCACTAAACGAGGAATGGTGTGAAGTAGTTGTGGCATTTGGAAAGTTGAGAACCACTGCTCTAGAGGAAGACACATATCTTGGTACAGAAGGGCAGGAAACGAGAGGCAGTGCCCAACAAGATGGATTAGCACAGTGGCTGCAAAAATGAGTGTGAGCAAAAGAACCACTGTATGGAAGGCACAGGATGGGAAAGCATTTCATTACATGGTGCATAGAGTTGGTATGAGCCTAAACCCATTCGAAGGCACCAAACAACAGGATTTGTGCCTCTAACAATATGCTGAAGAAGACTTTAAAAGAAACTCTTAGTGTAGAGTAACAGTTCACTAACTGTGGGTCACGACGTCTTAGGAGGGAACAATGAGCATTTCACATGGGTGACCTGATTCATAACAATAGCAAATTTATAGTTATGGAGTAACAAGGAAAATAATTTTATGACTGGGGGGGTCACTAGTACATGAGGAATGGTGTGAAAGAGTCATGACATTAGGAAGGTTGAGAACCACTGCCCTAGAGGGAGACATAGATCTGGGTACAGTAGAAGGGCAGCAAAAAGAGGCAGCCCACAGCACAATGGAATACAACAGTGACTGCAACAATCCGCGCAAGCAAAAGAACCACTGGGAGGATGGCGCAGGACAGGACACCTTTCCATCATATTGTGCTTAGAGTTGCTAGGCGTCGAAAACTACACAACAGAATCTAACAATAACTATAGGATTTGTGCTTCTGACAATAGGATGAAGTAGATATTAAGAGAAACTCCTCTTACTTTAGACCAGCGGTTTTTAACCTGTGGTTCGCGACCACTTTTGGCGATCGAATGACCCTTTCACAGATGTGAAATGATTCATAACTGTAGGAAAATTACAGTTACGAAGTAACAATAATATTATGATGGGGGTCACCACTACATGAGGAACTGTATGAAAGGGTCATGGCATTAGGAAATTTGACAACCAGTGCCCTAGAGGAAGACACAAGTCTTGGTACAGTAGAAAGGCCACAAAAAAGAGGCAGCTACCCAAAAGTTGGATTAGCACAGGGGCTGCAACAATGCGCACAAGCAAAAGAACCACTGTGAGGATGGCATAGGATGGGAAAGCATTTCATTATATTGTACATAGAGTTACTATGAGCCAAAACCCACTCGATGGTGCCTAACACCAATAACAACAGAACTTGTGCATCTACCAGTATGCTGAATTCTATCTTAAGAGAATCTCCTCTTAGTTTAGAGCAGGGGATCTTCACCTGTGTGTCACAACCCCTTTGTGGATATGGAATGAAAATTTCACAGGGGTGTCGTGACTCATAACAATAACAAAATTACAGTTATGAAGCTGCAATGAAATCATTTTATGGTTGGGGGGGTCACCACTAAATGAGAATCGGTATGAAAATATCATGGCATTAGGAAAGTTGAGAACCACTGCTCTAGAGGAAGTTCCAAATCTTGGTATGAAAGGGCAGGAAAAGAGAGGCGGTCTCCAAAAAGATGCATTAGCACAGTGGCTGCAACAATGAGCGCAAGCAGAGAACCACTGTGAGGATGTCACAGGACAGGGCGGCGTTTCATTATATTGTGCGTAGAGTTGCTATGAGACATACCCACTCGACGGCACCTAACAACAACAACCAATGGACTTGAGCTTCTAACAGTGTGGTGAAATAGACCTGAAGAGAAACTCCTCTCAATTTAGAGCAGCGGTTCTCACCATGTGTGTCGTGACCCCTTTGGAGCTTAGACGAACCCTTTACAGGGTTGCACTATTCATAACTTGTAACAAAACGAGAGTTACGAAGTAGCAAAGAATATAATTTTATGATTGGCGGTCTACCACTACAAAGGAAACTGTATGAAAGTGTCCTGGATTTAGGAAGGTTGAGAAGCACTGTCCTAGAGGAAGACACAGATATTGGTAGAGTAGAAGGGCAGCAAAGGAGAGGCAGCCCCTACAATTTGGAATAGCTCAGTGGTTGCAACAATGAGCGCAAGCAAAGAACCACTGTGAGGAATGCACAGGACGGGGCAGCGTTTCAGTACATTGTACATAGAGTTGCTGTGAGCCAAAATCCACTCGACGGCACCTAACAACAACAACAACAACAGGACTTGGGCGTCTAACAATATACTGAACTACATCTTAAAGAAACACCTCTTAGTTTAGAGCAGCGGTTCTCAACCTGTGGATCGGGCCCTCTTTGGGGGTTGAGATAACCATTCACAGGGGTCGGTCTCTTCTTCATAGTAGCAAAATTACAGTTATGAAGTAGCAACGAAAATATTTTTACGAATGGATGTTCACCACAACATCAGGAACTTCATTATCGTGCTAAGGCATTAGGAAGGTTGAGAACCACTGGTTTAGAGCATAGGAAATCTGATGCAATACTGCATATTTTAACACACATGAAGTTGGAAAATAAAGGAAATTGGGAGAGGACAGTAGTATCAAATTCCTATGAGTCAGAATTGCTCTATATCATAGAGTAGCTAAGACAATGAGAAGAAATGACAAAGTCAAAGAGCTGAAGAGAAAATTCCATAGGACACGTGGCAACAGCTTTATGCTCTTGTTAGACCCTCGAGGCCTCCTTATCTTTTGTTGGCTTTCTTAAGCCCATCCCCACCACTGTGAATAGTCTTCATTAAACTCTCTTTAATTAAACCTTCTGCATGGTTTGTTTTCTGCTGGAACCCTCAGAGATATCATTTAATTTTCTGGATTGCAATTCATCTCTAGCATACAGAAATCTTTCAAGAGTTTGTTTTATGTTTTGTTTTCATCCACAATAGCATTTCCTTCCAGATTTGTTTGTCCTTGAAACATGATCAATAGTTCTTTCCTCTCCAATGAAACCCAAGTGATACGCTGCCTGACTGCCTAGGAAGTTCATGTGTAGCCTACATGGAGATCCCAACCATTCCCTAGACAAGTGTTTCTCAAACTTCCGAATGCCATGATTCTTTCATACAGTTCCTCAGGTTGTGTTTACCCCGATCATAAAAATTATTTCATTGCTCATTCATCACTGTAATTTTGCTACTGCGATGAACCAGGCAACCCCTGTGAAAGTGTCATTGGAACCCCAAAGGTGTCGTGACCCACTGGTTGAGATCCACTACCTTAGACCAACGTATGGCCCGAGGGCTGTATAGGGCCCCCCAAATAATCAATTGCTGCCAGCATCACACATCTCACCAACGAGAAGCATTTGTAGCCATCACCTTAGGGGTGAGTTCATTAAATATTTGACCTCTATGGCCCCATGAATGATGTTATAAATCACCACATGGTCCTTGGCAGAAAAAAAGGTTTCCAGCTCCTGCTCCAGACAAAGGTTCCCAAACATATTCTGACTACTGCCCTCTTTTCAGAAAAAGAAATTACTCAGGACCCCCCAGCAATGAAAGAATTTTGTACTATAGCCCACCATCCAGGATAAAATGTAGATATCTGATTTGTAGATGTCTGGATTTTTCTGTGCCCAGTAGGTGGGTGGTGTTGCCCACTTTGGGAAACGAGACTCTAGGAAAATCAGGTGTGTTTTCACTCTCTCTGCAAGAATTTCAGTTGAAGAGCAACATCTGTCTTGAAAGAAGTGTATCCAGATTGCTCCTTAGAGGCAAGGATGGCTAGACTTCATCTCACATCCTTGGGCATCAGGAGCTATGAGGAGCAACATCATGGAAAAGGGCATCATGCTTGGTAAAGGGGCGCTCAAAAGGGGAGGACCCTCACCAAGATGGATGGACACAGTTTCTACAACAACACACTAAAACTTAACAATTGTGAGGCTGGCACAGGAGCAGGCAGTATTTCTTTCGGTTGTATGTAGAGTCGCCACGATTTGAAACCAACTTGACAGCATCCAACAAAACCAGATGTGGAGAAAGCAAGGCCTGGTCTGTGTACAGTGGCCCCACCGAGGTTCCTCATCAGTTGTGTTTGAATGGGCCAGGTGCTCTCACAAACCTCCTCTTCAATAGACAACTTAGAATGTTTGCTTTGTGCCCAGGATCCATCCTGAAATTTAAAATGACCATTTGGCACTGAGTTGATTGCGATTCATGGTGAGTCATAGGACTTTCAATGGGCATAACCTTTCAGAAACAGATGGCCAGGCTTTTCTTCCAAGGTATTTCTGGGTGCGCTTGAACCTCCTCAGTTTCTGTTAATGGCCAAGTGTTTTAACCATTTGTACTCTCCAGGGATGACTCACAGCTCTATATATCCTTAAAACTGACATCTCTCCTCTCTTTGGAAAGCCATGGCAATTGTTCTCTTTCAGTAGATTTACCTTCTTTAAATATAGGAATGACATATACTTCTACCACCTCACAGAAAATGTCAGAAACTCGTAGCTCTCATTTAATAATGGCATGGGTGATTACATATTGGGCTGCTAAGCCCAAAGCCAACAGTTCAAAACCACCAGCCACTCTCAGGGAAAAACATGAAACTTTCCAATCCTATAAAGTTACAATCTCAAATACCCACAGGAGCAGTTGGACCCTGTCCTATAGGGTAGAACTCAGGTCATGGGGAGTCAGAGTGGATTCGATGGCAGTGAGTTTGGTTTGGTTTTTGGACTCCCCTCCTACCACAATATCTCACAATTACTAAGTGCATGTTATGTACTAGTGTTCTAAGCATTGCATGTACATTCACTCATTTCATCCCACGGGTGGTGGTGTGGGTGAAGCATTAGAACTGCTAACCAGAAGGTTGGTGGTTCAAACCCACCAGCTGTTCTTCGGAATCAAGATGGGGCTGTCTGAGCTCATAAAGATTTTCAGGGTCGGACGTCTGCAGGGACAGTTATTACTTTATCCTGCTGAGTTGCTATGAGTCTGAATGAACTCTAGAGAAGTGGGGTTTTGGTGACTTTTGCAACCCCTTTAAGAGGAGCGCTGGCGGGGCAATAGAGAAGCCCTTGACTATTTACCACTAGCATAGCGAAACCCTCAGCAGCTTCCCATGAGAATGATGCGTCAATTTGCTCCAGTATCAGTCACAGCCTATGGGAACGCCTATAGAATGGTTCCACTCTGTCCTCCAGGCTCACTATGAGTTGGAATCGACTGACCCATTGGTAGTGCATCAGCTTCTGTCTATAGGTGAGAACACGAATGCACAGAGAGGTGAAGCCATCTTGCCCAGGGGTAACCAGGTTATCCAAGGGAGAGCTGGAATTTAAATCCCAGCAGACCAGCCTCAGAGACTACAGGCTTAGCTCTACCGTCTGCTGATATCTGGACTAAGAGTGCTTGGATTTTGCCTCCTTTGCCCTACACATCATCTCCACTGTCCCCTATCAAGCAAAATTAGCTTGAGTATTGAACAGGCACCCTCCAGCCCTGCCCAATTGCACACGCGCAGGGGAGAAAAGGATGGGGAGATCACTGGGCTGTTTTAGCTGCCACCTCTACTCGCACTGCGCCAACACACCCACAACGAAGTCAGAGAAAGAATTCTTGGCCTTGTAACCACTCCTCAGCCCTGACACCTTGGAGAGAGACAAAGCCACTCTCTTGGACACCCTCTCGACTGCTACCTGGGAACTTCCCATGGAGCATTTGGGGACAAAGGAGAGGGAGCACGCCTGCAATGTAATTAACATTATGACAACTTGTTCCCCCCTTCGAGAATGACACCATTAGCTGCTTCAATTGTGCATGAAATGTAAATTACACGATTCAGGGTTATCATGTCTGAGCAGCCATGATGCTAAGTGACAAGGCTCTCCATCGAGCAGCCCCTCCCCAAGCAGGAGGAACTAAGAAACCCAAGCCCCGAGGCCGACAGCTGAGACCGAGGTCCTGTGGTCTCTGAGTGTGCCTGCTTCACAGAGCCCACAAGGGAGGATCTTTCCGGGTGGCCCTGGATGCCAGGCTGGGATGTTCCAGCCACCTGCTGTCATCACTCTGGCCCTCCCATTTTCTTTAAAGGGAGTCAAACGCTGGACAGCACTCTTTCCTTTCTATCTCTCAGAAAATTAGGAAAAAGGGGTGGTGGCTGTGGTTGTGGTAATACCCTTCTTGCTAAGGAGTTTTGGTGATGCTGTGGGTTAAGCATCCTGCTAGCCATTCTGCCTCCCATTCATTACTCTGTCTGGCTCAAATTACTTCGTGTTCACTCCCTGGCCAGCCCCCCACAGTTCCCTACCCCCTTTCACCACGAACTCTCTGGACACTACTCGAAATCAGCTTGAGACACTGGATCAGCCACACTTCTTTGTGGCCCATGAAAGAACTTTCCAAAACCTCATGTCACAAGCAGGTCCACTTGCTTTTAGAGAAGAGGCATAGGCGAAATTGTATGTTTCCACCTTGAGAGGGGCAAGCACCACCATGTACAATTAGTAGGTGACCACCAGTGTGTCACTTTTGTGGTCACCACACATCTCCTTTGGGGACCCATTTGCCCCTCTCCTAGCACCCTGATCCCTGGTGCCATGGCTAGACTGGGATGGGAAATCCATGTGCTCAACCAGGAACTTCCAGGTGGAATCAGAGCCACTGTCCCCTCTGCAGAGCCTCTGTGAGGACAGGGAGTTTGGAAACACAGCCTAAAGCTGCAGTAGGATAAATTTAAGAAATGATCACGCATTTACCCTAATGTCAACTGTACAAATCCCACAACCACCCTTCAAATGCCCTGCCACTGAGCAGAGCCAAAAGCAGGAAGAGCCAAAAACCTACATATGGGTACAGGAAGACCTCTGGAAGGTGTCCCTGTGGGGTGCCAGGGAAGGGGGAGAATGGAGTTGAGGAGGCTCAGGGGCTCAGGCTCAGGCTGGGTAAGAGCCAGAGTTCCTAGTTCGACTCTCTCCCACCTCCCACCCAGTCCAGGAGATTCTTTGAACAGGGCCCACAGGGTCAGAGGTGAGAGCTGTCAGCTCCTGTTACTACCCTGACTTGGGAAACCTCTCTCATTCTGGAAATTCATATATTTTCTTGGGCTCTGATCAAGATCCAGGTCAAGCTTCCCCTCCCCCTTTTCTCACAGAGGCACTTGGTCAGAATGGCAAATAGCCCTAAACTGTGCCATGCACTCCGCCTCTTCATTCCCTGTTCCCTTCGAACCATCTGCTGCAAAAAAAAATCACAAAACAGCCCGATGGAGGGCAGGTCAGTGCTTCTTTTTCAGACTTCCCTCTCATTCTTTCTCTGGTCGCATCATCATTCCAGGTACAGCAAACCCATTACTGTCCAGTCAATTCCAACTCATGGAGACCCTATGTAAGTTTTCCAACGTTGTCCAACATTACTGGAACAGACAGCCTCATCGTTTCCCTTGAAGTAGCTGGTGGTTTGAACAGTCAACCTTTGAGCTAGCAGTTCAACATTTACATGACATCCCTTCAGAGTGGTGAGTCATAGTCTGCAGACACCGTAGGCGAGAATCATTGTTCTGGCTTATTTTCATAAGGTGGGATTCTAGGTAGGCAGGTGTGACGCATGTGTAACTGGAAGTCGACTTGATGGCAACAAACAACAACACTGATGTCATTGTTTTGGGACTTGGGAACTGAGACCTCTGAGGCATGGAGCTAAGTAACAGCTACTTCAGGTTTGTTAGGTACTTCATTGCTGAGCTCTGCTCTAGATACTGGGAATAAAGCTAGAAGGAAGGTGGCATCTCTGTTCCTGGGGTTGAGAGATGAGAGGGGTTGGGAAACTTCCTGTCCTGTTAATAGTGTGTGTGGACATAGTTTCTGCTGTTAGATGCCATTGAGTCAGTTCCAACCCCTAGCCACCCTATGGATAATAGAATGAAACACAACCCAGTCCTGCCCCATCCTCTCAATTGTTGTTATGTTTGAGCCCCTTGTTGCAGCCACTGTGTCAATCCATTGGCCGAAATTCTTCCTCATTTTCACTGCCTCTCTGCTTCACCTAGCAGGACGTACTTCCTCCTCCAGGGACTGGTCTCTCCCTAACAGTATGTCCAAAGTACGTGAGGGGAAGCCTCACCATCCTGGCTTCTAAGGAGTATTCTGGCTGTACTTCTAACCCACATTTGTTTGTTCTTTGGCAGTTCATAGTACTTTCAATATTCTTCACCAGCCTCCCAATTCAAATGCATTGATTCTTCTCTGATCTTCCTTTTCAATGTCCAACTTTCACGTGCATAGAAGGCCATCAAAAATATGACTAAGATGGCTTTAGTCAGGTGCACCTTAATGTAACATTCCTGCTCTTAAACACTTTGAAGAACACTTTTGAAAGAGGTCTCTGGTGGCAGCACGCGGCCCGTTTAAGGGTGAGGAGGAGGGGCGCACAGGTGGAAGCCCATGGCCCCTTTGAGGCTTGGCCTACTTGGCAGCAGCTGGAGCCTATTGAGAACATGACAGGAGGCCAGCCAGCACTTCCTATAGAGGTAAAGGGCTCATTCTGAAGGCTGTGAGCCAGCCTCGGAGCCGCACTGCCTCCATGGGCCATAATGACCTAATGCGCAAGGCCTAGGACTTCAAAGACCAGGTGTGGCCTGTGCAGCCTTCCCGCCCCTTCCCAGACTCCTGCCCACCAGGGAGGGCCTTGCCACCATGACCCCTGATGTGGGTCTGCAGCCCACCAGGCACCTGGCCAGCAACCGGGATCCTCGCCCTGCCCAGCTGACCCACCCAGGACCACACTCCAGACCCCCTGCCCCCACCCTGGGCCTGCTCACCACCAAGACTCTGCCCTGGGCCCGCTGCCCTCCCAGGAACCTGCATAAGGGCCCTGGCCAACCCTGGGTCCAGTCCAGTCCGGGCACACACCTGGGATCCCTGTTCCAGGTCCCTGCCCACCTGGGTCTGGGCCTGCCACAAAGACCCTGCCCGAGGCCCTCTGCCTACCCAGGAAACACCCCCTGCCCAGCTAGCCCCTGGCTCATCTGGGCACTGCCCCAGGCCCCCTGCCTGCCCAAGATCTTGTGTTAGCCTGACTGGCCATGGAGGATGGAGAGGAAGAGGGACCCTGCCCAGGCCCCTGCACCCAATCCCACTTGGGAAGCCCTGGGTTGGTCCAGCCCCAAAGGTGGCTCCCCTCCTCCAGGCCCACATACCCAGAACTCCATTGGGCCCACTGCTTACCTGAGGCCTCCCCATCAAGGGCTTGGGATATGTAACCCCAGCCTGGGATGGGCTCCTAGCTTGCTAGAGACCCATGCCACTCTCCTTAAGCCCCAACTATTTAAGATCCCTAGAAAGTGCCTGTGGGCGCCCTTGTTGCGTATCACTCTGGCTGTAAGGGGCTAGGCTGTAGCTCTTGAAACTTGTCTTCTCCATTCTGAACATTTAGGACATTGGTCCTTCCACAGGGCAGTTCTACAGAAGTGGCAGGGAACTCTATTCCCGAGTGGAGTTGGCCAGGTTTGAGTGGGTGGTGCCCTGGCAGGGACCCCAACTTGGGACAACAGCCCATCTCCCCTTTCTCTTTCCCAGCTGCAAAAAAAGAAAAAAAGAAAGAGATCTCAAACAGCAGATTTACCCAATACAATACATCCCTTGAGTTCTTGACCAGAGCTCGCATGATCATTTATTGTGGACTCCAGAAAGAAGATAGCTCTGATCACTTCAGCCTTTTCTCCATTTATCATGATCATGTTGTAGATGACAGGGTCATAATTACATATAAATATGTCCCTGGGACCCAGCTCCTGGGGAGTCCCAAACAACTTGATGTAAAGAAAATAAGAGAGAGAAAACAAGCACTCTGAGCTCTTGGTTGGAAGGACAGTCCTTTGTGAATAGAGAGCTGCAAGGATATTGGAGTTCCGAAAGGGGGCCAAACAGTTCCACACACAACTATTTAACAAATCATTTACCGTTGGAACCCACCCAGGGACACCATGGAGGAAAGGCCTGGCAACCTGCTTAAAGTCTATAGTCTTGAAAGTCCTATGCAATGCACACATGGGGGCACCATGAGTCAGAATCAAGTCTCTCATGCCTGTTTTGGTTTGGGGCGAGGAGCTATTAGAAGCAGTGGGGTATAATGTTGAATCCCAAAAAAGGAAGGATTTGGTCACCATTAAAGTGACTTCTGACCAAATTACTAACAATCATAGGGACTTTTGTGGGAGAAAGATGAGGAGTGCTACTGCTGTAAATATTTCGTGTCAAAAACCCACAGACAGTTCTCCCCTGTCCTATACAGTCGCTGACTTGCTGTCAACTGGATGGCACTAAGATAGCACCTATCTGCTGAAAGGTTGCCATGCGGCAGGACTTGAGCCAAGTCCACTATGGTTATGCCTATGATCTTTGTGGGAGACAAAGCCCTGCTTATGTTTAATGTCTCTGTTGTCAGATCGCTCCATTGTCCAGTCCTGGCTCTATGTCCTTCTAGCTCCATGACCTGGGACAAATCATTGAACCCCCTTTGCGCTGCTGTGTGTAGAAGGGAAGTGAAAAATAGTGCTTAGGTTGTGTGTTCGAGGTTGAGTTTGAATGCATCAATAGATAGAAAGACCTTGTTGTTGTTGTTAGTCTCCAGTAAGTCAAATTTGACTCCTTTTGACCGTAGGTCTGATAGGACAAATCACTGCCCAATCCTATGCCATCTTCCTGCCCATCGGAAGGTTTGAGGTCATTGTTGCGATTAGGGTGCCAGTCCGTGTCATAAAGAGTTTCCCCAGATCCACATGATGTCCTCTTCTCGCAACTGGTCTTTCCTAACGACATGACAACATTTTGCCATTCTCTCTTCTAAGAACATTCTGTGAAGAGTGTCCTGGCTCAATTTCCTCCAGGACTGATTTGCTCGTTCTCCTGGCCACACACAGTATACTCCACACACGGTCTTTGCCATCACTGCCATTCAAATGCCTCAATCCTTCTGAGAATCCTGGTCCTCACTGTTGTCCCCATGAGAAACACCATTTCTCGCAGCTTGCTTCAGATCTGCTGAAGTGGAATCTGAGTTTCTGTTAGGCCCCAAGGGCATTGTATTTGTGTGCCTGCTAGAAGCACGGCTGGGGAACAATGTCTGGCCCATAGTAAGTGCTGTATAATTATTGGTTGTGATCAGTGTCATTATTTATTACTCCATCTAATCTTTCCAGCACAGTCACAGGTCAGGAAACCAAGATTCTGAGCCTGCCAGTGCCTTTGCTGAGGCTACCCCTCAGGAGAGGGCAGGGGCTCCATGCAAATCGAATGTAGGATCAGGCCAACATTTGGATCACTCTGAATGGAGACACAGTCAATGCTCATTAACCAGTCACTCCCCATTGCTTTTGTCACCCAATCCTTATCAACCGTGACTCTGCTTGCTGTCTATGGATTTCCCTATGGATTCTGCATATTTTATATCAATCTCATTATGGTCTGACTTGTTTCACTCAGCAGAAGGTGTTCAAGGTCCCTGCATGGTGTAGCATGTTCCAAAACATCATTCCTTTTTAAAGGCTGAATAATATTCCATTGTATGACTTAGATATTGTTTGGTTTATCCATTCTTCGGGCCCCGGGCACTTTGGTAATAGTCACCTTTCAGCTATTGTGGGTAGTGCTGCAGTGATATTGTATACCACATCTCATTGAGTCTCTGTTTGTTATTCTTTGAGGTATATGCTTAGATGTAGAATTGTGAGGTGGTCATGGATTTCCTCTTCCTTGGATCCATGATCAACGCTCATGCAAGCAGCAGTCAACAGCTTAAAAAATGCATTGCATTGTATTGGCTAAATATTCACAAGACCTCTTTAGAGTATTGAAAAGCAGGGATGTTATTTTGAGAACTAAGGTGCATCTGACACAAGCCATAGTATGTTCAACACTTCCTATGCATGTAAAATTTGGAGATTAAATAAGGCAGGCCAAAGAAGAATCGATGCATTTGAATTATGGTGCTAGGAAAAAAGAACCATAGAAAGTACTATGGACTACCAGAAGCACCAATAAACTTGTCTTGGAAGAAGCACAGGCCAAATGCTCCTTAGAAGTAAGGATGGCCAGATTTTGTCACCCTTTGGATATATATTTTCAACATGTTGTCAGGAGAAACCAGGCCCAGGAATAGGACATCATGCTTGGTAAAGTGGAAGGGCAATGGAAAAGAGGAAGGCTCTCATGGGATGGATGGACATGGGGGCTACAGTAATGGGCTCAAACATAAGAACAATTGTGATGATGGTACTGGGTGGCGTTGTGTTCTGTTTGACATAGGGTTGTTATGAGTGGGAACCAACAGGACCGACCCTAACAACAATAGTAAATCTCTGACTTGTTAAGAAGAAACAAGCATTTTGCATTTCCTCTATGAGCCAGGCACTGAGAAGACCCTGAAGGTCCAGATAGAAACAGCACTTGACCCCTACCCATGATGGGTTCCCAGTCTAGGGGTGAGGCAGCAGATCTCCACTTTTGGATGAGACCTATGCAGCCCTCTTGGGGTTCTAGTGTGTGCTGGAGAGACTCCAGTTAACTTTGCTTTTCTCTATACCCGCCTTTAGGGAAGTGGAAGAACTTTAGAATAAAGCATCCCCCGAGATTTCTGTTGCACAATTAGACAAAAGGAAACCAATGGTGGCTAAAGAGAGTGAACAGAGAATCCAGAGCTGTGTCCGGGTCCTTGGCCATGCAGCTATCAATCAGCACAGTTGAGTTCAGTAATCAGGAAGCGAAGATCCTCAATATCTGGATCCAGTAGGTATAGAAGGCTTAGCTTCAAAGATAAAGAAGGATAAACACTCTTTCGCTTTCAGGAGGAACTCACCCAGGGAGAACTCATTCTGGTGGGACTGCACTAAAGCCTTAGAACTGGGAGGGTCCATAGGAGCATGTTTACTGCCAGAACGGTGGCTTCCCATTCAAGAGCTTCTATCATATTCCAGCTCATGAATGGTCCTTCGAGTGCCTTGGTTCTTTTGCTGTGACTTCTGTGGCATCACTTGAACTCTCCATCCCCTCCAGCCAGGAGCAGTGGCAGGAAAAATCTATTAGGGAGAAGTGAGAGAGTGAGCTAGGAGATATTCCGTACACAGATTGCAGTCTCCTTCAGCAAAGGCCCTGTGGGGTGGGGACTTAACTTTTCTGATTCTCTCCTGTTAGAAGTCAACACGGAGCTAAAGAAGCATGAATGGAAGAAAGCAGGATGATGAGCTGACAGCTTTTCCATAAGGAAATAATAGCCAGAAGGGCTCCAAGTTGGGATGAGGGGATGGTGGGGAGGGGAACACACGTGCTGCTACCAAGAGGAGAGTGAGGAGCAAGAGACCAGTAGAGGCTAGTCTCAAAGCCATCTCCAATAACATTTCCCCAACAGGCTGTTTTCCTCTCTCCACTCTAAACACGTCAGCCTTCACCTCCACCAAGCACCGAAACCCCAATGCAGCCTTTATCTGCCCATTCCTCCCACCAATTGGTCCAGGTTACTATGGGAACTATGGGAGTAGTAACGGGTTCCCTCTATTACTACCTACCTCCCTGATTTCAGCACAGATCAATCAACCCGTCCCCGCAGCCCCATATCTAAGGGGAAAGTCCTAGGGGAGAGTAAGGAAAAGATAGATTCAACACAGGACTAGAACAATAGTGAAAAACTTACAAAGAGAGCGAGTGATGTAATTCCAGAGTATTAGTCAATTCCTTTTGTCCTTCCAGCTACCATCCTCTCGCCCAGCTTAACTCCCTGAAGGAGGAAGGATCTCTCAGTGGGTGTCTGCAAAGGTGAGGTTCCAGGCCACTTGGGGGCTTCTGAGGGTTCCCTTCCAAATTTGCCTTCCCTCCCTTCAAAAGAAAGTCACTGGAACTCACCAGCCAGAGTTGGCAAGGCTACCACTGAGTTGCCCAGTTAAGGTTTATGTCCTGGGGAAGACTGTAGCTCACAAAATGCCTTCAAGGGATTGTTTCTTCCCTACAAGCTCTTCCAGAATCTTGTCATTCTACATCCCAAGTTGGAGTCTATGTTTCCTCCTTTGAACCCATGCCAGCCTTATGGCTCTCCAGGAGTCAAGTTTGGCAGGTGAGGTGCGGTGTGACTTCTGAGGTAATACAGCTCCCACCTGGCTCTTTCTCTGTACAAGACCCTCGGAGTCCAGTCCCCTTGCTGTGAGGAAGTGTGATGAAGAAGCCACATGCAGATGCTGACACTAGTCCCTCTTAAAGTCCCAGCAAACACCAGTGGCCATTGTCAAGTACACCAGTGGGGAAGCTGTGTGAGATGTCTCCATCATAAGCCACTGCCAGACGGCAACCGCACAGAAGAATCTGCTAGCTTAGTACTGCCAATCCCCAGAACCATAGGAAATGATGACTGATGAGGAAGATAATAATTGACTCCAATTTTGTTTCAAACTGGAAGAAATGTGCTGCACAGCACCGGAGTTGTAGCTCTGGAGCCACAGTCCCGATGCAGATGTATTAAATAATTTATTATCTAGTGATTGTTCCTGGTCCTCACCCTTCCCAGCTTCCCTGTGCCCACCCAGTCCAAGCAGCTGCTTCATCACTTATTCTGTAAAAGTATGTGAGGGTAAGTCAGAAAGCATTGCTCTAAAACCACAGACACTTTATTAAACAAAAATATCAAAATTTGAAGTGACTGTTTCTAGACATAGCCGCCATCTTGATCTACATCGGAGAGGCAAACTTTTGAGATAGAAGAGCCTACTTTTTCTCTCACAAAAATTGAAACATTCTTTGAGATAAAAAAAATATATTTTTGCAACTTCAATCACCATTATCTGAATAATCACTGTCCTTGAAAAGGTTTCCATTTTACTTCAGAGCCACATGCATGGACCGAGAGACCCGCAGTGTATCCCTGACCCCTGCTCTATAGACTTCAGTAATTGTTCTCTGAGGGATTCTCTGCTCATATACACTTCTAGTCACACGACATACCATGACCAACAGGGTCATTCAAACCCTCTCCAGAGATTCTTCAAGGGTGTTTGTGTGTGTGTGTGTGTGTGTGTTTGTGTGTGTGTGTGTGTGTGTGTGTGTAAAAAGAACACGAAGTCAGAAGATATCCAGAGATTATGGAAGGGTATGAGTGTGAACGTGTGTGTGTGTGTGTGTGTGTGTGTCTGTAAAATGGACACGAAGTCAGAAGCCCTCTACAGATTCTGCAAGGGTGTGTGTGTTTGTATGTAAAAAGGACATGACTTTAGAAACCCTCCAGAGATTCATCAAGGGTGTGCGTGTGTGTGTGTGTGTGTGTGTGTGTGTATAAAGGACAAGATGTCAAAAGCCCTCTAGAGATTCTTCAAGGGTATGAGTGTGAGTGGGTGTGTAAAAAGAACACGAAGTCAGAAGCCCTCTGAAGATTCTGCAAGGGTGCATGTATGTGTGTGTTTGGAAAAAGGACAAGAAGTCCGAAGCCCTAAGGAGATTCTGGAAGGGTATGATTGTGATGTGTGTGTGTGTGTGTGTGTGTGTGTAAAAAAACACGAATTCAGAAGCCCTCTATAGATTCTGCAAGGGTGTGTGTGTGTCTGTGTGGGTGTGTGCGTGTAAAAAGGACAGGAAATCAGAATCCCTCCAGATATTCTGCAAGGGTGCGTGCATGTGTGTATATGTGTGTGTGTGAGTGTGTAAAAAGGACACGAAGTCAGAAGCCCTCCTGAGGTTCTGCAAGTGTGTGTGTGTGTGTATGTGTAAAGGACAGTAAATCAGAAGCCTTCTAGAGATTCTGCAACGGTGTGTATGTGTGTTTGTGTGTAAAAGGGACACGATGTGAGAAGCCCTCTAGTGATTCTGCCTGGGTATGAGTGTTAGTGTGAGTGTGTGTGTGTGTGTGTGTGTGTGTGTGTGTGTGTAAAAGGAAACAAAATCAGAAGCCCTCTAGTGATCCTGCAAGGGGTGTGTGTGTGTGTGTGTGTGTGTGTGTGTATGTTTGTGTTTGTAAAAAGGACATGAAGTCAGATGCCTTCCAGAGATTCTGCAAGGGTATGGGTATGCATTTGGCTGTGTGTGTGAGTGTGAGTGTGTGTGTGTGTGTGTGTGTGTGTGTAAAAAGGACCCGAAATCAGAAGACCTGTTTGTGAATCCTGGCTCTATTCCTTAGTGTTCCTTATCTCTCAATTTTGGATGCCCAGATACCTGAGGGTGTCATGGTTCTGTGTTGGGGTTCTAACGGCAAGGACAGAAGTTAGGCCACACCAGGCACTCCAAAGGAGAAAGATGACACTTTGTGGTCCCCTAGATAGTTCGTATCAGAAACCCACAGGGGCAGTTTTGCTGTGTTCTGTAGGGTCACTGTGAGTCAGAATCGACTCAGCGACAGTGAATGTGGTTGAGTGTTTGAGCACAGTTCCTTTCATCCTCTGTGCAGGCATCTCTGTTTTAAAGGAGTTAGGTCAGTCCCATGTATTAGACTCTCCTTCAGAGCAACTGGGCAGGTGTGTGTCTGCGTGTTTCTAACGCCATCTTGTTTTTCTCATTCAAGGGATGTGGAGAGCAGGGTTCTTCAAATCGGTTTAAAGAGAGAAAGGAGATTAAAAAGAGAACAAAGAAAAGGAGGGTGATAAAGGATTGGAGCGGGGGTCTGAGGAGAAGAGGGCGTTGCTCAGGCTTCTAAGGCTGTCAATCAGCCTGGTAGCCAGCTGTGAGCTTACCTAATGCACCTCCAAGATCCCAGAATCCCTAGTTGACAGTGGAATTTGCATAGCGAACACTCTCATTGAGCCGAGCTGGAGGCCTCTGTCTGCAGAAGAGACCAAGCCCTGTGCTGCAGCTCCTGCTCCCATCTACAAGCAGTGGGGACCAGATGCGGGTCCTGTGTCTGCTTCCTGTTGTAAAAGGCAGTGTTGGGACAAGTAGCCTTCTACTGAGTCTCTCCTCCGTCTACGCAGTCGACCCCCTTACCTGGGGGAGCAGGCTCCAGGCTTGCTGTGGCCAGCTAATAGCAAGTAGTAGGCATAGCGCTAATGAAGAGAGGAGACAGCTGGGCAGAGGGCCTAAACCTGCTGAGCGCCATGGCCCCTGAGACACTGGCGAGCTGTTGGCTCCCAGCTCCCTTTCCCTGACTCTTACCTGCCTCCCTCTCTCGAGTTCACTCTTGAATTTCAGTCTCCATGCAATCTCACCCAGCCTTGCTGCCTGACTGGAGAGGGAGCCTGGAGGCTGTTAGAATGGCGCTGCTCAGGCTCTTTGGGCTAAAGAGTCTGACGTGGACCAGCAGCTCCATGAAGTTCCCTCCCTCAGGCAGTTTTCTGCCTCTCCATCCCCCTTAGTCTCCCTGCAGGCCTGGCCCTGGGCCCTGACCTTCCACTTGCTTCCTCATCCAACATGTGGAGGGCTGGCTCTTGCCAAGTACACACATGGGTGCAGACATGAGAGATCCCACTCTCTCCTGGAAACCAGGAGGTCTATAAACAAGGGCACAGCTGAGGCCTGTTCTTACCCAAATCATGTGCATCCTTCTCTCTGCCCTCTGCCCTGGGGTAGAGACAAGGGCTCTGGGAAGACCGGCCACCCCATCACTATGGGGCATGGCCCGATGGTGCTGGTGCACAGAGCACTGGGCAGGCAGGGCTCCCTACAGGCCCTTGCACCGTGTGGGGCTACAGAAGGGGAGAAAGGCAGAAGAGTGCTGCCAGGAGCCAGCTGCACTCTGGCAACGTGGGGTCCTCTGGGCTGGGCCACTGAGGTGGGGTGCTAAGGCTGTGCTCCCCTCTCCCTCTCCCCAGGTGTGTGGTTGTGCTCTTCAATCCCCGGAATCACAAGCAGCACCACATCCTCAACAGCTCCAGGTAAATGGGCTCTGGGGCTTTGGGGAGTGCCACCTTTCCCCAGGGATGGCCAGAGGGGTGCCACCTGCTTCTCTGTGGCATTGGGCCCTGTTGGGCCCTAGGCCTGCAAGGGAAGCAGCACAGGGAGGGCGGGTTTGCTGCCCTTGTTTTGAGAGGGGACTGTGAGAGGCCAGGCCTGGGCCAGGCTGCCAGTGCCCCTCTTGAGCCTGCCCCCATTCCTTTCAGGAAAACCATCACTGCCTTTGCCTTCTCTCCTGATGGCAAGTACCTGGTCACCGGCGAGGTGAGTGAGGAAGGAAGCTCAGGCACTGCAGAGGGGGTGGCCTGGCCTTAGCAGAGAGTGACAGCCTGCGGCCCGCATAGGACTGGTGCCAAGTTTGACTTTCTGTACTGGTGTCCACTTTGGGTGTTTGGTCTGCCCTAGAGCAGTGTTCTTAGGCTGTAGCCTGTGTCAGAAGTGCTATGGTGGCCCCGTAGTACAGACTGCTGGCTCTCGGGCTCAGCAGGTCTGGGTTGGCTCTCTTCAGTTTGCAATGCTAACAAGTAGTTCCCGATGAGGCTGAAGCTGCCAATTTGGGAACCACATTTTGGAAAACACCTCCTTAAAACATTCCTTATCCCTGCTGGTCACAGTGTGGAACAGGGCTGCCCTCCCATAGACTTGCCCTGTGAGGCTGTGGGAGCAAACCGCAGGAGTGGTGGTTCTTGCCCATGCAAATCACGCCAGGAGCCCATCCCTGAGAGTCCCTGTTCCCCAACACTGATCACATTCCCTCCGGGGGTGTCCTTGATTCATGTGCAGGCACATTAGGTTAGGTGTCCTTCATTTATGTGCAGGCTCTTGTCCAGTGGCTGGGAAGGCCAGGCCTCCGTGGATGGGGAGGGAGCTGGTTGCCTCTGGCTTTTACTTCGGGGTCTTCGTCCCAGCAGAGTGGACACATGCCTGCTGTGTGGGTATGGGACGTGTCGGAGCGCAGCCAGGTGGTGGAGCTTCAGGAGCATAAGTATGGCGTGGCGTGTGTGGCCTTCTCACCCAGCGCCAAGTACATTGTCTCAGTGGGCTACCAGCATGACATGATCTTCAATGTCTGGGCCTGGAAGGTGAGTGGGCTGCTGGCCTCAGGACAGGCAGGGCCGGGAGGGGAGCCAAGAAACTGCTGACAGGTGGCCTTCACTTCCACCTGCTGGCCTCAGTCCCTTTCTAGAGAACTCTGAGCAGAAAGGAGCAACTGGGTATCTAGGATGCTGAAGAAGGGGCAGAAGGAGAGGCCAAGTTCACAGCTTGTCTAACCTCCTTCAGTGTGTAAGTTTCTTTTCCCTCAGCTCCTAGAAGCAGAGCCTTGATTTCCCTTGACTTTCTCTCCAGAAAAACATTGTAGTGGCTTCCAACAAGGTGTCCAGTCAGGTGACAGCAGTATATTTCTCTGAGGACTGCAGCTACTTTGTCATTGCAGGCAACCGGCACATCAAATTCTGGTACCTTGATGACAGCAAGACCTCAAAGGTGAGGCAGCAAGTAGCCACCAGGGTGGGGTCTGCCCAGATCTGTTCCACCTGCGCCCACTTCTGCATGCTCAAAAGCCCCTTGGAAGTCTCAGCTGGGCCAGGTGCTATGTCAATCTGCAAGGGAAGCCTTTTCCCTCTCTCCCCAGGGCCTGCTTTTCAGGAGGTAGCCTGCAGGGTGGGTGGGTGGCACCTGTGGTGTGCCTCCACAGGTGAATGCCACTGTGCCCCTGCTGGGCCGCTCCGGGCTGCTGGGGGACCTGCGGAACAACCTGTTCACTGATGTAGCCTGTGGCCGCAGGAAGAAGGCTGACAGCACCTTCTGTATCACATCCTCGGGGCAGCTGTGTGAGTTCAGTGACCAGAGACTGTGGGACAAGGGGGTGGAGCTGAGGGGAAGTGAATGCTTTGTCGGCACCCTCCAGTCTGTCACCTCCAGGCTCCGGGGGTCCTGGGGCTAGCAGCAGGGTCTGCATGCAAGCTGGGGGAGGCCCCAGGCGGAGGAAGCTGTTTGGGGACCTCTCTGCTCGCTCGAGCTCTCTGTCTCTGCCTCTTCCTCTGCTTTCCTCTTCTGCTCAGCACAAAGACAGCATCACAGTAAGTGTGCTGGCCCTGTCCGCTGCCTCTGCTGCCTTTCTCTTGGCCGGCCTTTTCTGAGTGTGTCTTTGCCTAAACCTCAGGTGCCTTATAAGGCTTGCTAACTCCTTCCCCCTAATTGCATGGGGCTGTGGGCCCTCTGGCCAGCTGCTGTTAGAGAGAGGGGCATTGAGGGGCTCTGGCCAGGGCAGCTGGCCTGCCTTGCACTTGTCCTTACCTCTTGGCTCATGTCTGTTGAGGTGTCGGCTGAAAGAGTGGGCAGACGACCTTGCGACTGGGGTTGTCATAACCTGAGTCTAGGGGTGCACTAGCCTGAGGCTAGGGGAGCCGTAGCCTTAGGCTAAGCCTAGGGGAGCCCTAGCTAAAGCCTAGGGGTGCCCAAGCCTAAGCCTAGGGGTGCCCTAGCCTAAGCCTAGGGGTGCCCTAGCCTTAGTCTAGCCTAGGATTGCCCTAGCCTAACACTAGGGGTGCCATAGCCTGAGGCTAGGGGAGCCCTAGCCTGAGGCTAGGGGAGCCGTAGCCTTAGGCTTAGCCTAGGGGTACCCTAGCCTAAGCCTAGGGGTGGCCTAGCCTCAGCCTACGTTTGCTATAGCCTACGCCTAGGGGTGCCCTAGCCTAAGCCTAGGGGTGCCATAGCCTGAGCCTAGGGGTGCCCTAACCTTAGGCTAGGGGAGCCCTAACCTTAGCCTAAGCCTAGGGGTGCCCTAGCCTAAGCCTAGGGGTGCCCGAGCCCTAGCCTAAGCCTAAGCCTAGAGGTGCCCTAGCCTAAGCCTAGGGGTGCCCTAGCCTTAGGCTAGGGGAGCCCTAGCCTTAACCTAAGCCTAGGAATGCCCTAGCCTAAGCATAGGGGTGCCCTAGCATAAGCCTAGGGGTGCTCTAGCCTTATCCTAGGGGAGCCCTAGCCTTAGCCTAAGCCTAGGGGTGCCCTAGCCTAAGCCTAGGGGTGCCCTAGCCGGAGGCTAGGGGAGCCCTAGGCTTAGCCTAAGCATAGGGGTGCCCTAGACTAAGCCTGGGGGTGCCCTAGCCTGAGCCTAGGGGTGCCCTAGTCTGAGGCTTGGGGATCCCTAGCGTTAGTCCAGCCTAGGATTGCCCTAGCCTAAGCCTAGGGGTGTCATAGCCTGAGTCTAGGGGTGCCCTAGCCTTAGCCTAAGCCTAGGGGTGACCGAGCCTAAGCCTAGGGGTGCCCTAGCCTTAGGCTAGCTGAGCCCTAGCCTTAGCATAAGCCTAGGGGTGCCCTAGCCTAAGCCTAGGGGTGGCCTAGCCTAAGCCTAGAGGTGCCCGAGCCCTAGCCTAAGCCTAAGCCTAGAGGAGCCATAGCCTAAGCCTTGGGGTGCCCTAGCCTTAGGCTAGGGGAGTCCTAGCCTTAACCTAAGCCTAGGAATGCCCTAGCCTAAGCGTAGGGGTGCCCTAGCATAAGCCTAGGGGTGCCCTAACCTAACCCTAGGGGTGCCTTAGCCTTAGGCTAGGGGAGCACTAGCCTTAGCCTAAGCCTAGGGGTGCCCTAGCCTAAGCCTAGGAGTGCCCTAGCCAAAGCCTAGGGGTGCCCTAGCCTTATGATAGGGGAGACCTAGCCTTAGCCTAAGCATATCGGTGCCCTAGCTTAAGCCTAGGGGTGCCCTAGCCTAAGCCTAGAGGTGCTCTAGCCTTAGACTAGGGGAGCCCTAGGCTTAGCCTAAACCTAGGGGTGCCCTAGCCTATGCCTAGGGGTACCCTAGTCTTAGGCTAGTGTAACCCTAGCCTTAGCCTAAGCCTATGGGTGCCCTAGCCTAAGCCTAGGAGTGCCCTAGCCTAAGCCTAGGGGTGGTCTATCCTAAGCCTAGTGGTGCCTTAGCCTAAGCCTAGGGATGACCTAGCCTTAGCCTAAGCCTAGTGGTGCCCTAACCTAAGCCTAAGGGTACCCTAACCTAAGCCTAGGGTTCCCTTGCCTAAGCCTAGGGGTGCTTTACCCTAAGCCTAGGGGTCCCCTACCCTTAGCTTAAGCCTAGGGGTGCCCTAGCCTAAGCCTAGGGGAGCCCTAGCCTAAGCCTAGCGTGCCCTAGCCTAAGCCTAGGGGTGCCCAGGCCTTAGGCTACAGGAGACCTAGCCTTAGCCTAAGCCTATGGCTGCCCTAGCATAAGCCTATATGTGCCCTAGCGTAAGCCTAGAGGTTCCCTAGCCTTAGGGTAGGGGAGCCCTAGCCTTAGCCTAAGACTAGGGGTGCCCTAGCCTAAGACTAGGGTTGCCCTAGCCTAAGCTTAGGGGTGCCCTAGCCTAAGCCTAGAGGTCCCCTAGCCTAAGCCTAGGGGTGCCCTAGGGTTAGGCTAAGGGAGGCCTAGCCTTATCCTAATCCTAGGGGTGCCCTAGCCTAAGCCTAGGAGTGCCCTAGCCAAAGCCTAGGGGTGCCCTAGCCTTAGGATAGGGGAGCCCTAGCCTTAGCCTAAGCCTACGGGTAGCCTAGCTTAAGCATACGGGTGCCGTAACCTAAGCCTAGGGGTGCCCTAGCCTTAGGCTAGGGGAGCCCTAGCCTTAGCCTAAACCAAGGGGTGCCCTAGCCTAAGCCTAGGGGTGCCCTAGTCTTAGGCTAGGGTAACCCTAGCCTTACCCTAAGCCTATGGGTGCCCTAGCCTCAGCCTTGGGTTCCCTAGCCTCAGCCTAGGAGTGCCCTAGCCTAAGCCTAGGGCTGCCCTAGCCTAAGCCTAGTGGTGCCTTAGCCTAAGCCTAGGTGTGACCTAGCCTTAGCCTAAGCCTAGGGGTGCCCTAGCCTAAGCCTAAGGGTGCCCTAACCTAAGCCTAGGTTGCCCATGCCTAAGCCTAGGGGTTCCTTAGCCTAAGCCTAGGGGTCCCCTAGTCTTAGCCTAAGCCTAGGGGTGCCCTAGCCTAAGCCTAGGGGTCCCCTAGTCTTAGCCTAAGCATAGGGGTGCCCTAGCCTAAGCCTAGGGGTGCCCAGGCCTTAGGCTATAGGAGCCCTAGTTTTAGCCTAAGCCTATGGCTGCCCTAGCCTAAGCCTAGGGGTGCCCTAGCCTAAGCCTAGGGGTGCCCTAGCCTAACCCTAGGAGTGCCAAGCCTTAGGCTAGGGGAGCACTAGCCTTAGCATAAGCCTAGGGGTGCCTTAGCCTAAGCCTAGGCATGCCCTAGCCTAAGCCTAGGGGTGCCCTAGCCTAAGCCTAGGCTTGCCCTAGCCTAAGCCAAGGCTTGCCCTAGCCTTAGGCTAGCTGAGCCCTAGCCTAAGCCTAAGCCTAGGGGTGCCCTAGCCTAAGCCTAGGGGTGTCCTAGCCTAAGCCTAGGGGTGCCCTAGCCTAACCCTAGGGGTGCCTTAGCCTTAGGCTAGCGGAGCCCTAGCCTTAGCCTAAGCCTAGGGGTGCCCTAGCCTAAGATTAGGGGTGCCCGAGCCTAAGCTTAGGGGTGCCCTAGCCTAAGCCTAGGGGTGCCCTAGACTAAGCCTAGGGGAGCCCTAAGTTAGGCTAGGGGAGCTCTAGCCTTAGCCGAAACCTAGGCGTGCCCTAGTCTAAGCCTAGGATTGCCCTAGCCTATGCCTAGGGATGCCCTAGCCCAAGCCTAAGGGTGCCCTAGCCTTAGCCCAAGCCTGGGGATGCCCTAGCCTAAGCCTAGTGGTGCCCTAGCCTAAGCCTAGGGGTGCCCTAGCCTAAGCCTAGGGGTGCCCTAGCCTAAGGCTAGGGGTGCCTTAACCTTAGACTAAGTGAGCCCTAACCTTAGCCTAAGCCTAGGGGTGCCCTAGCCCAAGCCTAGGGGTGCCCTAGCCTAAACCTAGGGGTGCCCTAACCTAACCCTAGGGGTGGCCTAGCCTTAGGCTAGGGGAGCACTAGCCTTAGCCTAAGCCTAGGGGTGCCCTAGCCTAAGCCTAGGAGTGCCCTAGCCAAAGCCTAGGGGTGCCCTAGCCTTAGGATAGGGGAGCCCTAGCCTTAGCCTAAGCATACGGGTGCCCTAGCTTAAGCCTAGGGGTGCCCTAGCCTAAGCCTAGAGGTGCTCTAGCCTTAGACTAGGGGAGCCCTAGGCTTAGCCTAAACCTAGGGGTGCCTTAGCCTACGCCTAAGGGTGCCCTAGTCTTAGGCTAGGGTAACCCTAGCCTTAGCCTAAGCCTATGGGTGCTCTAGCCTCAGCCTAGGGGTGCCTTAGCCTCAGCCTAGGGGTGCCCTAGCCTAAGCCTAGGAGTGCCCTAGCCTAAGCCTAGGGGTGGTCTATCCTAAGCCTAGTGGTGCCTTAGCCTAAGCCTAGGGGTGCCCTAGCCTAAGCCTAGGGGTGCCCGAGCCCTAGCCTAAGCCTAAGCCTAGAGGTGCCCTAGCCTAAGCCTAGGGGTGCCCTAGCCTTAGGCTAGGGGAGCCCTAGCCTTAACCTAAGCCTAGGAATGCCCTAGCCTAAGCATAGGGGTGCCCTAGCATAAGCCTAGGGGTGCTCTAGCCTTATCCTAGGGGAGCCCTAGCCTTAGCCTAAGACTAGGGGTGCCCTAGCCTAAGCCTAGGTGTGCCCTAGCCGGAGGCTAGGGGAGCCCTAGGCTTAGCCTAAGCATAGGGGTGCCCTAGACTAAGCCTGGGGGTGCCCTAGCCTGAGCCTAGGGGTGCCCTAGTCTGAGGCTTGGGGATCCCTAGCGTTAGTCCATCCTAGGATTGCCCTAGCCTAAGCCTAGGGGTGTCATAGCCTGAGTCTAGGGGTGCCCTAGCCTTAGCCTAAGCCTAGGGGTGACCGAGCCTAAGCCTAGGGGTGCCCTAGCCTTAGGCTAGCTGAGCCCTAGCCTTAGCATAAGCCTAGGGGTGCCCTAGCCTAAGCCTAGGGGTGGCCTAGCCTAAGCCTAGAGGTGCCCGAGCCCTAGCCTAAGCCTAAGCCTAGAGGAGCCATAGCCTAAGCCTTGGGGTGCCCTAGCCTTAGGCTAGGGGAGTCCTAGCCTTAACCTAAGCCTAGGAATGCCCTAGCCTAAGCGTAGGGGTGCCCTAGCATAAGCCTAGGGGTGCCCTAACCTAACCCTAGGGGTGCCTTAGCCTTAGGCTAGGGGAGCACTTGCCTTAGCCTAAGCCTAGGGGTGCCCTAGCCTAAGCCTAGGAGTGCCCTAGCCAAAGCCTAGGGGTGCCCTAGCCTTATGATAGGGGAGACCTAGCCTTAGCCTAAGCATATCGGTGCCCTAGCTTAAGCCTAGGGGTGCCCTAGCCTAAGCCTAGAGGTGCTCTAGCCTTAGACTAGGGGAGCCCTAGGCTTAGCCTAAACCTAGGGGTGCCCTAGCCTATGCCTAGGGGTGCCCTAGTCTTAGGCTAGTGTAACCCTAGCCTTAGCCTAAGCCTATGGGTGCCCTAGCCTAAGCCTAGGAGTGCCCTAGCCTAAGCCTAGGGGTGGTCTATCCTAAGCCTAGTGGTGCCTTAGCCTAAGCCTAGGGATGACCTAGCCTTAGCCTAAGCCTAGTGGTGCCCTAACCTAAGCCTAAGGGTACCCTAACCTAAGCCTAGGGTTCCCTTGCCTAAGCCTAGGGGTGCCTTACCCTAAGCCTAGGGGTCCCCTACCCTTAGCTTAAGCCTAGGGGTGCCCTAGCCTAAGCCTAGGGGAGCCCTAGCCTAAGCCTAGCGTGCCCTAGCCTAAGCCTAGGGGTGCCCAGGCCTTAGGCTACAGGAGACCTAGCCTTAGCCTAAGCCTATGGCTGCCCTAGCATAAGCCTATATGTGCCCTAGGGTAAGCCTAGAGGTGCCCTAGCCTTAGGCTAGGGGAGCCCTAGCCTTAGCCTAAGACTAGGGGTGCCCTAGCCTAAGACTAGGGTTGCCCTAGCCTAAGCTTAGGGGTGCCCTAGCCTAAGCCTAGAGGTCCCCTAGCCTAAGCCTAGGGGTGCCCTAGGGTTAGGCTAAGGGAGGCCTAGCCTTATCCTAATCCTAGGGGTGCCCTAGCCTAAGCCTAGGAGTGCCCTAGCCAAAGCCTAGGGGTGCCCTAGCCTTAGGATAGGGGAGCCCTAGCCTTAGCCTAAGCCTACGGGTACCCTAGCTTAAGCATACGGGTGCCGTAACCTAAGCCTAGGGGTGCCCTAGCCTTAGGCTAGGGGAGCCCTAGCCTTAGCCTAAACCAAGGGGTGCCCTAGCCTAAGCCTAGGGGTGCCCTAGTCTTAGGCTAGGGTAACCCTAGCCTTACCCTAAGCCTATGGGTGCCCTAGCCTCAGCCTTGGGTTCCCTAGCCTCAGCCTAGGAGTGCCCTAGCCTAAGCCTAGGGCTGCCCTAGCCTAAGCCTAGTGGTGCCTTAGCCTAAGCCTAGGTGTGACCTAGCCTTAGCCTAAGCCTAGGGGTGCCCTAGCCTAAGCCTAAGGGTGCCCTAACCTAAGCCTAGGTTGCCCTTGCCTAAGCCTAGGGGTTCCTTAGCCTAAGCCTAGGGGTCCCCTAGTCTTAGCCTAAGCCTAGGGGTGCCCTAGCCTAAGCCTAGGGGTCCCCTAGTCTTAGCCTAAGCATAGGGGTGCCCTAGCCTAAGCCTAGGGGTGCCCAGGCCTTAGGCTATAGGAGCCCTAGTTTTAGCCTAAGCCTATGGCTGCCCTAGCCTAAGCCTAGGGGTGCCCTAGCCTAAGCCTAGGGGTGCCCTAGCCTAACCCTAGGAGTGCCAAGCCTTAGGCTAGGGGAGCACTAGCCTTAGCATAAGCCTAGGGGTGCCTTAGCCTAAGCCTAGGCATGCCCTAGCCTAAGCCTAGGGGTGCCCTAGCCTAAGCCTAGGCTTGCCCTAGCCTAAGCCAAGGCTTGCCCTAGCCTTAGGCTAGCTGAGCCCTAGCCTAAGCCTAAGCCTAGGGGTGCCCTAGCCTAAGCCTAGGGGTGTCCTAGCCTAAGCCTAGGGGTGCCCTAGCCTAACCCTAGGGGTGCCTTAGCCTTAGGCTAGCGGAGCCCTAGCCTTAGCCTAAGCCTAGGGGTGCCCTAGCCTAAGATTAGGGGTGCCCGAGCCTAAGCTTAGGGGTGCCCTAGCCTAAGCCTAGGGGTGCCCTAGACTAAGCGTAGGGGAGCCCTAAGTTAGGCTAGGGGAGCTCTAGCCTTAGACTAAGCCTAGGCGTGCCCTAGTCTAAGCCTAGGATTGCCCTAGCCTATGCCTAGGGGTGCCCTAGCCCAAGCCTAAGGGTGCCCTAGCCTTAGCCCAAGCCTGAGGATGCCCTAGCCTAAGCCTAGTGGTGCCCTAGCCTAAGCCTAGGGGTGCCCTAGCCTAAGCCTAGGGGTGCCCTAGCCTAAGGCTAGGGGTGCCTTAACCTTAGACTAAGTGAGCCCTAACCTTAGCCTAAGCCTAGGGGTGCCCTAGCCCAAGCCTAGGGGTGCCCTAGCCTAAACCTAGGGGTGCCCTAACCTAACCCTAGGGGTGGCCTAGCCTTAGGCTAGGGGAGCACTAGCCTTAGCCTAAGCCTAGGGGTGCCCTAGCCTAAGCCTAGGAGTGCCCTAGCCAAAGCCTAGGGGTGCCCTAGCCTTAGGATAGGGGAGCCCTAGCCTTAGCCTAAGCATACGGGTGCCCTAGCTTAAGCCTAGGGGTGCCCTAGCCTAAGCCTAGAGGTGCTCTAGCCTTAGACTAGGGGAGCCCTAGGCTTAGCCTAAACCTAGGGGTGCCTTAGCCTACGCCTAAGGGTGCCCTAGTCTTAGGCTAGGGTAACCCTAGCCTTAGCCTAAGCCTATGGGTGCTCTAGCCTCAGCCTAGGGGTGCCTTAGCCTCAGCCTAGGGGTGCCCTAGCCTAAGCCTAGGAGTGCCCTAGCCTAAGCCTAGGGGTGGTCTATCCTAAGCCTAGTGGTGCCTTAGCCTAAGCCTAGGGGTGACCTAGCCTTAGCCTAAGCCTAGTGGTGCCCTAACCTAAGCCTAAGGGTGCCCTAACCTAAGCCTAGGGTTCCCTTGCCTAAGCCTAGGGGTGCCTTACCCTAAGCCTAGGGGTCCCCTACCCTTAGCCTAAGCCTAGGGGTGCCCTAGCCTAAGCCTAGGGGAGCCCTAGCCTAAGCCTAGCGTGCCCTAGCCTAAACCTAGGGGTGCCCATGCCTTAGGCTACAGGAGACCTAGCCTTAGCCTAAGCCTATGGCTGCCCTAGCCTAAGCCTAGGTGTGCCCTAGCCTAAGCCTAGAGGTGCCCTAGCCTTAGGCTAGGGGAGCCCTAACCTTAGTGTATGTCTAGGGGTGCCTTAGTCTAGCCTTGGGGTGCCCTAGCCTAAGCTTAGGGGTGCCCTAGCCTAAGCCTAGAAGGTCCCTATCCTAAGCCTAGGGGTGCCCTTGCCAAAGCCTTGGGGTGCCCTAGCCTTAGCCTAGTGGTGCCCTAGCCTAAACTTGGGGTGCCCAAGTCTAAGCCTAGGGGTGCCCTAGCCTAAGCCTAGTGGTGCCTTAGCCTAAGCCTAGGGGTGCCCTACCTAAGCCTAGGGGTGCCCTAGCCTAAGGCTAGGGGTGCCCTAGCCGAAGGCTAGGGGTGCCCTAGCCTAAGCCTAGGGGTGCCCTAGCATAAGCCTAGGGGTGCCCTAGCCTTAGGCTAGGTGAGCCATAGCCTTAGCCTAAGCCTAGGGGTGCCCTAGCCTAAGCCTAGGGGTGCCCTAACCTAAGCCTAGTGGTGCCTTAGCCTAAGACTAGGGGTGCTCTAGCCTTAGCCTAAGCCTAGGGGTGCCCTAGCCTAAGCCTAGGAGTGCCCTAACCTAAGGCTAGGGTGCCCTAGCCTAAGGCTAGGGGTGCCCAAGCCTAAGCCTAGGGGTGCCCTAGCGTAAGCCTAGGGTTGCCCTAGCCTTAGGCTAGGGGAGCCCTAGCCTTAGCCTAAGCCTAGGGGTGCCCTAGCCTAAAACTAGGAGTGCCCTAGCCTAAGTTTAGGCGTGCCCTAGCCTAAGTTTTTGGGTGCCCTAGCCTAAGCCTAAGGGTGCCCTAGGGTTAGGCTAGGGGAGCCCTAGCCTTAACCTAAGCCTAGGGGTGCCCCAGCCTAAGCTTAGGGGTGCCCTAGCCTAAGCCTAGCGGTGCCCTAGCCTTAGGCTAGGGGAGCCCTAGCCTTAGCTTAAGCCTAGGGGTGCCCTAGCCCAAGCCTAGGGGTGCCTTAGCCTAAGCCTAGGGGTGCCCTAGCCTAAGCCTAGGGGTGCCCTAGCCTAAGCCTAGGGGTGCCCTAGCCTAACCTTAGGGGTGCCAAGCCTTAGGCTAGGGGAGCACTAGCATTAGCATAAGCCTAGGGGTGCCCTATCCTAAGCCTAGGCGTGCCCTAGCCTAAACCTAGGGGTGCCCTACCCTAAGCCTAGGGGTGCCCTACCCTAAGCCTAGGGGTGCCCTAGCCTAAACCTAGGCTTGCCCTAGCCTAAGTCAAGGCTTGCCCTAGCCTTAGGCTAGCTGAGCCCTAGCCTAAGTCTAAGCCTAGGGGTTCCCTAGCCTAAGCCTAGGGGTTCCCTAGCCTAAGCCTAGGGGTGCCCTAGCCTAAGCCTAAGGGTGCCCTAGCCTTAGGCTACGGGAGCCCTAGCCTTAGCCTAAGCCTAGGGGTGTCCTAGCCTAAGCCTAGGGGTTCCCTAGCCAAAGCCTAGGGGTCCCCTAGCCTAAGCCTAGGGGTGCCCAGGCCTTAGGCTAGGGGAGCACTAGCCTTAGGCTAGGGGAGCCCTAGCCTTAGCCTAAGCCTAAGGGTGCCCTAGCCTAAGCCTAGGCATGCCCTAGCCTAATCCTAGGGGTGCCCTAGCCTAAGCCTAGGAGTGCCCGAGCCAAAGCCTAGGGGTGCCCTAGCCTTAGGATAGGGGAGCCCTAGCCTTAGCCTAAGCCTACGGGTACCCTAGCTTAAGCATACGGGTGCCGTAACCTAAGCCTAGGGGTACCCTAGCCTAAGGCTAGGGGAGCCCTAGCCTTAGCCTAAACCTAGGGGTGCCCTAGCCTAAGCCTAGGGTTGCCCTAGACTTAGGCTAGGGTAACCCTAGCTTTAGCCTAAGCCTATGGGTGCCCTAGCCTCAGCCTTGGGTTGCCCTAGCCTCAGCCTAGGGGTTCCCTAGCCTAAGCCTAAGAGTGCCCTAGCCTAAGCCTAGGGCTGCCCTAGCCAAAACCTAGTGGTGCCTTAGCCTAAGCCTAGGGGTGCCCTAGCCTTAGCCTAAGCCTAGGGGTGCCCTAGCCTAAGCCTAAGGGTTCCCTAACCTAATCCTAGGGTGCCCTTGCCTAAGCCTAGGGGTGCCTTAGCCTAAGCCTAGGGGTCCCCAAGTCTTAGCCTAAGCCTAAGGGTGCCCTAGCCTAAGCCTAGGGTTGCCCTAGCCTAAGCCTAGGGGTGCCCTAGCCTAAGCCTAGGGGTGCCCAGGCCTTAGGCTATAGGAGGCCTAGCTTTAGCCTAAGCCTATGGCTGCCCTAGCCTAAGCCTAGGGGTGATCTAGCCTAAGCCTACGGGTGCCCTAGCCTAACCCTAAGGGTGCCAAGCCTTAGGCTAGGGGAGCACTAGCCTTAGCATAAGCCTAGGGGTGCCCTAGCCTAAGCCTAGGCGTGCCCTAGCCCAAGCCTAGGGGTGCCCTACCCTAAGCGTAGGGGTGCCCTACCCTAAGCCAAGGCTTGCCCTAGCCTTAGGCTAGCTGAGCCCTAGCCTAAGCCTAAGCCTAGGGGTTCCCTAGCCTAAGCCTAGGGGTGTCCTAGCCTAAGCCTAGGGGTGCCCCAGCCTAAGCCTAGGGGTTCCCTAGCCTAAGCCTAGGGGTGTCCTAGCCTAAGCCTAGGGGTGCCCTAGCCTAAGCCTAGGGGTGCTCTAGCCTTAGACTAGGGGAGCCCTAGGCTTAGCCTAAACCTAGGGGTGCCCTAGCCTACGCCTAGGGGTGCCCTAGTCTTAGGCTAGTGTAACCCTAGCCTTAGCCTAAGCCTATGGGTGCCCTAGCCTAAGCCTAGGAGTGCCCTAGCCTAAGCCTAGGGGTGGTCTATCCTAAGCCTAGTGGTGCCTTAGCCTAAGCCTAGGGGTGACCTAGCCTTAGCCTAAGCCTAGTGGTGCCCTAACCTAAGCCTAAGGGTACCCTAACCTAAGCCTAGGGTTCCCTTGCCTAAGCCTAGGGGTGCCTTACCCTAAGCCTAGGGGTCCCCTACCCTTAGCCTAAGCATAGAGGTGCCCTAGCCTAAGCCTAGGGGAGCCCTAGCCTAAGCCTAGCGTGCCCTAGCCTAAGCCTAGGGGTGCCCAGGCCTTAGGCTACAGGAGACCTAGCCTTAGCCTAAGCCTATGGCTACCCTAGCCTAAGACTATGTGTGCCCTAGCCTAAGCCTAGAGGTGCCCTAGCCTTAGGCTAGGGGAGCCCTAGCCTTAGCCTAAGACTAGGGGTGCCCTAGCCTAAGACTAGGGTTGCACTAGCCTAAGCTTAGGGGTGCCCTAGCCTAAGCCTAGAGGTCCCCTAGCCTAAGCCTAGGGGTGCCCTAGGGTTAGGCTAAGGGAGGCCTAGCCTTATCCTAATCCTAGGGGTGCCCTAGCCTAAGCCTAGGAGTGCCCTAGCCAAAGCCTAGGGGTGCCCTAGCCTTAGGATAGGGGAGCCCTAGCCTAAGCCTAAGCCTACGGGTACCCTAGCTTAAGCATACGGGTGCCGTAACCTAAGCCTAGGGGTGCCCTAGCATTAGGCTAGGGGAGCCCTAGCCTTAGCCTAAACCTAGGGGTGCCCTAGCCTAAGCCTAGGGGTGCCCTAATCTTAGGCTAGGGTAACCCTAGCCTTACCCTAAGCGTATGGCTGCCCTAGCCTCAGCCTTGGGTTCCCTAGCCTCAGCCTAGGGGTGCCCTAGCCTAAGCCTAGGAGTGCCCTAGCCTAAGCCTAGGGGTGCCCTAGCCTAAGCCTAGTGGTGCCTTAGCCTAAGCCTAGGTGTGTCCTAGCCTTAGCCTAAGCCTAGGGGTGCCCTAGCCTAACCTAAGGGTGCCCTAACCTAAGCCTAGGTTGCCCTGGCCTAAGCCTAGGGGTGCCTTAGCCTAAGCCTAGGGGTCCCCTAGTCTTAGCCTAAGCCTAGGGGTGCCCTAACCTAAGCCTAGGGGTGCCCTAGCCTAAGCGTAGGAGTGCCCTAGCCTAAGCCTAGGGGTGCCCAGGCCTTAGGCTATAGGAGCCCTAGCTTTAGCCTAAGCCTATGGCTGCCCTAGCCTAAGCCTAGGGGTGCCTTAGCCTAAGCCTAGGGGTGCCCTAGCCTAACCCTAGGGGTGCCAAGCCTTAGGCTAGGGGAGCACTAGCCTTAGCATAAGCCGAGGGGTGCCTTAGCCTAAGCCTAGGCGTGCCCTAGCCTAAGCCTAGGGGTGCCCTACCCTAAGCCTAGGGGTGCGCTACCCTAAGCCAAGGGGTGCCCTAGCCTAAGCCTAGGCTTGCCCTAGCCTAAGCCAAGGCTTGCCCTAGCCTTAGGCTAGCTGAGCCCTAGCCTAAGCCTAAGCCTAGGGGTGCCCTAGCCTAAGCCTAGGGGTGTCCTAGCCTAAGCCTAGGGGTGCCCTAGCCTAAGCCTAGGGGTGCCTTAGCCTTAGGCTAGCGGAGCCCTAGCCTTAGCCTAATCCTAGGGGTGCCATAGCCTAAGATTAGGGGTGCCCTAGCCTAAGCTTAGGGGTGCCCTAGCCTAAGCCTAGGGGTGTCCTAGCCTAAGCCTAGGGGTGCCCTAGGGTTAGGCTAGGGGAGCTCTAGCCTTAGCCTAAGCCTAGGCGTGCCTTAGCCTAAGCCTATGATTGCCCTATCCTATGCCTAGGGGTGCCCTAGCCTAAGGCTAGGGGTGCCCTAGCCCAAGCCTAAGGGTGCCCTAGCCTTAGCCCAAGCCTGGGGATGCCCTAGCCTAAGCCTAGTGGTGCCCTAGCCTAAGCCTAGGGGTGCCCTACCCTAAGCCTAGGTGTGCCCTAGCCTAAGCCTTGGGGTGCCTTAACCTTAGACTAGGGGAGCCCTAACCTTAGCCTAAGCCTAGGGATGCCCTAGCCCAAGCCTAGGGGTGCCCTAGCCTAAACCTATGGGTGCCCTAACCTAACCCTGGGGGTGCCCTAGCCTTAGGCTAGGGGAGCACTAGCCTTAGCCTAATCCTACGGGTGCCCTAGCTTAAGCCTAGGGGTGCCCTAGCCTAAGCCTAGAGGTGCTCTAGCCTTAGACTAGGGGAGCCCTAGGCTTAGCCTAAACCTAGGTGTGCCCTAGCCTACGCCTAGGGGTGCCCTAGTCTTAGGCTAGGGTAACCCTAGCCTTAGCCTAAGCCTATGGGTGCCCTAGCCTCAGCCACGGGGTGCCTTAGCCTCAGCCTAGGGGTGCCCTAGCCTAAGCCTAGGAGTGCCCTAGCCTAAGCCTAGGGGTGGTCTATCCTAATTCTAGTGGTGCCTTAGCCTAAGCCTAGGGGTGACCTAGCCTTAGCCTAAGCCTAGTGGTGCCCTAACCTAAGCCTAAGGGTGCCCTAACCTAAGCCTAGGGTTCCCTTGCCTAAGCCTAGGGGTGCCTTACCCTAAGCCTAGGGGTCCCCTACCCTTAGCCTAAGCCTAGGGGTGCCCTAGCCTAAGCCTAGGGGTGCCCTAGCCTAAGCCTAGGGGTGCTCTAGCCTTAGACTAGGGGAGCCCTAGGCTTAGCCTAAACCTAGGGGTGCCCTAGCCTACGCCTAGGGGTGCCCTAGTCTTAGGCTAGTGTAACCCTAGCCTTAGCCTAAGCGTATGGGTGCCCTAGCCTAAGCCTAGGAGTGCCCTAGCCTAAGCCTAGGGGTGGTCTATCCTAAGCCTAGTGGTGCCTTAGCCTAAGCCTAGGGGTGACCTAGCCTTAGCCTAAGCCTAGTGGTGCCCTAACCTAAGCCTAAGGGTACCCTAACCTAAGCCTAGGGTTCCCTTGCCTAAGCCTAGCGGTGCCTTACCCTAAGCCTAGGGGTCCCCTACCCTTAGCCTAAGCATAGAGGTGCCCTAGCCTAAGCCTAGGGGAGCCCTAGCCTAAGCCTAGCGTGCCCTAGCCTAAGCCTAGGGGTGCCCAGGCCTTAGGCTACAGGAGACCTAGCCTTAGCCTAAGCCTATGGCTGCCCTAGCCTAAGACTATGTGTGCCCTAGCCTAAGCCTAGAGGTGCCCTAGCCTTAGGCTAGGGGAGCCCTAGCCTTAGCCTAAGACTAGGGGTGCCCTAGCCTAAGACTAGGGTTGCACTAGCCTAAGCTTAGGGCTGCCCTAGCCTAAGCCTAGAGGTCCCCTAGCCTAAGCCTAGGGGTGCCCTAGGGTTAGGCTAAGGGAGGCCTAGCCTTATCCTAATCCTAGGGGTGCCCTAGCCTAAGCCTAGGAGTGCCCTAGCCAAAGCCTAGGGGTGCCCTAGCCTTAGGATAGGGGAGCCCTAGCCTTAGCCTAAGCCTACGGGTACCCTAGCTTAAGCATACGGGTGCCGTAACCTAAGCCTAGGGGTGCCCTAGCATTAGGCTAGGGGAGCCCTAGCTTTAGCCTAAACCTAGGGGTGCCCTAGCCTAAGCCTAGGGGTGCCCTAATCTTAGGCTAGGGTAACCCTAGCCTTACCCTAAGCCTATGGGTGCCCTAGCCTCAGCCTTGGGTTCCCTAGCCTCAGCCTAGGGGTGCCCTAGCCTAAGCCTAGGAGTGCCCTAGCCTAAGCCTAGGGGTGCCCTAGCCTAAGCCTAGTGGTGCCTTAGCCTAAGCCTAGGTGTGTCCTAGCCTTAGCCTAAGCCTAGGGGTGCCCTAGCCTAACCTAAGGGTGCCCTAACCTAAGCCTAGGTTGCCCTGGCCTAAGCCTAGGGGTGCCTTAGCCTAAGCCTAGGGGTCCCCTAGTCTTAGCCTAAGCCTAGGGGTGCCCTAACCTAAGCCTAGGGGTGCCCTAGCCTAAGCGTAGGAGTGCCCTAGCCTAAGCCTAGGGGTGCCCAGGCCTTAGGCTATAGGAGCCCTAGCTTTAGCCTAAGCCTATGGCTGCCCTAGCCTAAGCCTAGGGGTGCCTTAGCCTAAGCCTAGGGGTGCCCTAGCCTAACCCTAGGGGTGCCAAGCCTTAGGCTAGGGGAGCACTAGCCTTAGCATAAGCCGAGGGGTGCCTTAGCCTAAGCCTAGGCGTGCCCTAGCCTAAGCCTAGGGGTGCCCTACCCTAAGCCTAGGGGTGCGCTACCCTAAGCCAAGGGGTGCCCTAGCCTAAGCCTAGGCTTGCCCTAGCCTAAGCCAAGGCTTGCCCTAGCCTTAGGCTAGCTGAGCCCTAGCCTAAGCCTAAGCCTAGGGGTGCCCTAGCCTAAGCCTAGGGGTGTCCTAGCCTAAGCCTAGGGGTGCCCTAGCCTAAGCCTAGGGGTGCCTTAGCCTTAGGCTAGCGGAGCCCTAGCCTTAGCCTAATCCTAGGGGTGCCCTAGCCTAAGATTAGGGGTGCCCTAGCCTAAGCTTAGGGGTGCCCTAGCCTAAGCCTAGGGGTGTCCTAGCCTAAGCCTAGGGGTGCCCTAGGGTTAGGCTAGGGGAGCTCTAGCCTTAGCCTAAGCCTAGGCGTGCCTTAGCCTAAGCCTATGATTGCCCTATCCTATGCCTCGGGGTGCCCTAGCCTAAGGCTAGGGGTGCCCTAGCCCAAGCCTAAGGGTGCCCTAGCCTTAGCCCAAGCCTGGGGATGCCCTAGCCTAAGCCTAGTGGTGCCCTAGCCTAAGCCTAGGGGTTCCCTAGCCTAAGCCTAGGTGTGCCCTAGCCTAAGCCTTGGGGTGCCTTAACCTTAGACTAGGGGAGCCCTAACCTTAGCCTAAGCCTAGGGATGCCCTAGCCCAAGCCTAGGGGTGCCCTAGCCTAAACCTAGGGGTGCCCTAACCTAACCCTGGGGGTGCCCTAGCCTTAGGCTAGGGGAGCACTAGCCTTAGCCTAAGCCTACGGGTGCCCTAGCTTAAGCCTAGGGGTGCCCTAGCCTAAGCCTAGAGGTGCTCTAGCCTTAGACTAGGGGAGCCCTAGGCTTAGCCTAAACCTAGGTGTGCCCTAGCCTACGCCTAGGGGTGCCCTAGTCTTAGGCTAGGGTAACCCTAGCCTTAGCCTAAGCCTATGGGTGCCCTAGCCTCAGCCACGGGGTGCCTTAGCCTCAGCCTAGGGGTGCCCTAGCCTAAGCCTAGGAGTGCCCTAGCCTAAGCCTAGGGGTGGTCTATCCTAATTCTAGTGGTGCCTTAGCCTAAGCCTAGGGGTGACCTAGCCTTAGCCTAAGCCTAGTGGTGCCCTAACCTAAGCCTAAGGGTGCCCTAACCTAAGCCTAGGGTTCCCTTGCCTAAGCCTAGGGGTGCCTTACCCTAAGCCTAGGGGTCCCCTACCCTTAGCCTAAGCCTAGGGGTGCCCTAGCCTAAGCCTAGGGGAGCCCTAGCCTAAGCCTAGCGTGCCCTAGCCTAAACCTAGGGGTGCCCATGCCTTAGGCTACAGGAGACCTAGCCTTAGCCTAAGCCTATGGCTGCCCTAGCCTAAGCCTAGGTGTGCCCTAGTCTAAGCCTAGAGGTGCCCTAGCCTTAGGCTAGGGGAGCCCTAACCTTAGCGTATGCCTAGGGGTGCCTTAGTCTAGCCTTGGGGTGCCCTAGCCTAAGCTTAGGGGTGCCCTAGCCTAAGCCTAGAAGGTCCCTATCCTAAGCCTAGGGGTGCCCTTGCCAAAGCCTTGGGGTACCCTAGCCTAAACTTGGGGTGCCCTAGTGTAAGCCTAGGGGTGCCCTAGCCTAAGCCTAGTGGTGCCTTACCCTAAGCCTAGGGGTGCCCTAGCCTAAGCCTAGGGGTGCCCTAGCCTAAGGCTAGGGGTGCCCTAGCCTAAGGCTAGGGGTGCCCTAGCCTAAGCCTAGGGGTGCCCTAGCCTAAGCCTAGGGGTGCCCTAGCCTTAGGCTAGGTGAGCCCTAGCCTTAGCCTAAGCCTAGGGGTGCCCTAGCCTAAGCCTAGGGGTGCCCTAACCTAAGCCTAGTGGTGCCTTAGCCTAAGCCTAGGGGTGCTCTAGCCTTAGCCTAAGCCTAGGGATGCCCTAGCCTAAGCCTAGGAGTGCCCTAACCTAAGGCTAGGGTGCCCTACCCTAAGGCTAGGGGTGCCCTAGCCTAAGCCTAGGGGTGCCCTAGCGTAAGCCTAGGGTTGCCCTAGCCTTAGGCTAGGGGAGCCCTAGCCTTAGCCTAAGCCTAGGGGTGCCCTAGCCTAAGACTAGGAGTGCCCTAGCCTAAGCTTAGGCGTGCCCTAGCCTAAGTTTTTGGGTGCCCTAGCGTAAGCCTAAGGGTGCCCTAGGGTTAGGCTAGGGGAGCCCTAGCCTTAGCCTAAGCCTAGGGGTGCCCCAGCCTAAACTTAGGGGTGCCCTAGCCTAAGCCTAGCGGTGCCCTAGCCTTAGGCTAGGGGAGCCCTAGCCTTAGCCTAAGCCTAGGGGTGCCCTAGCCCAAGCCTAGGGGTGCCTTAGCCTAAGCCTAGGGGTGCCCTAGCCTAAGCCTAGGGGTGCCCTAGCCTAAGCCTAGGGGTGCCCTAGCCTAACCCTAGGGGTGCCAAGCCTTAGGCTCGGGGAGCACTAGCATTAGCATAAGCCTAGTGGTGCCATATCCTAAGCCTAGGCGTGCCCTAGCCTAAACCTAGGCTTGCCCTAGCCTAAGTCAAGGCTTGCCCTAGCCTTAGGCTAGCTGAGCCCTAGCCTAAGTCTAAGCCTAGGGGTTCCCTAGCCTAAGCCTAGGGGTGTCCTAGCCTAAGCCTAGGGGTGTCCTAGCCTAAGCCTAGGGGTGCCCTAGCCTTAGGCTACGGGAGCCCTAGCCTTAGCCTAAGCCTAGGGGTGTCCTAGCCTAAGCCTAGGGGTTCCCTAGCCAAAGCCTAGGGGTGCCCTAGCCTAAGCCTAGGGGTGCCCAGGCCTTAGGCTAGGGGAGCACAAGCCTTAGGCTAGGGGAGCCCTTGCCTTAGCCTAAGCCTAGGGGTGCCCTAGCCTAAGCCTAGGCATGCCCTAGCCTAAGCCTAGGGGTGCTGTAGCCTAAGCCTAGGCGTTGCCTAGCCTAAGCTTAGGGGTGCACTAGCCTAAGCCTAGGGGTGCCCTAGCCTAAGCTTAGGGGTGCCCTAGCCTAAGCCTAAGGGTGCCCTAGCCTAAGCCTAGTGGTGCCCTAGCCTTAGGCTAGGGGAGCCCTAGCCTTAGCCTAAGAATAGGGGTACCCTAGCCTAAGACTAGGGGTGCCCTAGCCTAAGCTTAGGGGTGCCCTAACCTAAGCCTAGAGGTCCCCTAGCCTAAGCCTATTGGTGCCCTAGGGTTAGGCTAGTGGAGGCCTAGCCTTAGCCTAATCCTAGGAGTGCCCTAGCCTAAGCCTAGGAGTGCCCGAGCCAAATCCTAGGGGTGCCCTAGCCTTAGATAGGGGAGCCCTACCCTTAGCCTAAGCCTACGGGTACCCTAGCTTAAGCATATGGGTGCCGTAACCTAAGCCTAGGGGTACCCTAGCCTAAGGCTAGGGGAGCCCTAGCCTTAGCCTAAATCTAGGGGTGCCCTAGCCTAAGCCTAGGGTTGCCCTAGATTTAGGCTAGGGTAACCCTAGCTTTAGCCTAAGCCTATGGGTGCCCTAGCCTCAGCCTTGGGTTGCCCTAGCCTCAGCCTAGGGGTTCCCTAGCCTAAGACTAAGAGTGCCCTAGCCTAAGCCTAGGGGTGCCCTAGCCAAAACCTAGTGGTGCCTTAGCCTAAGCCTAGGGGTGCCCTAGCCTTAGCCTAAGCCTAGGGGTGCCCTATCCTAAGCCCAAGGGTTCCCTAACCTAAGCCTAGGGTGCCCTTGCCTAAGCCTAGGGGTGCCTTAGCCTAAGCCTAGGGGTCCCCTAGTCTTAGCCTAAGCCTAGGGGTGCCCTAGCCTAAGCCTAGGGTTGCCCTAGCCTAAGCCTAGGGGTGCCCTAGCCTAAGCCTAGGGGTGCCCAGGCCTTAGGCTATAGGAGGCCTAGCTTTAGCCTAAGCCTATGGCTGCCCTAGCCTAAGCCTAGGGGTGATCTAGCCTAAGCCTAGGGGTGCCCTAGCCTAACCCTAAGGGTGCCAAGCCTTAGGCTAGGGGAGCACTAGCCTTAGCAGAAGCCTAAGGGTGCCCTAGCCTAAGCCTAGGCGTGCCCTAGCCCAAGCCTAGGGGTGCCCTACCCTAAGCGTAGGGGTGCACTACCCTAAGCCAAGGCTTGCCCTAGCCTTAGGCTAGCTGAGCCCTAGCCTAAGCCTAAGCCTAGGGGTTCCCTAGCCTAAGCCTAGGGGTGTCCTAGCCTAAGCCTAGGTGTGCCCTAGCCTAAGCCTAGGGGTGCCCTAGCCTTAGGCTACGGGAGCCCTAGCCTTAGCCTAAGCCTAGGGGTGTCCTAGCCTAAGCCTAGTGGTGCCCTACCCTTAGGCTATGGGAGCCCTAGCCTTAGCCTAAGACTAGGGGTGCCGTAACCTAAGACTAGGGGTGCCCTAGCCTAAGTTTAGGGGTGCCCTAGCCTAAACCTAGAGGTCCCCTAGCCTAAGCCTATTGGTGCCCTAGGGTTAGGTTAGGGGAGGCCTAGCCTTAGCCTAATCCTAGGGGTGCCCTAGCCTAAGCCTAGGAGTGCCCGAGCCAAAGCCTAGGGGTGCCCTAGCCTTAGGATAGGGGAGCCCTAGCCTTAGTCTAAGACTACGGGTACCCTAGCTTAAGCAAACGGGTGCCGTAACCTAAGCCTAGGGGTGCCCTAGCATTAGGCTAGGGGAGCCCTAGCCTTAGCCTAAACCTAGGGGTGCCCTAGCCTAAGCCTAGGGGTGCCGTAGTCTTAGGCTAGGGTAACCCTAGCCTTAGCCTAAGCCTATGGGTTCCCTAGCCTCAGCCTTGGGTTACACTAGCCTCAGCCTAGGGGTTCCCTAGCCTAAGCCTAGGAGTGCCCTAGCCTAAGCCTAGGGGTGCCCTAGCCAAAACCTAGTGGTGCCTTAGCCTAAGCCTAGCGGTGCCCTAGCCTTAGGCTAGGGGAGCCCTAGCCTTAGCCTAAGCCTAGGGGTGCCCTAGCCCAAGCCTAGGGGTGCCTTAGCCTAAGCCTAGGGGTGCCCTAGCCTAAGCCTAGGGGTGCCCTAGCCTAAGCCTAGGGGTGCCCTAGCCTAACCCTAGGGGTGCCAAGCCTTAGGCTCGGGGAGCACTAGCATTAGCATAAGCCTAGGGGTGCCCTATCCTAAGCCTAGGCGTGCCCTAGCCTAAGCCTAGGGTTGCCCTACCCTAAGCCTAGGGGTGCCCTACCCTAAGCCTAGGGGTGCCCTAGCCTAAACCTAGGCTTGCCCTAGCCTAAGTCAAGGCTTGCCCTAGCCTTAGGCTAGCTGAGCCCTAGCCTAAGTCTAAGCCTAGGGTTGCCCTAGCCTAAGCCTAGGGGTGCCGTAGTCTTAGGCTAGGGTAACCCTAGCCTTAGCCTAAGCATATGGGTTCCCTAGCCTCAGCCTTGGGTTACACTAGCCTCAGCCTAGGGGTTCCCTAGCCTAAGCCTAGGAGTGCCCTAGCCTAAGCCTAGGGGTGCCCTAGCCAAAACCTAGTGGTGCCTTAGCCTAAGCCTAGCGGTGCCCTAGCCTTAGGCTAGGGGAGCCCTACCCTTAGCCTAAGCCTAGGGGTGCCCTAGCCCAAGCCTAGGGGTGCCTTAGCCTAAGCCTAGGTGTGCCCTAGCCTAAGCCTAGGGGTGCCCTAGCCTAAGCCTAGGGGTGCCCTAGCCTAACCCTAGGGGTGCCAAGCCTTAGGCTCGGGGAGCACTAGCATTAGCATAAGCCTAGGGGTGCCCTATCCTAAGCCTAGGCGTGCCCTAGCCTAAGCCTAGGGTTGCCCTACCCTAAGCCTAGGGGTGCCCTACCCTAAGCCTAGGTGTGCCCTAGCCTAAACCTAGGCTTGCCCTAGCCTAAGTCAAGGCTTGCCCTAGCCTTAGGCTAGCTGAGCCCTAGCCTAAGTCTAAGCCTAGGGGTTCCCTAGCCTAAGCCTAGGGGTGTCCTAGCCTAAGCCTAGGGGTGTCCTAGCCTAAGCCTAGGGGTGCCCTAGCCTTAGGCTACGGGAGCCCTAGCCTTAGCCTAAGCCTAGGGGTGCCCTAGCCTAAGCCTAGGGTTGCCCTAGCCTAAGCCTAGGGGTGCCCTAGCCTAACCCTAGGGGTGCCAAGCCTTAGGCTCGGGGAGCACTAGCATTAGCATAAGCCTAGGGGTGCCCTATCCTAAGCCTAGGCGTGCCCTAGCCTAAGCCTAGGGTTGCCCTACCCTAAGCCTAGGGGTGCCCTACCCTAAGCCTAGGGGTGCCCTAGCCTAAACATAGGCTTGCCCTAGCCTAAGTCAAGGCTTGCCCTAGCCTTAGGCTAGCTGAGCCCTAGCCTAAGTCTAAGCCTAGGGGTTCCCTAGCCTAAGCCTAGGGGTGTCCTAGCCTAAGCCTAGGGGTGTCCTAGCCTAAGCCTAGGGGTGCCCTAGCCTTAGGCTACGGGAGCCCTAGCCTTAGCCTAAGCCTAGGGGTGTCCTAGCCTAAGCCTAGGGGTTCCCTAGCCAAAGCCTAGGGGTGCCCTAGCCTAAGCCTAGGGGTGCCCAGGCCTTAGGCTAGGGGAGAACAAGCCTTAGGCTAGGGGAGCCCTTGCCTTAGCCTAAGCCTAGGGGTGCCCTAGCCTAAGCCTAGGCATGCCCTAGCCTAAGCCTAGGGGTGCTGTAGCCTAAGCCTAGGCGTTGCCTAGCCTAAGCTTAGGGGTGCACTAGCCTAAGCCTAGGGGTGCCCTAGCCTAAGCTTAGGGGTGCCCTAGCCTAAGCCTAAGGGTGCCCTAGCCTAAGCCTAGTGGTGCCCTAGCCTTAGGCTAGGGGAGCCCTAGCCTTAGCCTAAGAATAGGGGTGCCCTAGCATAAGACTAGGGGTGCCCTAGCCTAAGCTTAGGGGTGCCCTAGCCTAAGCCTAGAGGTCCCCTAGCCTAAGCCTATTGGTGCCCTAGGGTTAGGCTAGGGGAGGCCTAGCCTTAGCCTAATCCTAGGAGTGCCCTAGCCTAAGCCTAGGAGTGCCCGAGCCAAATCCTAGGGGTGCCCTAGCCTTAGGATAGGGGAGCCCTAGCCTTAGCCTAAGCCTACGGGTACCCTAGCTTAAGCATACGGGTGCCGTAACCTAAGCCTAGGGGTACCCTAGCCTAAGGCTAGGGGAGCCCTAGCCTTAGCCTAAATCTAGGGGTGCCCTAGCCTAAGCCTAGGGTTGCCCTAGACTTAGGCTAGGGTAACCCTAGCTTTAGCCTAAGCCTATGGGTGCCCTAGCCTCAGCCTTGGGTTGCCCTAGCCTCAGCCTAGGGGTTCCCTAGCCTAAGCCTAAGAGTGCCCTAGCCTAAGCCTAGGGGTGCCCTAGCCAAAACCTAGTGGTGCCTTAGCCTAAGCCTAGGGGTGCCCTAGACTTAGCCTAAGCCTAGGGGTGCCCTATCCTAAGCCTAAGGGTTCCCTAACCTAAGCCTAGGGTGCCCTTGCCTAAGCCTAGGGGTGCCTTAGCCTAAGCCTAGGGGTCCCCTAGTCTTAGCCTAAGCCTAGGGGTGCCCTAGCCTAAGCTTCGGGTTGCCCTAGCCAAAGCCTAGGGGTGCCCTAGCCTAAGCCTAGGGGTGCCCAGGCCTTAGGCTATAGGAGGCCTAGCTTTAGCCTAAGCCTATGGCTGCCATAGCCTAAGCCTAGGGGTGATCTAGCCTAAGCCTAGGGGTGCCCTAGCCTAACCCTAAGGGTGCCAAGCCTTAGGCTAGGGGAGCACTAGCCTTAGCAGAAGCCTAGGGGTGCCCTAGCCTAAGCCTAGGCGTGCCCTAGCCCAAGCCTAGGGGTGCCCTACCCTAAGCGTAGGGGTGCACTACCCTAAGCCAAGGCTTGCCCTAGCCTTAGGCTAGCTGAGCCCTAGCCTAAGCCTAAGCCTAGGGGTTCCCTAGCCTAAGCCTAGGGGTGTCCTAGCCTAAGCCTAGGTGTGCCCTAGCCTAAGCCTAGGGGTGCCCTAGCCTTAGGCTACGGGAGCCCTAGCCTTAGCCTAAGCCTAGGGGTGTCCTAGCCTAAGCCTAGTGGTGCCCTAGCCTTAGGCTATGGGAGCCCTAGCCTTAGCCTAAGACTAGGGGTGCCCTAACCTAAGACTAGGTGTGCCCTAGCCTAAGTTTAGGGGTGCCCTAGCCTAAACCTAGAGGTCCCCTAGCCTAAGCCTATTGGTGCCCTAGGGTGAGGCTAGGGGAGGCCTAGCCTTAGCCTAATCCTAGGTGTGCCCTAGCCTAAGCCTAGGAGTGCCCGAGCCAAAGCCTAGGGGTGCCCTAGCCTTAGGAAAGGGGAGCCCTAGCCTTAGTCTAAGACTACGGGTACCCTAGCTTAAGCATACGGGTGCCGTAACCTAAGCCAAGGGGTGCCCTAGCATTAGGCTACGGGAGCCCTAGCCTTAGCCTAAGCCTAGGGGTGCCCTAGCCTAAGCCTAGGGGTGCCGTAGTCTTAGGCTAGGGTAACCCTAGCCTTAGCCTAAGCCTATGGGTTCCCTAGCCTCAGCCTTGGGTTACACTAGCCTCAGCCTAGGGGTTCCCTAGCCTAAGCCTAGGAGTGCCCTAGCCTAAGCCTAGGGGTGCCCTAGCCAAAACCTAGTGGTGCCTTAGCCTAAGCCTAGGGGTGACCTAGCCTTAGACTAAGCCTAGGGGTGACCTAGCCTAAGCCTAAGGGTTCCCTAAACTAAGCCTAGGGTGCCCTTGCCTAAGCCTAGGGGTGCCTTAGCCTAAGCCAAGGGGTCCCCTAGTCTTAGCCTAAGCCTAGGGGTGCCCTAGCCTAAGCCTAGGGTTGCCCTAGCCTAAGCCTAGGGGTGCCCTAGCCTAAGCCTAGGGGTGCCCTAGCCAAATCCTAGGGGTGCCAAGCCTTAGGCTAGGGGAGCACTAGCCTTAGCATAAGCCTAGGGGTGCCCTAGCCTAAGGCTAGGCGTGCCCTAGCCTAAGCCTAGGGGTGCCCTACCCTAAGCCAAGGGGTGCCCTACCCTAAGCCTAGGGGTGCCCTAGCCTAAACCTAGGCTTGCCCTAGCCTAAGCCAAGGCTTACCCTAGCCTTAGGCTACCTGAGCCCTAGCCTAAGCCTAAGCCTAGGGGTTCCCTAGCCTAAGCCTAGGGGTGTCCTAGCCTAAGCCTAGACTTGCCCTAGCCTAAGACAAGGCTTGCCCTAGCCTTAGGCTAGCTGAGCCCTAGCCTAAGCCTAAGCCTAGGGGTGCCCTAGCCTAAGATTAGGGGTGCCCTAGCCTAAGCTTAGGGGTGCCCTAGCCTAAGCCTAAGGGTGCCCTAGGGTTAGGCTAGGTGAGCCCTAGCCTTAACCTAAGCCTAGGGGTGCCCTAGCCTAAGCCTAGCGGTGCCCTAGCCTTAGGCTAGGGGAGCCCTAGCCTTAGCCTAAACTTAGGGGTGCCCTAGCCTAAGCCTAGGGGTGCCCTAGCCTAAGCTTAGGGGTGCCCTAGCCTAAGCCTAAGGTTGCCCTAGGGTTAGGCTAGGTGAGCCCTAGCCTTAACCTAAGCCTAGGGGTGCCCTAGCCTAAGCCTAGCGGTGCCCTAGCCTTAGGCTAGGGGAGCACTAGCCTTAGCCTAAACTTAGGGGTGCCCTAGCCTAAGCCTAGGGGTGCCCTAGCCTAAGCCTAGGGGTGCCCTAGCCTTAGGCTAGGGGAGCCCTAGCCTTAGCCTAAGCCAAGGGGTGCCTTAGCCCAAGCCTAGGGGTGCCTTAGCCTAAGCCAAAGGTGCCCTAGCCTAAGCCTAGGGGTGCCCTAGCCTAAGCCTAGGGGTATCCTAGCCTAAGGCTAGGGGTGCCCTAACCTTAGTCTAGTGGAGCCTTAGCCTTACCTTAAGCCTAGGGGTGCCATAGCCTAAGCCTAGGGGTGCCCTAGCCTAAGCCTAGGGGTGCCCTACCCTAAGCCTAGGGGTGCCCTAGCCTGAGGCTAGCTGAGCTCTAGCTTTAGCCTAAGCCTAGGGCTGCCCTAGCCTAAGACTAGGGGTGCCTTAGACTTAGGCTAGGGGAGCCCTAGCCTTAGCCTAAGCTTAGGGGTTCCCTAGCCTAAGACTAGGGGTGCCCTAACCTAAACTTAGGGGTGCCCTAGCGTAAGCCTAGGGGTGCCCTAGCCTAAGCCTGTGGTGCCCTAGGGTTTGGCTAGGGGAGCCCTAGCATTAGCCTAAGCCTAGGGGTGCCCTAGCCTAAGCCTAGGGGTGCCCTAGCCTAAGCCTGTGGTGCCCTAGGGTTTGGCTAGGGGAGCCCTAGCATTAGCCTAAGCCTAGGGGTGCCCTAGCCTAAGCCTAGGGGAGCCCTAAGCCTAGGAGAGCCCTAGCCTTAGCCTAAGCCTAGGGGTGCCCTAGGCTAAGCCTAGTGGTGCCCTAGCCTAAGCCTAGGGGTGCCCTAGCCTAAGCCTAGGGGTGCCCTAGCCTAAGCCTAGGGGTGTCCTAGCCTTAGGCTACGGGAGCCCTAGCCTTAGCCTAAGCCTAGGGGTGCCCTAGCCTAAGCTTAGGGGTGCCCAGGCCTTAGGCTAGAGGAGCACTAGCCTTAGCCTAAGCCTATGGCTGCCCTAGCCTAAGTCTAGGGGTGCCTTAGCCTAAGCATAGGGGTGCCCTATCCTAAGCCTAGGGGTGCCCTAGCCTAAGCTTACGGGTGCCCTAGCCTAAGCCTAGGGGTGCCCTAGCATAAACCTAGGGGTGCCCTATCCTAAGCCTAGGGGTGCCCAAGCCTAAGCCTACGGATGCCCTAGCCTAAGCCTAGGGGTGCCCTAGCCTAAGTTAGGTGTGCCCTCGCCTAAGCCTAAGGGTGCCCTAGCCTAAGCCTAGTGGTGCCCTAGCCTTAGGCTAGGGGAGCCCTAGGCTTAGCCTAAGCCTAGGGGTGCCCTAGCCTTAGCTAGGGGAGCCCTAGCCTTAGCCTAAACCTAGGGGTGCCCTAGCCTAAGCCTAGGGGTGCCCGAGCCTTAGGCTAGGGTAACCCTAGCCTTAGCCTAAGCCTAGGGATGCCCTAGCCTCAGCGTAAGGGTGCCCTATCCAAAGCCTAGGGGTGCCCTAGCCTTAGGATAGGGGAGCCCTAGCCTTAGCCTAAGCCTACGGGTGCCCTAGCTTAAGCCTAGGGGTGCCCTAGCCTAAGCCTAGGGGTGCCCTAGCCTAAGCCTAAACCTAGGGGTGCCCTAGCCTAAGCCTAGGGGTGCCCTAGCCTTAGGCTAGGGTAACCCTAGCCTTAGCCTAAGCCTATGGGTGCCCTAGCCTCAGAGTAGGGGTGCCCTAGCCTCAGCCTAGGGGTGCCCTAGCCTAAGCCTAGTGGTGCCTTACCCTAAGCCTGGGGGTGACCTAGTCGTACCCTACGCCTAGGGATGCCCTAGCCTAAGCCTAAGGGTGCCCTAACCTAAGCCTAGGGTGCCCCTGCCTAAGCTTAGGGTTGCCTTAGCCTAAGCCTAGGGGACCCCTAGCCATAGCCTAAGCCAAGGGGTGCCCTGGGCTAAGCCTAGGGGTGTCCTAGCCTAAGTGTAGTGGTGCCCTAGCCTAAGCCTAGGGGTGCCCTAGCCTAAGCCTAGGGGTGCCCTAGCCTAAGCCTAGAGGTGCCCAGGACTTAGGCTAGAGGAGCTTATGCCTTAGCTAAAGCCTATGGCTGCCCTAACCTAAGTCTAGGGGTGCCCTAGCCTAAGGCCTGGGGTGTCCTAGACTTAGGCTAGGGGAGCCCTAGCCTTAGCCTAAGCTTATGGGTGCCCTAGCCTAAGACTAGGGGTGCCCTAGCCTAAACTTAGGGGTGCCCTAGCGTAAGCCTAGGGGTGCCCTAGCCTAAGCCTAGGGGTGCCCTAGGGTTTGGCTAGGGGAGCCCTAGCCTTTGCCTAAGCCTAGGGGTGCCCTAGCCTAAGCTTAGGGGTGCCCTAGCCTAAGCATAGGGGTGCCCTAGCCTAAGCCTAGGGGTGCCCTAGTCTAAGCCTAGGGGTGCCCTAGCCTAAGCCTAGGGGTGCCCTAGCCTAAGCCTAGGGGTGCCCTAGCCTAAGCCTAGGGGAGCCATAGCCTTAGCCTAAGCCTAGGGGTGCCCTAGGCTAAGCCTAGTGGTGCCCTAGCCTAAGCCTAGGGGTGTCCTAGCCTTAGGCTACGGGAGCCTTAGCCTTAGCCTAAGCCTAGGGGTGCCCTAGCCTAAGCTTAGGGGTGCCCAGGCCTTAGGCTAGAGGAGCCCTAGCCTTAGCCTAAGCCTATGGCTGCCCTAGCCTAAGCCTAGGGGTGCCTTAGCCTAAGCATAGGGGTGCCCTATCCTAAGCCTAGGGGTGCCCAAGCCTAAGCCTACGGATTCCCTAGCCTAAGCCTAGGGGTGCCCTAGCCTAAGCTTAGGTGTGCCCTAGCCTAAGCCTAAGGGTGCCCTAGCCTAAGCCTAGTGGTGCCCTAGCCTTAGGCTAGGGGAGCCCTAGGCTTAGCCTAAGCCTAGGGGTGCCCTAGCCTTAGCTAGGGGAGCCCTAGCCTTAGCCTAAACCTAGGGGTGCCCTAGCCTAAGCCTAGGGGTGCCCGAGCCTTAGGCTAGGGTAACCCTAGCCTTAGCCTAAGCCTAGGGATGCCCTAGCCTCAGCGTAGGGGTGCCCTAGCCAAAGCCTAGGGGTGCCCTAGCCTTAGGATAGGGGAGCCCTAGCCTTAGCCTAAGCCTACGGGTGCCCTAGCTTAAGCCTAGGGGTGCCCTAGCCTAAGCCTAGGGGTGCCCTAGCCTTAGGCTAGGGTAACCCTAGCCTTAGCCTAAGCCTATGGGTGCCCTAGCCTCAGAGTAGGGGTGCCCTAGCCTCAGAGTAGGGGTGCCCTAGCTTCAGCCTAGGGGTGCCCTAGCCTAAGCCTAGTGGTGCCTTAGCCTAAGCCTAGGGGTTACCTAGTCGTAGCCTAAGCCTAGGGATGCCCTAGCCTAAGCCTAAGGGTGCCCTAACCTAAGCCTTGGGTGCCCTTGCCTAAGCTTAGGGTTGCCTTAGCCTAAGCCTAGGGGTCTCCTAGCCATAGCCAAAGCCAAGGGGTGCCCTGGGCTAAGCCTAGGGGTGTCCTTGCCTAAGTGTAAGGGTGCCCTAGCCTAAGCCTAGGGGTGCCCTAGCCTAAGCCTAGAGGTGCCCAGGACTTAGGCTAGAGGAATTTATGCCTTAGCTAAAGCCTATGGCTGCCCTAACCTAAGTCTAGGGGTGCCCTAGCCTAAGGCTAGGGGTTCCCTAGCCTAAGGCTAGGGGTGCCCTAGCCTAAGGATAGGGGTGCCCTAGCGTAAGCCTAGGGATGCCCTATCCTTAGGCTAGGGGAGCCCTAGCTTTAGCTTAAGCCTTGGGGTGCCCTAGCCTAAGACTTGGGGTGCCCTAGCCTAAGTTTAGGCGTGCCCTAGCCTAAGCTTATGGGTGCCCTAGGCTAAGCTTAGTGGTGCCCTAGGGTTAGGCTAGGGGAGCCCTAGCCTTAGCCAAAGCCTTGGGGTGCCCTAGCCTTAGCCTAGGGGTGCCCTAGCCTAAGCCTAGCGGTGCCCTGCCTTAGGCTAGTGGAGCCTTAGCCTTAGCCTAAGCCTAGGGGTGCCCTAGTCTAAGCCTAGGGGTGCCCTAGCCTAAGACTAGGGGTGCCTTAGCCTAAGCCAAGGGGTGGCCTAGCCTAAGCCTAGTGGTGCCCTAGCCTAAGCCTAGGGGTGCCCAAGCCTAAGGCTAGGGGTGCCCTAGCCTTAGTCTAGTGGAGCCTTAGCCTTAGCCTAAGCCTAGGGGTGCCCTAGTCTAAGCCTAGGGGTGCCCTAGCCTAAGACTAGCGGTGCCCTAGCTTAAGCATAGGGGTGCTCTAGCCTAAGCCTAGGGGTGCCCTACCCTAAGGTTAGGGGTGCCCTTGTCTAAGCCTAGGGGTGCCCTAACCTTAGGTTAGCTGAGCCCTAGCCTAAGCCTAGGGGTGCCCTAGCCTAAGCCTAGGAGTGCCCTAGCCTTAGGCTAGGGGAACCCTAGTCTTAGCCTAAGCCTAGGGGTACCCTAGCCTAAGACTTGGGGTGCCCTAGCCTAAGCCTAGGGGTGCCCTAACATAAGCCTAGGGGTGCCCTAGCCTAAACCTAGGGGTGCCCTAACCTAAGCCTAGGGGTGCCCAAGCCTAAGCCTAGGGGTGCCGTAGCCTAAGCCTGGGGTGTCCTAGCCTTAGGCTAGGGGAGCCCTAGCCTTAGCCTAAGCCTTAGGGGTGCCCTAGCCTAAGCCTAGGGGTGCCCAGTCCTTCGGCTAGAGGAGCCCTAGCCTTAGCCTAAGCCTATGGCTGCCCTAGCCTATGACTAGGGGTGCCCTAGCCTAATCTTAGGGGTGCCCTAGCCTAAGCCTAGGGTTCCCCTAGCCTAAGCCTAGGGGTGCACTAGGTTTAGACTAGGGGAGCCCAGCATTAGCCTAATCCTAGGGGTGCCCTAGCCTAAGCCTAGGAGTGTCCTAGCCAAAGCCTAGGGGTGCCCTAGCCTTAGGCTAGGGGAGCCCTAGCCTTAGACTAAACCTAGGGGTTCCCTAGCCTAAGCCTAGGGGTGCCCTAGCCTTAGGTTAGGGTAGCCCTAGCATTAGCCCAAGCCTATGTGTGCCCTAGCCTCAGCCTAGGGGTGCCCTAGCCTCAGCCTAAGGGTGCCCTAGCGTAAGCCTAGGAGTGTGCTAGCTTCAGCCTAGGGGTGCCCTAGCCTAAGCCTAATGGTGACTTAGCCTAAGCCTAGGGGTGACCTAGCCTTAGCCTAAGCCTAGGGGTGTCCTAGCCTTAGCCTAAGCCTAGGCGTGCCCTAGTCTAAGCCTAGGGGTGCCCAGGCCATAGGCTAGAGGAGCCCTAGCCTTAGCCTAAGCCTATGGCTGCCCTAGCCTAAGCCTAGGGGTGCCCTAGACTAAGCCTAGGGGTGCCCTAGCCTAAGCCTAGGGGTGCCCTGGTCTTAGGCTAGCGAAGCCCTAGCCTTAGCCTAAGCCTAGGGGTGCCCTAGCCTAAGACTAGGGGTGCCCTAGCCTAAGCTTAGGGGTGCCCTAGCCTAAGCCTAGGGGTGCCCTAGGGTTAGGCTAGGGGAGCTATAGCCTTAGCCTAAGCCTAGGGGTGCCCTAGCCTAAGCCTTGGGGTGCCCAAGCCTAAGCCAAGGGGTGCCCTAGCCTAAGCCTAGGGGAGCCCTAGCCTAAGCCTAGGGGTGCCCTAGCCTTAGGCTAGGGGAGCCCTACCCTTAGCCTAAGCCTAGGGGTCCCCTAACCTAAGCCTAGTGGTGCCCTAGCCTAAGCCTAGGGGTGCCCGAGCCTAAGCCTAGGGGTGCCCGAGAATAAGCCTAGGGGTGCCCTAGCCTAAGCCTAGGTGTGCCCTAGCCTTAGGCTAGGGGAGCCCTAACCTTAGCCTAAGCCTAGGGCTGCCCTAGCCCAAGCTTAGGGGTGCCCTAGCCTAAGCCTAGGGGTGACCTAACCTAAGACTAGGATGCCCTAGCCTAAGCCTAGGGGTACCCTAGCCTAAGGCTAAGGGTGCCCTAGCCTTAGTCTTGTGGAGCCCTAGCCTTAGCCTAAGCCTATGGGTCCCCTAGACTTAGCTTAAGCCTAGGGGTGCCCTTGCCTAAGGCTAGGGGTGCCCTAGATAAAGCCTAGGGGTGCCCTAGCCTAAGCCTAGGCGTGCCCTAGCCTTAGGTTAGGGGAGCACTAGCCTTAGCCTAAGCCTAGGGGTGCCCTAGCCTAAGCCTAGGAGTGCCCTAGCCTGAGCCTAGGAGTGCCCTACCCTAAGCCTAGGGGTGCCCTACCCTAAGCCTAGGGGTCCCCTAGCCTTAGCTTAAGCCTAGGGGTGCCCTAGCCTAAGGCTAGGGGTGCCCTCGCCTAAGCCTAGTGGTGACCTAGCCTAAGCCTAGGCGTGCCCTAGCCTAAGCCTAGGGGTGCCCAGTCCTTAGGCTAGAGGAGCCCTAGCCTTAGCCTAAGCCTATGGCTGCACTAGCCTAAGCCTAGGTGTGCCCTAGCCTAAGCCTAGGGGTGCCCTAGCCTTAGGCTAGGGGAACACTAGTCTTAGCCTAAGCCTAGGGGTGCCCTAGCCTAAGCCTAGGAGTGCCCTAGCCTGAGCCTAGGGGTGCCCTACCCTAAGCCTAGGGGTGCCCTACCCTAAGCCTAGGGGTGCCCTAGCCTAAGCCTAGGCTTGCCCTAGCCTAAGAATAGGCTTGCCCTAGCCTAAGCTTAGTGGTGCCCTAGCCTTAGGCTAGCGGAGCCCTAACCTTAGCCTAAGCCTAGAGGTGCCCTAGCCTAAGTCTAGGGGTGCCCTAGCCTAAGCTTAGGGGTACCCTAGCCTAAGCCTAGGGGTGCCCTAGCCTTAGGCTAGGGGAGCCCTAGTCTTAGCCTAAGCCTAGGGGTACCCTAGCCTAAGACTAGGGGTGCCCTAGCCTAAGCCTAGGGGTGCCTTAACGTAAGCCTAAGGGTGCCCTAGCCTAAACCTAGGGGTGCCCTAACCTAAGACTAGGGCTGCCCTAGCCTAAGCCTGGGGTTTCCTAGCCTTAAGCTAGGGGAGCCCTAGCCTTAGCCTAAGCCTAGGGGTGCCCTAGCCTAACCCTAGGGGTGCCCAGGCCTTAGGCTAGAGGAACCCTAACCTTAGCCTAAGCCTATGGCTGCCCTAGCCTAAGACTAGGTGTGCCCTAGCCTAAGCCTAGGGGTCCCCTAGCCTAAGCCTAGGGGTGCAGTACGGTTAGACTAGGGGAGCCCTAGCCTTAGCCTAATCCTAGGGGTGCCCTAGCCTAAGCCTAGGAGTGCCCTAGCCAAAGCTTAGGTGTGCACTAGCCTTAGGCTAGGGTAGCCCTAGCCTTAGCCCAAGCTTATGGGTGCCCTAGCCTCAGCCTAGGGGTGCCCTAGCCTCAGCCTAAGGGTGCCCTAGCGTTAGCCTAGGAGTGTCCTAGCCTCAGTCTAGGGGTGCCCTAGCCTAAGCCTAATGGTGACTTAGCCTAAGCCTCGGGGTGACCTAGCCTTAGCCTAAGCCAAGGGGTGCCCTAGCCTAAGCCTAGGGGTGCCCTAGCCTAAGCCTAGGGGTGCCCTAGCCTTAAGGTAGGGTAGCCCTACCCTTAGCCTAAGCTTAGGGGTGCCCTAGCCTAAGCCTAGTGGTACCCTAGCCTAAGACTAGGGGTGCCCTAGCCTAAGCCTAGGGGTGCCCTAGCCTTAGGCTAGGGGAGCCCTAACCTTAGCCTAAGCCTAGGGGTGCCCTAGCCCAAGCCTAGGGGTGCCATAGCCTTAGCCTAGGGGTGCCCTAACCTAAGACTAGGGGTGCCCTAGCCTAAGCCTAGGGGTGCCCTAGCCTAAGGCTAAGGGTGCCCTAGCCTAAGTCTAGTGGATCCCTAGCCTTAGCCTAAGCCTATGGCTGCACTAGCCTAAGCCTAGGGGTGCCCTAGCCTAAGCCTAGGGGTGCCCTAGCCTTAGGCTAGGGGAGCACTAGCCTTAGCCTAAGCCTAGGGGTGCCCTAGCCTAAGCCTAGGAGTGCCCTAGCCTGAGCCTAGGGGTGCTCTACCCTAAGCCTAGGGGTGCCCTACCCTAAGCCTAGGGGTCCCCTAGCCTTAGCTTAAGCCTAGGGGTACCCTAGCCTAAGGCTAGGGGTGCCCTCGCCTAAGCCTAGGGGTGACCTAGCCTAAGCCTAGGCGTGCCCTAGCTTAAGCCTAGGGGTGCCCAGGCCTTAGGCTAGAGGAGCCCTAGCCTTAGCCTAAGCCTATGGCTGCACTAGCCTAAGCCTAGGGGTGCCCTAGCCTTAGGCTAGGGGAGAACTAGCCTTAGGCTAGGGGAGCACTAGCCTTAGCCTAAGCCTATAGGTGCCCTAACCTAAGACTAGGGGTGCCCTAGCCTAAGCCTGGGGTTTCCTAGCCTTAAGCTAGGGGAGCCCTAGCCTTAGCCTAAGCCTAGGGGTGCCCTAGCCTAAGCCTAGGGGTGACCAGGCCTTAGGCTAGAGGAGCCCTAGCCTTAGACTAAGCCTATGGGTGCCCTAGCCTAAGCCTAGGGGTGCCCTAGCCTAAGCCTAGGCGTGCCCTAGCCTAAGCATAGGGGTGCTCAGGCCTTAGGCTAGAGGAGCCCTAGCCTTAGACTAAGCCTATGGCTGCCCTAGCCTAAGCCTAGGGGTGCCCTAGACTAAGCCTAGGGGTGCCCTAGCCTAAGCCTAGGGGTGCCCTGGTCTTAGGCTAGCGAAGCCCTAGCCTTAGCTTAAGCCTAGGGGTGCCCTAGCCTAAGACTAGGGGTGCCCTAGCCTAAGCTTAGGGGTGCCCTAGCCTAAGCCTAGGGGTGCCCTAGTGTTAGGCTAGGGGAGCTATAGCCTTAGCCTAAGCCTAGGGGTGCCCTAGCCTAAGCCTTGGGGTGCCCAAGCCTAAGCCAAGGGGTGCCCTAGCCTAAGCCTAGGGGTGCCCTAGCCTAAGCCTTGGGGTGCCCTAGCCTTAGGCTAGGGGAGCCCTACCCTTAGCCTAAGCCCAGGGGTCCCCTAACCTAAGCCTAGTGGTGCCCTAGCCTAAGCCTAGGGGTGCCCGAGCCTAAGCCTAGGGGTGCCCTAGCCTAAGCCTAGGTGTGCCCTAGCCTTAGGCTAGGGGAGCCCTAACCTTAGCCTAAGCCTAGGGGTGCCCTAGCCCAAGCTTAGGGGTGCCCTAGACTAAGCCTAGGGGTGACCTAACCTAAGACTAGGGTGCCCTAGCCTAAGCCTAGGGGTGCCCTAGCCTAAGGCTAAGGGTGCCCTAGCCTTAGTCTCGTGGAGCCCTAGCCTTAGCCTAAGCCTATGGGTCCCCTAGACTTAGCTTAAGCCTAGGGGTGCCCTTGCCTAAGGCTAGGGGTGCCCTAGATAAAGCCTAGGGGTGCCCTAGCCTAAGCCTCGGCGTGCCCTAGCCTTAGGTTAGGGGAGCACTAGCCTTAGCCTAAGCCTAGGGGTGCCCTAGCCTAAGCCTAGGAGTGCCCTAGCCTGAGCCTAGGAGTGCCCTACCCTAAGCCTAGGGGTGCCCTACCCTAAGCCTAGGGGTCCCCTAGCCTTAGCTTAAGCCTAGGGGTGCCCTAGCCTAAGGCTAGGGGTGCCCTCGCCTAAGCCTAGTGGTGACCTTGCCTAAGCCTAGGCGTGCCCTAGCCTAAGCCTAGGGGTGCCCAGGCCTTAGGCTAGAGGAGCCCTAGCCTTAGCCTAAGCCTATGGCTGCACTAGCCTAAGCCTATGTGTGCCCTAGCCTAAGCCTAGGGGTGCCCTAGCCTTAGGCTAGGGGAACACTAGCCTTAGCCTAAGCCTAGGGGTGCCCTAGCCTAAGCCTAGGAGTGCCCTAGCCTGAGCCTAGGGGTGCCCTACCCTAAGCCTAGGGGTGCACTACCCTAAGCCTAGGGGTGCCCTAGCCTAAGCCTAGGCTTGCCCTAGCCTAAGCCTAGGCTTGCCCTAGCCTAAGCTTAGTGGTGCCCTAGCCTTAGGCTAGCGGAGCCCTAACCTTAGCCTAAGCCTAGGGGTGCCCTAGCCTTAGGCTAGGGGAGCCCTAGTCTTAGCCTAAGCCTAGGGGTACCCTAGCCTAAGACTAGGGCTGCCCTAGCGTAAGCCTAGGGGTGCCCTAACGTAAGCCTAGGGGTGCCCTAGCCTAAACCTAGGGGTGCCCTAACCTAAGACTAGGGGTGCCCTAGCCTAAGCCTGGGGTTTCCTAGCCTTAAGCTAGGGGAGCCCTAGCCTTAGCCTAAGCCTAGGGGTGCCCTAGCCTAAGCCTAGGGGTGCCCAGGCCTTAGGCTAGAGGAGCCCTAGCCTTAGCCTAAGCCTATGGCTGCCCTAGCCTAAGACTAGGTGTGCCCTAGCCTAAGCCTAGGGGTCCCCTAGCCTAAGCCTAGGGGTGCAGTAGGATTAGACTAGGGGAGCCCTAGCCTTAGCCTAATCCTAGGGGTGCCCTAGCCTAAGCCTAGGAGTGCCCTAGCCAAAGCTTAGGGGTGCACTAGCCTTAGGCTAGGGTAGCCCTAGCCTTAGCCCAAGCCTATGGGTGCCCTAGCCTCAGCCTAGGGGTGCCCTAGCCTCAGCCTAAGGGTGCCTTAGCGTTAGCCTAGGAGTGTCCTAGCCTCACCTAGGGGTGCCCTAGCCTAAGCCTAATGGTGACTTAGCCTAAGCCTCGGGGTGACCTAGCCTTAGCCTAAGCCAAGCGGTGCCCTAGCCTAAGCCTAGGGGTGCCCTAGCCTAAGCTTAGGGGGGCCCTAGCCTTAAGGTAGGGTAGCCCTACCCTTAGCCTAAGCCTAGGGGTGCCCTAGCCTAAGCCTAGTGGTACCCTAGCCTAAGACTAGGGGTGCCCTAGCCTAAGCCTAGGGGTGCCCTAGCCTTAGGCTAGGGGAGCCCTAACCTTAGCCTAAGCCTAGGGGTGCCCTAGCCCAAGCCTAGGGGTGCCATAGCCTTAGCCTAGGGGTGCCCTAACCTAAGACTAGGGGTGCCCTAGCCTAAGCCTAGGGGTGCCCTAGCCTAAGGCTAAGGGTGCCCTAGCCTTAGTCTAGTGGATCCCTAGCCTTAGCCTAAAGCTAGGGGTCCCCTAGCCTTAGCTTAATCCTAGGGGTGCCCTTGCCTAAGGCTAGGGGTGCCCTAGCCTAAGCCTAGGGGTGTCCTAACCTAAGCCTAGGCGTGCCCTAGCCTAAGCATAGGGGTGCCCAGGCCTTAGGCTACAGGAGCCCTAGCCTTAGCCTAAGCCTATGGCTGCACTAGCCTAAGCCTAGGGGTGCCCTAGCCTAAGCCTAGGGGTGCCCTAGCCTTAGGCTAGGGGAGCACTAGCCTTAGCCTAAGCCTAGGGGTGCCCTAGCCTAAGCCTAGGAGTGCCCTAGCCTGAGCCTAGGGGTGCCCTAGCCTAAGCCTAGGGGTGTCCTAACCTAACCCTAGGCGTGCCCTAGCCTAAGCCTAGGGGTGCCCAGGCCTTAGGCTACAGGAGCCCTAGCCTTAGCCTAAGCCTATGGCTGCACTAGCCTAAGCTTAGGGGTGCCCTAGCCTAAGCCTAGGGGTGCCCTAGCCTTAGGCTAGGGGAGAACTAGCCTTAGGCTAGGGGAGCACTAGCCTTAGCCTAAGCCTAGGGTTGCCCTAGCCTAAGCCTAGGAGTGCCCTAGCCTGAGCCTAGGGGTGCCCTACCCTAAGCCTAGGGGTGCCCTACCCTAAGCCTAGGGGTGCCATAGCCTTAGCCTAGGGGTGCCCTAACCTAAGCCTAGGCTTGCCCTAGCCTAAGCCTAGGCTTGCCCTAGCCTAAGCCTAGGGGTGCCCTAGCCTTAGGCTAGCGGAGCCCTAACCTTAGCCTAAGCCTAGAGGTGCCCTAGCCTAAGACTAGGGGTGCCCTAGCCTAAGCTTTGGTGTGCCCTAGCGTAAGCCTAGGGGAGCCCTAGCCAAAGCCTAGGGGTGCCCTAGCCTAAGCCTAGGGGTGCCCTAGCCTTAGGCTAGGGGAGCGATAACCTTAGCCTAAGCCTAGGGGTGCCCTAGCCCAAGCCTAGGGGTTCCCTAGCCTAAGCCTAGGGGTTCCCTAGCCTAAGGCTAGGGGTGCCCTAGCCTTAGTCTGGTGGATCCCTAGCCTTAGCCTAAGCCTAGGGGTGCCCTAGCCTAAGCCTAGATGTGCCCTAGCCTAAGCCTAGGGGTGCCCTACCCTAAGACTAGGGGTGCCCTAGCCTAAGCCTAGGGGTGCCCTAGCATTAGGATAGCTGAGCCCTTCCCTTAGCCTAAGCCTAGGGGTGCCCTAGCCTAAGCCTATTAGTGCCCTAGCCATAGGCTAGGGGAGGCCTAGCCTTAGCCTAAGCCTAGGGGTTCCCTAGCATAATACGAGGGGTGCCCTAGCCTAAGCTTAGGGGTGCCCTTGCCTAAGCCTAGGGGTCCCATAGCCTAAGCCAAGGAGTGCCCTAGCCTAAGCCTAGGGGTGCCCTAGCCTAAGCCTAAGGGTGCCCTAACCTAAGCTGAGGGTGCCCTTGCCTAAGCCTAGGGGTGCCTTAGCCTAAGCCTAGGGGTCCTCTAGCCTTAGCCTAATCCTAGGGGTGCCCTACCCTAAGCCTAGGGGTGCCCTAGCCTAAGCCTAGGGGTTCCTAGCCTAAGCTTAGGGGTGCCCTAGCCTAAGTCTAGGGGTGCCCTACCCTAAGCCTAGGGGTGCCCAGGCCTTAGGGTACAGGAGCCCTAGCCTTAGCGTAAGCCTATGGCTGCCCTACCCTAAGCCTTGGGGTGCCCTAGCCTAAGCCTACGGGTGCCCAAGCCTAACCCTAGGGGTGCCCTTGCCTTAAGCTAGCTGAGCCCTACCCTTAGCCTAAGCCTAGGGGTGCCGTAGCCTAAGCCTAGGAGTGCCCTACACTAAGCCTAGGGGTACCCTACCCTAAGCCTAGGGGTGCCATAGCGTAAGCCTAGGCTTGCACTAGCCTTAGTCTAGGCTTGCCCTAGCATTAGGCTATCTGAGCCCTAGCCTAAACCTAAGCCTAGCGGTGCCCTAGCCTAAGCCTAGGGGTGGCCTGCCTAAGCCTAGGTGTGCCCTAGCCTTAGGCTAGTGGAACCCTAGCCTTAGCCTAAGCCTAGGGGTGCCCTAGCCTAAGACTAGGGGTGCCCTAGCCTAAGCTTAGTGGTGCCCTAGCCTAAGCCTACGTGTGCCCTACCCTAAGCCTAGGGGTGCCCTAGGGTTAGGCTAGGGAAGCCCTAGCCATAGCCTAAGCCTAGGGGTGCCCTAGTCTAAGCCTAGGGGTGCCCAAGCCTAAGCCTAGGGGTGCTCTAACCTAAGCCTAGATGTGCCCTAGCCTAAGCCTAGGGGTGCCCTAGGGTTAGGCTAGGGGAGCCCTACCCTTAGCCTAAGCCTAGGGGTGCCCTAGCCTAAGCCTAGATGTGCCCTAGCCTAAACCTAGGGGTGCCCTACCCTAAGCCTAGCGGTGCCCTAACCTAAGCCTTGGGGTGCCCTAGCCTTAGGCTAGGGGAGCCCTAGCCTTAGCCTAAGCCTAGGGGTGCCCTAGCCTAAGCCTAGGGGTGCCCTAGCCTAAGCCTAGGGGTACCCTAGCCTAAGCCTAGGGGTGCCCTAGCCTAAGCCTAGGGGTGCCCTACCCTAAGCCTAGGGTTGCCCTAGCGTAAGCCTAGGAGTGCCCTAGCCTTAGGCTAGCTGAGCCCTAGCATTAGCCTAAGCCTAGGGGTGCCCTAGCCTATGCCTAGGGGTGCCCTAGCCTAAACCTAGGGGTGCCCTAGCCTTAGGCTAGGGGAGCCCTAGCCTTGGCCTAAGCCTAGGGGTTCCCTAGCATAAGACGAGGGGTGCCCTAGCCTAAGCTTAGGGGTACCCTTGCCTAAGCCTAAGGGTGCCCTAACCTAAGCCGAGGTTGGCCTTGCCTAAGCCTAGGGGTGCCTTAGCCTAAGCCTAGGGGTCCCCTAGCCTTAGCCTAAGCCTAGGGATACCCTAGCATAAGCCTAGGGGTGCCTAGCCTAAGCCTACGGGTGCCCTAGACTATTTCTAGGGGTGCCCTAGCCTAAGCCTAGGGGTGCCCTAGTCTAAGCCAAGGGGTGCCCTAGCGTAAGCCTAGAGGTGCCCTAGCCTTAGCCAAGGGGAGCCCTACCCTTAGCCTAAGCCTAGGGGTGACCTAGCCTAAGACAAGGGGTGCCCTAGCCTAACCTTAGGGGTGCCCTAGCGTAAGCCTAGGGGTGCCCTAGCCTAAGCCTAGGGGTGTCCTAGCCTTAGGCTAGGGGAGCCCTAGCCTTATCCTAAGACTAGGGGTGCCCTAGCCTAAGCCTAGGGGTGCCCTAGCCTAAGCCTTGGGGTGCCCTACCCTAAGCCTACGGGTGCCCTAGCCTAAGCCTAGGGGTGCCCTAGCCTTAAGCTAGCTGAGCCCTTGCCATAGCCTAAGCCTAGGAGTGCCCTAGCCAAAGCATAGGGGTGCCCTAGCCTTAGGATAGGGGAGCCCGAGCCTTAGCCTAAGCATACGGGTGCCCTAGCTTAAGCCTAGGGGTGCCGGTGTCTTAGGCTAGGGTAACCCTAGCCTTAGCCTAAGCCTATGGGTGCCCTAGCCTCAGCCTAGGGGTGCCCTAGCCTCAGCCTACGGGTGCCCTAGCCTAAGCCTAGGAGTGCCCTAGCCTAAGCCTAGGGGTGGTCTAGCCTAAGCCTAGTGGTGCCTTACCCTAAGACTAGGGGTGACCTAGCCTTACCCTAAGCCTAGGGGTGCCCAAACCTAAGCCTAAGGGTGCCCTAACCTAAGCCTAGGGTTCCCTTGCCTAAGCCTAGGGGTGCCCTAGCCTAAGACTAGGGGTGTCCTAGCTTAAGCTTATGGGTGCCCTACTGTAAGCCTAGGGGTGCCCTAGCCTAAGCCTATGGGTGCCCTAGCCTAAGCCTAGGGGTGCCCTGGCCTAAGCCTATGGCTGCCCTAGCCTAAGCCTAGGTGTGCCCTAGCCTAAGCCTAGAGGTGCCCTAGCCTTAGGCTAGGGGAGCCCTAACCTTAGCGTAAGCCTATGGGTGCCTTAGTCTAGCCTTGGGGTGCCCTAGCCTAAGCTTAGGGGTCCCCTAGCCTAAGCCTACAAGGTCCCTATCCTAATCCTAGGGGTGCCCTTGCCAAAGCCTTTGGGTGCCCTAGCCTAAGCCTAGGGGTGCACTAGCCTAAGCCTAGGGTTGCCCTAGCCTAAGCCTAGTGGTGCCTTAGCCTAAGCCTAGGGGTGCTCTAGCCTTAGCCTAAGCCTAGGGGTGCCCTAGCCTAAGCCTAGGGGTGCCCTAACCTAAGGCTAGGGGTGCCCTAGCCTAAGGCTAGGGGTGCCCTAGCCTAAGCCTAGGGGTGCCCTAGCCTAAGCCTAGGGGTGCCCTAGCCTAAGCCTAGGGGTGCCCAGGACTTAGGCTAGAGGAGCCCTAGCCTTAGCTAAAGCCTATGGCTGCCCTAGCCTAAGTCTAGGGGTGCCCTATCCTAAGGCTAGGGGTGCCCTAGCCTAAGGCTAGGGGTGCTGTAGCGTAAGCCTAGGGGTGCCCTAGCCTTAGGCTAGAGGAGCCCTAGCCTTAGCCTAAGCCTAGGGGTGCCCTAGCCTAAGACTTTGGGTGCCTTAGCCTAAGCTTAGGCGTGCCCTAGCCTTAGCATAGGGGTGCCCTAGCCTAAGCCTAGCGTTGCCCTGCCTTAGGCTAGGGGAGCCCTAGCCTTAGCCTAAGCCTAGGGGTGGCCTAGCCTAAGCCTAATGGTGCCCTAGCCTAAGCCTAGGGGTGCCCTAGCCTTAGTCTAGTGGAGCCTTAGCCTTAGCTTAAGCCTAGGGGTGCCCTAGCCTAAGCCTAGGGGTGCCCTAGCCGAAGCCTAGGGGTGCCCTAGCCTAAGCCTAGGGGTGCCCTACCCCAAGGCTAGGGGTGCCCTAGTCTAAGCCTAGGGGTGCCCAAACCTTAGGCTAGCTGAGCCCTAGCCTTAGCCTAAGCCTAGGGGTGCCCTAGCCTAAGCCTAGGGGTGCCCTAGCCTAAACCTAGGGGTGCTCTAGCCTTAGCCTAAGCCTAGGGGTACCCTAGCCTAAGACTAGGGGTGCCCTAGCCTAAGTCTAGGGGTGCCCTAACCTAAGCCTAGGGGTGCCCTAGCCTAAGCCTAGGGGTGCCCTAGCCTAAGCCTGTGGTGTCCTAGCTTAGGCTAGGGGAGCCCAAGCCTTAGTCTAAGCCTAGGGGTGCCCTAGCCTAAGCCTAGGGGTGCACAGGCCTTAGGCTAGAGGAGCCCTAGCCTTAGCCTGAGCCTATGGCTGCCCTAGCCTAAGACTAGGGGTGCCCTAGCCTAATCTAAGGGGTGCCCTAGCCTAAGCCTAGGGGTCCCCTAGCCTAAGCCTAGGTGTGCACTAGGGTTAAACTAGGGGAGCCCTAGCCTTAGCCTAATCCTAGGGGTGCCCTAGCCTAAGCCTAGGAGTGCCCTAGCCAAAGCCTAGGGGTGCCCTAGCCTAAGCCTAGTGGTACCCTAGCCTAAGACTAGGGGTGCCCTAGCCTAAGCCTAGGGGTGCCCTAGCTTTAGGCTAGGGGAGCCCTAACCTTAGCCTAAGCCTAGGGGTGCCCTAGCCCAAGCCTAGGGGTGCCATAGCCTTAGCCTAGGGGTGCCCTAACCTAAGACTAGGGGTGCCCTAGCCTAAGCCTAGGGGTGCCCTAGCCTAAGGCTAAGGGTGCCCTAGCCTTAGTCTAGTGGATCCCTAGCCTTAGCCTAAAGCTAGGGGTCCCCTAGCCTTAGCTTAATCCTAGGGGTGCCCTTGCCTAAGGCTAGGGGTGCCCTAGCCTAAGCCTAGGGGTGTCCTAACCTAAGCCTAGGCGTGCCCTAGCCTAAGCATAGGGGTGCCCAGGCCTTAGGCTACAGGAGCCCTAGCCTTAGCCTAAGCCTATGGCTGCACTAGCCTAAGCCTAGGGGTGCCCTAGCCTAAGCCTAGGGGTGCCCTAGCCTTAGGCTAGGGGAGCACTAGCCTTAGCCTAAGCCTAGGGGTGCCCTAGCCTAAGCCTAGGAGTGCCCTAGCCTGAGCCTAGGGGTGCCCTAGCCTAAGCCTAGGGGTGTCCTAACCTAACCCTAGGCGTGCCCTAGCCTAAGCCTAGGGGTGCCCAGGCCTTAGGCTACAGGAGCCCTAGCCTTAGCCTAAGCCTATGGCTGCACTAGCCTAAGCTTAGGGGTGCCCTAGCCTAAGCCTAGGGGTGCCCTAGCCTTAGGCTAGGGGAGAACTAGCCTTAGGCTAGGGGAGCACTAGCCTTAGCCTAAGCCTAGGGGTGCCCTAGCCTAAGCCTAGGAGTGCCCTAGCCTGAGCCTAGGGGTGCCCTACCCTAAGCCTAGGGGTGCCCTAGCCTAAGGCTAGGGGTGCCCTCGCCTAAGCCTAGTGGTGACCTTGCCTAAGCCTAGGCGTGCCCTAGCCTAAGCCTAGGGGTGCCCAGGCCTTAGGCTAGAGGAGCCCTAGCCTTAGCCTAAGCCTATGGCTGCACTAGCCTAAGCCTAGGTGTGCCCTAGCCTAAGCCTAGGGGTGCCCTAGCCTTAGGCTAGGGGAACACTAGCCTTAGCCTAAGCCTAGGGGTGCCCTAGCCTAAGCCTAGGAGTGCCCTAGCCTGAGCCTAGGGGTGCCCTACCCTGAGCCTAGGGGTGCCCTACCCTAAGCCTAGGGGTGCCCTAGCCTAAGCCTAGGCTTGCCCTAGCCTAAGCCTAGGCTTGCCCTAGCCTAAGCTTAGTGGTGCCCTAGCCTTAGGCTAGCGGAGCCCTAACCTTAGCCTAAGCCTAGGGGTGCCCTAGCCTTAGGCTAGGGGAGCCCTAGTCTTAGCATAAGCCTAGGGGTACCCTAGCCTAAGACTAGGGCTGCCCTAGCGTAAGCCTAGGGGTGCCCTAACGTAAGCCTAGGGGTGCCCTAGCCTAAACCTAGGGGTGCCCTAACCTAAGACTAGGGGTGCCCTAGCCTAAGCCTGGGGTTTCCTAGCCTTAAGCTAGGGGAGCCCTAGCCTTAGCCTAAGCCTAGGGGTGCCCTAGCCTAAGCCTAGGGGTGCCCAGGCCTTAGGCTAGAGGAGCCCTAGCCTTAGCCTAAGCCTATGGCTGCCCTAGCCTAAGACTAGGTGTGCCCTAGCCTAAGCCTAGGGGTCCCCTAGCCTAAGCCTAGGGGTGCAGTAGGATTAGACTAGGGGAGCCCTAGCCTTAGCCTAATCCTAGGGGTGCCCTAGCCTAAGCCTAGGAGTGCCCTAGCCACAGCTTAGGGGTGCACTAGCCTTAGGCTAGGGTAGCCCTAGCCTTAGCCCAAGCCTATGGGTGCCCTAGCCTCAGCCTAGGGGTGCCCTAGCCTCAGCCTAAGGGTGCCTTAGCGTTAGCCTAGGAGTGTCCTAGCCTCAGCCTAGGGGTGCCCTAGCCTAAGCCTAATGGTGACTTAGCCTAAGCCTCGGGGTGACCTAGCCTTAGCCTAAGCCAAGGGGTGCCCTAGCCTAAGCCTAGGGGTGCCCTAGCCTAAGCCTAGGGGTGCCCTAGCCTTAAGGTAGGGTAGCCCTACCCTTAGCCTAAGCCTAGGGGTGCCCTAGCCTAAGCCTAGTGGTACCCTAGCCTAAGACTAGGGGTGCCCTAGCCTAAGCCTAGGGGTGCCCTAGCCTTAGGCTAGGGGAGCCCTAACCTTAGCCTAAGCCTAGGGGTGCCCTAGCCCAAGCCTAGGGGTGCCATAGCCTTAGCCTAGGGGTGCCCTAACCTAAGACTAGGGGTGCCCTAGCCTAAGCCTAGGGGTGCCCTAGCCTAAGGCTAAGGGTGCCCTAGCCTTAGTCTAGTGGATCCCTAGCCTTAGCCTAAAGCTAGGGGTCCCCTAGCCTTAGCTTAATCCTAGGGGTGCCCTTGCCTAAGGCTAGGGGTGCCCTAGCTTAAGCCTAGGGGTGTCCTAACCTAAGCCTAGGCGTGCCCTAGCCTAAGCCTAGGGGTGCCCAGGCCTTAGGCTACAGGAGCCCTAGCCTTAGCCTAAGCCTATGGCTGCACTAGCCTAAGCCTAGGGGTGCCCTAACCTAAGCCTAGGGGTGCCCTAGCCTTAGGCTAGGGGAGCACTAGCCTTAGCCTAAGCCTAGGGGTGCCCTAGCCTAAGCCTAGGAGTGCCCTAGCCTGAGCCTAGGGGTGCCCTAGCCTAAGCCTAGGGGTGTCCTAACCTAACCCTAGGCGTGCCCTAGCCTAAGCCTAGGGGTGCCCAGGCCTTAGGCTACAGGAGCCCTAGCCTTAGCCTAAGCCTATGGCTGCACTAGCCTAAGCCTAGGGGTGCCCTAGCCTAAGCCTAGGGGTGCCCTAGCCTTAGGCTAGGGGAGAACTAGCCTTAGGCTAGGGGAGCACTAGCCTTAGCCTAAGCCTAGGGGTGCCCTAGCCTAAGCCTAGGAGTGCCCTAGCCTGAGCCTAGGGGTGCCCTACCCTAAGCCTAGGGGTGCCCTACCCTAAGCCTAGGGGTGCCATAGCCTTAGCCTAGGGGTGCCCTAACCTAAGCCTAGGCTTGCCCTAGCCTAAGCCTAGGCTTGCCCTAGCCTAAGCCTAGGGGTGCCCTAGCCTTAGGCTAGCGGAGCCCTAACCTTAGCCTAAGCCTAGAGGTGCCCTAGCCTAAGACTAGGGGTGCCCTAGCCTAAGCTTTGGTGTGCCCTAGCGTAAGCCTAGGGGAGCCCTAGCCAAAGCCTAGGGGTGCCCTAGCCTAAGCCTAGGGGTGCCCTAGCCTTAGGCTAGGGGAGCGATAACCTTAGCCTAAGCCTAGGGGTGCCCTAGCCCAAGCCTAGGGGTTCCCTAGCCTAAGCCTAGGGGTTCCCTAGCCTAAGGCTAGGGGTGCCCTAGCCTTAGTCTGGTGGATCCCTAGCCTTAGCCTAAGCCTAGGGGTGCCCTAGCCTAAGCCTAGATGTGCCCTAGCCTAAGCCTAGGGGTGCCCTACCCTAAGACTAGGGGTGCCCTAGCCTAAGCCTAGGGGTGCCCTAGCATTAGGATAGCTGAGCCCTTCCCTTAGCCTAAGCCTAGGGGTGCCCTAGCCTAAGCCTATTAGTGCCCTAGCCATAGGCTAGGGGAGGCCTAGCCTTAGCCTAAGCCTAGGGGTTCCCTAGCATAATACGAGGGGTGCCCTAGCCTAAGCGTAGGGGTGCCCTTGCCTAAGCCTAGGGGTCCCATAGCCTAAGCCAAGGAGTGCCCTAGCCTAAGCCTAGGGGTGCCCTAGCCTAAGCCTAAGGGTGCCCTAACCTAAGCTGAGGGTGCCCTTGCCTAAGCCTAGGGGTGCCTTAGCCTAAGCCTAGGGGTCCTCTAGCCTTAGCCTAATCCTAGGGGTGCCCTACCCTAAGCCTAGGGGTGCCCTAGCCTAAGCCTAGGGGTTCCTAGCCTAAGCTTAGGGGTGCCCTAGCCTAAGTCTAGGGGTGCCCTACCCTAAGCCTAGGGGTGCCCAGGCCTTAGGGTACAGGAGCCCTAGCCTTAGCGTAAGCCTATGGCTGCCCTACCCTAAGCCTTGGGGTGCCCTAGCCTAAGCCTACGGGTGCCCAAGCCTAACCCTAGGGGTGCCCTTGCCTTAAGCTAGCTGAGCCCTACCCTTAGCCTAAGCCTAGGGGTGCCGTAGCCTAAGCCTAGGAGTGCCCTACACTAAGCCTAGGGGTACCCTACCCTAAGCCTAGGGGTGCCATAGCGTAAGCCTAGGCTTGCACTAGCCTTAGTCTAGGCTTGCCCTAGCATTAGGCTATCTGAGCCCTAGCCTAAACCTAAGCCTAGCGGTGCCCTAGCCTAAGCCTAGGGGTGGCCTGCCTAAGCCTAGGTGTGCCCTAGCCTTAGGCTAGTGGAACCCTAGCCTTAGCCTAAGCCTAGGGGTGCCCTAGCCTAAGACTAGGGGTGCCCTAGCCTAAGTTTAGTGGTGCCCTAGCCTAAGCCTACGTGTGCCCTACCCTAAGCCTAGGGGTGCCCTAGGGTTAGGCTAGGGAAGCCCTAGCCATAGCCTAAGCCTAGGGGTGCCCTAGTCTAAGCCTAGGGGTGCCCAAGCCTAAGCCTAGGGGTGCTCTAACCTAAGCCTAGATGTGCCCTAGCCTAAGCCTAGGGGTGCCCTAGGGTTAGGCTAGGGGAGCCCTACCCTTAGCCTAAGCCTAGGGGTGCCCTAGCCTAAGCCTAGATGTGCCCTAGCCTAAACCTAGGGGTGCCCTACCCTAAGCCTAGCGGTGCCCTAACCTAAGCCTTGGGGTGCCCTAGCCTTAGGCTAGGGGAGCCCTAGCCTTAGCCTAAGCCTAGGGGTGCCCTAGCCTAAGCCTAGGGGTGCCCTAGCCTAAGCCTAGGGGTACCCTAGCCTAAGCCTAGGGGTGCCCTAGCCTAAGCCTAGGGGTGCCCTACCCTAAGCCTAGGGTTGCCCTAGCGTAAGCCTAGGAGTGCCCTAGCCTTAGGCTAGCTGAGCCCTAGCATTAGCCTAAGCCTAGGGGTGCCCTAGCCTATGCCTAGGGGTGCCCTAGCCTAAACCTAGGGGTGCCCTAGCCTTAGGCTAGGGGAGCCCTAGCCTTGGCCTAAGCCTAGGGGTTCCTTAGCATAAGACGAGGGGTGCCCTAGCCTAAGCTTAGGGGTACCCTTGCCTAAGCCTAAGGGTGCCCTAACCTAAGCCGAGGTTGGCCTTGCCTAAGCCTAGGGGTGCCTTAGCCTAAGCCTAGGGGTCCCCTAGCCTTAGCCTAAGCCTAGGGATACCCTAGCATAAGCCTAGGGGTGCCTAGCCTAAGCCTACGGGTGCCCTAGACTATTTCTAGGGGTGCCCTAGCCTAAGCCTAGGGGTGCCCTAGTCTAAGCCAAGGGGTGCCCTAGCGTAAGCCTAGAGGTGCCCTAGCCTTAGCCAAGGGGAGCCCTACCCTTAGCCTAAGCCTAGGGGTGACCTAGCCTAAGACAAGGGGTGCCCTAGCCTAACCTTAGGGGTGCCCTAGCGTAAGCCTAGGGGTGCCCTAGCCTAAGCCTAGGGGTGTCCTAGCCTTAGGCTAGTGGAGCCCTAGCCTTATCCTAAGACTAGGGGTGCCCTAGCCTAAGCCTAGGGGTGCCCTAGCCTAAGCCTTGGGGTGCCCTACCCTAAGCCTACGGGTGCCCTAGCCTAAGCCTAGGGGTGCCCTAGCCTTAAGCTAGCTGAGCCCTTGCCATAGCCTAAGCCTAGGAGTGCCCTAGCCAAAGCATAGGGGTGCCCTAGCCTTAGGATAGGGGAGCCCGAGCCTTAGCCTAAGCATACGGGTGCCCTAGCTTAAGCCTAGGGGTGCCGGTGTCTTAGGCTAGGGTAACCCTAGCCTTAGCCTAAGCCTATGGGTGCCCTAGCCTCAGCCTAGGGGTGCCCTAGCCTCAGCCTACGGGTGCCCTAGCCTAAGCCTAGGAGTGCCCTAGCCTAAGCCTAGGGGTGGTCTAGCCTAAGCCTAGTGGTGCCTTACCCTAAGACTAGGGGTGACCTAGCCTTACCCTAAGCCTAGGGGTGCCCAAACCTAAGCCTAAGGGTGCCCTAACCTAAGCCTAGGGTTCCCTTGCCTAAGCCTAGGGGTGCCCTAGCCTAAGACTAGGGGTGTCCTAGCTTAAGCTTATGGGTGCCCTACTGTAAGCCTAGGGGTGCCCTAGCCTAAGCCTATGGGTGCCCTAGCCTAAGCCTAGGGGTGCCCTGGCCTAAGCCTATGGCTGCCCTAGCCTAAGCCTAGAGGTGCCCTAGCCTTAGGCTAGGGGAGCCCTAACCTTAGCGTAAGCCTATGGGTGCCTTAGTCTAGCCTTGGGGTGCCCTAGCCTAAGCTTAGGGGTCCCCTAGCCTAAGCCTACAAGGTCCCTATCCTAATCCTAGGGGTGCCCTTGCCAAAGCCTTTGGGTGCCCTAGCCTAAGCCTAGGGGTGCACTAGCCTAAGCCTAGGGTTGCCCTAGCCTAAGCCTAGTGGTGCCTTAGCCTAAGCCTAGGGGTGCTCTAGCCTTAGCCTAAGCCTAGGGGTGCCCTAGCCTAAGCCTAGGGGTGCCCTAACCTAAGGCTAGGGGTGCCCTAGCCTAAGGCTAGGGGTGCCCTAGCCTAAGCCTAGGGGTGCCCTAGCCTAAGCCTAGGGGTGCCCTAGCCTAAGCCTAGGGGTGCCCAGGACTTAGGCTAGAGGAGCCCTAGCCTTAGCTAAAGCCTATGGCTGCCCTAGCCTAAGTCTAGGGGTGCCCTATCCTAAGGCTAGGGGTGCCCTAGCCTAAGGCTAGGGGTGCTGTAGCGTAAGCCTAGGGGTGCCCTAGCCTTAGGCTAGAGGAGCCCTAGCCTTAGCCTAAGCCTAGGGGTGCCCTAGCCTAAGACTTTGGGTGCCTTAGCCTAAGCTTAGGCGTGCCCTAGCCTTAGCATAGGGGTGCCCTAGCCTAAGCCTAGCGTTGCCCTGCCTTAGGCTAGGGGAGCCCTAGCCTTAGCCTAAGCCTAGGGGTGGCCTAGCCTAAGCCTAATGGTGCCCTAGCCTAAGCCTAGGGGTGCCCTAGCCTTAGTCTAGTGGAGCCTTAGCCTTAGCTTAAGCCTAGGGGTGCCCTAGCCTAAGCCTAGGGGTGCCCTAGCCGAAGCCTAGGGGTGCCCTAGCCTAAGCCTAGGGGTGCCCTACCCCAAGGCTAGGGGTGCCCTAGTCTAAGCCTAGGGGTGCCCAAACCTTAGGCTAGCTGAGCCCTAGCCTTAGCCTAAGCCTAGGGGTGCCCTAGCCTAAGCCTAGGGGTGCCCTAGCCTAAACCTAGGGGTGCTCTAGCCTTAGCCTAAGCCTAGGGGTACCCTAGCCTAAGACTAGGGGTGCCCTAGCCTAAGTCTAGGGGTGCCCTAACCTAAGCCTAGGGGTGCCCTAGCCTAAGCCTAGGGGTGCCCTAGCCTAAGCCTGTGGTGTCCTAGCTTAGGCTAGGGGAGCCCAAGCCTTAGTCTAAGCCTAGGGGTGCCCTAGCCTAAGCCTAGGGGTGCACAGGCCTTAGGCTAGAGGAGCCCTAGCCTTAGCCTGAGCCTATGGCTGCCCTAGCCTAAGACTAGGGGTGCCCTAGCCTAATCTAAGGGGTGCCCTAGCCTAAGCCTAGGGGTCCCCTAGCCTAAGCCTAGGTGTGCACTAGGGTTAAACTAGGGGAGCCCTAGCCTTAGCCTAATCCTAGGGGTGCCCTAGCCTAAGCCTAGGAGTGCCCTAGCCAAAGCCTAGGGGTGCCCTAGCCTTAGGCTAGGGTAGCCCTAGCATTAGCCCAAGCCTATGGGTGCCCTAGCCTCAACCTAGGGGTTCCCTAGCCTCAGCCTAAGGGTGCCCTAGCGTAAGCCTAGGAGTGTCCTAGCCTTAGCCTAGGGGTGCCCTAGCCTAAGCCTAATGGTGACTTAGCCTAAGCCTAGGGGTGACCTAGCCTTAGATTAAGCCTAGGGGTGACCTAGCCTTAGCCTAAGCCTAGGGGTGCCCTAGCCTAATCCTAAGGGTGGCCTAACCTAAGCCGAGGGTGCCCTTGCCTAAGCCTAGTGGTGCCTTAGCCTAAGCCTAGGGGTCCCCTAGCCTAAGCCTAGGCGTGCCCTAGCCTAAGCCTAGGGATGCCCAGGCCATAGGCTAGAGGAGCACTAGCCTTAGCCTAAGCCTATGGCTGCCCTAGCCTAAGCTTAGGGGTGCCCTAGCCTAAGACGAGGGGTGCCCTAGTCTAACCCTAGGGGTGCCCTAGCCTAAGTCTAGGTATCCCCTAGCCTTAGCTTAAGCCTCGGGGTGCCCTAGCCTAAAACTAGGGGTGCCCTAGCCTAAGCTTACGGGTGCCCTAGCCTAATCCTAGGGGTGCCCTAGCCTTAGGCTAGGGGAGCCCTACCCTTAGCCTAAGCCTAGGGGTGCCCTAGCCCAAGCCTAGGGGTGCCCTAGCCTAAGCCTAGGGGTGCCCTAACCTAAGACTAGGGGTGCCCTAGCCTAAGCCAAGGGGTGCCCTAGCCTAAGGCTAAGGGTGCCCTAGCCTTAGTTAGTGGAGCCCTAGCCTTAGCCTAAGCCTAGGGGTGCCCTTGCCTAAGGCTAGGGGTGCCGTAGCCTAAGCCTAGGGGTGACCTAGCCTAAGGCTAGGGGTGCCCTAGCCTAAGCCTAGGGGTGACCTAGCCTAAGCCTAGGCGTGCCCTAGCCTAAGACTAGGGGTACCCTAGCCTAAGCTTACGGGTGCCCTAGCCTAAGCCTAGGGGTGCCCTAGCCTAAGCATAGGGGTGCCCTAGGGTTAGGCTAGGGGAGCCCTAGCCTTAGCCTAAGCCTAGGGGTGACCTAGCCTAAGCCAGGGGTGCGCTAGCCTAAGCCGAGGGGTGCCATAGCCTTAGGCTAGGGGAGCCCTACCCTTAGCCTAAGCCTAGCGGTGCCCTAGCATAAGCCTAGTGGTGCCCTAGCCTAAGCCTAGGGGTGCCCTAGCCTAAGCCTAGGGGTGCCCTAGCCTTAGGAAAGGGGAGCGCTAACCTTAGCCTAAGCCTAGGGGTGCCCTAGCCCAAGCCTAGGGGTTCCCTAGCCTAAGCCTAGGGGTGCCCTAGCCTAAGGCTAGGGGTGCCCTAGCCTTAGTCTGGTGGAGCCTTAGCCTTAGCCTAAGCCGAGGGGTGCCCTAGCCTAAGCCTAGATGTGCCCTAGCCTAAGCCTAGGAGTGCCCTACACTAAGCCTAGGGGTGCCCTAGCCTAAGCCTAGGGGTGCCCTAGCATTAGGATAGCTGAGCCCTTCCCTTAGCCTAAGCCTAGGAGTGCCCTAGCCTAAGCCTTGGGGTGTTTTAGCCTAAGCCTAGGGGTGCCCTAGCCTAAGCCTAGTAGTGCCCTAGCCATAGGCTAGGGGAGCCCTAGCCTTAACATAAGCCTAGGGGTTCCCTAGCATAATACGAGGGGTGCCCTAGCCTAAGCTTAGGGGTGCCCTTGCCTAAGCCTAGGGGTCCCATAACCTAAGCCAAGGGGTGCCCTAGCCTAAGCCTAGGGGTGCCCTAGGCTAAGCCTAAGAGTGCCCTAACCTAAGCCGAGGGTGCCCTTGCCTAAGCCTAGGGGTGCCTTAGCCTAAGCCTAGGGGTCCCCTAGCATTAGCCTAAGCCTTGGGGTGCCCTAGCACCTGCCTAGGGGTGCCCTAGCCTAAGTCTAGGGGTGCCCTAACCTAAGACTAGGTGTGCCCTAGCCTAAGCCTAGGGGTGGCCTAGCCTAAGGCTAAGGGTGCCCTAGCCTTAGTCTAGTGGACCCCTAGCCTTAGCCTAAACCTAGGGGTCCCCTAGCCTTAGCATAAGCCTAGGGGTGCCCTTGTCTAAGGCTAGGGGTGCCCTAGCCTAAGCCTAGGGGTGCCCTAGCCTAAGCCTAGGCGTGTCCTAGCCTAAGCCTAGGGGTGCCCAGGCCTTAGGCTACAGGAGCCCTAGCCTTAGCCTAAGCCTATGGTTGCACTAGCCTCAGCCTAGGGGTGCCCTAGCCTAAGCCTAGGGGTGCCCTAGCCTTAGGCTAGGGGAGCACTAGCCTTAGCCTAAGCCTAGGGGTGCCCTAGCCTAAGCCTAGGAGTGCCCTAGCCTGAGCCTAGGGGTGCCCTACCCTAAGCCTACGGGTGCCCAACCCTAAGCCTAGGGGTCCCCTAGCCTTAGCTTAAGCCTAGGGGTGCCCTAACCTAAGGCTAGGGCTGCCCTAGCCTAAGCCTAGGGGTGACCAAGCCTAAGCCTAGGCGTAACCTAGCCTAAGCCTAGGGTTGCCCAGGCCTTAGGCTAGAGGAGCCCTAGCCTTACCCTAAGCCTATGGCTGCACTAGCCTAAGCCTAGGGGTGCCCTAGCCTAAGCCTAGGGTTGCCCTAGCCTTAGGCTAGGGGAGCATTAGCCTTAGCCTAAGCCTAGGGGTGCCCTAGCCTAAGGCTAGGAGTGCCCTAGCCTGAGCCTAGGCGTGCCCTACCCTAAGCCTGGGGGTGCCCTACCCTAAGCCTAGGGGTGCCCTAGCCTAAGCCTAGGCTTGCCCTAGCCTAAGCCTAGGCTTGCCCTAGCCTAAGCCTAGGCTTGCCCTAGCCTAATCCTAGGGGTGCCCTAGCCTTAGGCTAGCGGAGCCCTAACCTTAGCCTAAGCCTAGAGGTGCCCTAGCCTAAGACTAGGGGTGGCCTAGCCTAAGCTTAGGGGTGTCCTAGCCTAAGCCTAGGGGAGCCCTAGCCTAAGCCTAGGGGTGCCCTAGCCTTAGGCTAGCGGAGCCCTAACCTTAGCCTAAGCCTAGAGGTGCCCTAGCCTAAGACTAGGGGTGCCCTAGCCTAAGCTTAGGGGTGCCCTAGCCTAAGCCTAGGGGAGCCCTAGCCTAAGCCTAGGGGTGCCCTAGGGTTAGGCTAGGGGAGCCCTAGCCTTAGCCTAAGCCTAGGGGTGCCCTAGCCTAAGCCAAGGGTGCCCTAGCCTAAGCCTAGGGGTGCCCTAGCCTTAGGCTAGGGGAGCCCTACCCTTAGCCTAAGCCCAGGGGTGCCCTAGCCTAAGCCTAGGGGTGCCCAGCCTTAGGCTAGGGGAGCGATAACCTTAGCCTAAGCCTAGGGGTACCCTAGTCCAAGCCTAGGGGTTCCCTACCCTAACCGTAGGGGTGCCCTAGCCTAAGCCTAGGGGTGCCCTAGCCTAAGCCTAGGGGTGCCCTAGCCTGAGGCTAGGGGAGCCCTAGCCTTAGCCTAAGCCTAGGGGTGCCCTAGCGTAAGCCTAGGGGTGCCCTAGCCTGAGCCTAGGTGTGCCCTATCCTGAGCCTACGGGTACCCTATCCTGTGGCTAGGGGAGCCCTAACGTTAGTCTAGCCTAGGATTGCCCTAGCCTAAGCCTAGGGGTGATATAGCCTGAGTCTAGGGCTGCACTAGCCTGAGGCAAGGGTAGCCGCAGCCTTAGCCTAAGCCTAGGGGAGCCCAAGCTTAAGCCTAGGGGTGCACTAACCTAAGCCTAGGGGTGCCCTAGCCTAAGCCTAGGGGTGGCCTAGCCTGAGGATAGGGGAGCCCTAGACTTAGACTAAGGCTAGGATTGCCCTAGCCTAAGCTAACGGGTGTCCTAGCCTTAGTCTAGGGGTTCCCTCGCCTAAGCCTAGGGCTGCCCTAGTCTGAGCTTAGGGGTGCCCTAGCCTGAGCCTACGGGTGCCCTAGCCTGAGCCTACGGGTGCCCTAGTCTAAGCCTAGGGGTGCCCTAGCCTAAGCATAGGGGTGCCGTAGCCTAAGCATAGGTGTGCCCTAGCCTTAGGCTAGTTGTGCCCTAGCATGAGCCTACGGGTGGCCTAGCCTGAGGCTAGGGGAGCCCTAGCCTTAGCCTAAGCCGAGGGGTGCCCTAGCCTAAGCCTAGGGGTGCCCTAACCTGAGCCTAGGGGTGCCCTAGCCTGAGCCTATGGGTACCCTAGCCTGAGCCTAGGGGTTCCCTAGCCTAAGCCTAGGAGTGCCCTAGGGTTAGGCTAGAGGAACCCTAGCCTTAGCCTAAGCCTAGGGTTGCCCAAGCTTAAGCCTAGGGGTGCCCTAGAATAAGCCTAAGGTTGCCCTAGCCTTAGGCTAGGGGAGCCCTAGCCTTAGCCTAAGCCTAGGGGTGCCCTAGCCTAAGCCTAGGGGTGCCTTAGCCTAAGCCTAGGGGTGCCCTAGCCTAAGCCTAGGGGTTCCCTAGCCTAAGCCTAGGGGTGCCCTAGCCTTAGGCTAGGCGAGCCTTAGCCTTAGCCTAAGCCTAGGGGTGCCCTAGCCTAAGCCTAGGTGTGCCCTAGCCTAAGCCTAGGGGTTCCCTATCCTAAGCCTAGGGGTGCCCTAGCCTTAGGCTAGGAGAGCCCTAGCCTTAGCCTAAGCCTAGGGGTGCCCTAGCCTAAGCCGAGGGGTGCCCTAGAATAAGCCTAGGGGTGCCCTAGCCTTAGGCTAGGGGAGCCCTAGCCATAGCCTAAGCCTAGGGGTGCCCTAGCCTAAGCCTAGGGGTGCCTTAGCCTAAGCCTAGGCGTGACCTTGCCTAAGCCTAGGGGTGCCCTAGCCTAAGCCTAGGGGTGCCCTAGCATTAGGCTAGGTGAACCCTAGCCTTAGCCTAGGGGTGCCCTAGCCTTAGGCTAGGGGAGCCCTAGCCTTAAACTTAACCTGGGGGTGCCCAAGCTTAAGCCTAGGGGTGCCCTAGCCTAAGCCTAGGGGTTCCCTAGCCTAAGCCTAGGGGTGCTTTAGCCTAAGCCTAGGGGTGCCCTAGCCTAAGCCTAGGGGTGCTCTAGCCTTAGGCTAGGGGAGCCCTAGCCTTAGCCTAAGCCTATGGGTGCCCTAGCCTAAGCCTAGGGGTGCCCTAGCCTGAGCCTAGGGGTGGTCTAGCCTGAGCCTACGAGTGCCCTAGCAAGAGGCTATGGGAGCCCTATCCTTAGTCTAGCCTAGGATTGCCTTAGCCTAAGCCTAGGGGTGCCTTAACCTGTGTCTAGGTGTACCCTAGCCTGAGGCTCCCGGAGCCGTAGCCTTATCCTAAGCCTAGTGGTTCCCTAGCCTAAGCCTAGGGTTGCCCTAACCTAAGCCTAGGGTGCCCTAGCCTAAGCCTAGGGGTGCCCTATCCTAAGGCTAGGGGAGCCCTAGACTTAGCCTAAGATTAGGGGTGCCCTAGCCTGATCCTAGGGGTGCCCTAACCTGAGCCTAGGGGTGCTCTACCCTTAGGCTAGGGGAGCCCTAGCCTTAGCCTAAGCCTAGGGGTGCCCTAGCCTAAGCCTAGGGGTGCCCTAGCCTGAGCCTAGGGGTGCCCTAGTCTGAGCCTACGGGTACCCTAGCCTGTGGCTAGGGGAGCCCTAACGTTAGTCTAGCCTAGAATTTCCCTAGCCTAAGCCTAGGGGTGATATAGCCTGAGTCTAGGGCTGCACTAGCCTGAGGCAAGGGTAGCCGCAGCATTAGCCTAAGCCTAGGGGAGCCCAAGCCTAAGCCTAGGGGTGCCCTAGCCTAAGCCTAGGGGTGGCCTAGCCTGAGGATAGGGGAGCCCTAGACTTAGACTAAGCCTAGGATTGCCCTAGCCTAAGCTAACGGGTGTCCTAGCCTTAGTCTAGGGGTGCCCTTGCCTAAGCCTAGGGCTGCACTAGCCTGAGCCTAGGGGTGCCCTAGCCTGAGCATACGGGTGCCCTAGCCTGAGCCTACGGGTGGCCTAGCCTGAGGCTAGGGGAACCCTAGCCTTAGTCTAGCCTAGGATTGCCCTAGCCTGAGCCTACGGGTGCCCTAGCCTGATCCTACGGGTGCCCTAGCCTGAGCCTACGGGTGCCCTAGCCTGAGGCTAGGGGAACCCTAGCCTTAGTCTAGCCTAGGATTGCCCTAGCCTAAGCCTAGGGGTGCCATAGCCTGAGTCTAGGGGTGCCCAGCCTGAGGCTAATGGAGCCGTAGCCTAAGCCTAGGGATGCCCCAGCTTAAGCCTATGGGTGCCCTAGCCTAAGCCTGGGGGTGCCCTAGCCTAAGCCTAGGGGTGCCCTAGCCTTAGGCTAGGGGAGCCCTAGCCTTAGCCTAAGCCTAGGGGTTCCCTTGCCTAAACCTATGGGTGCCCTAGCTGGAGCCTAGGGGTGCAATAGCCTTAGGCTAGGGGAGCCCTAGCCTAAGCCTAGCAGTGCCCTAGGATTAGGCTAGGGGAGCCCTAGCCTTAGCCTAGGGGTGCCCTAGCCTTAGGCTAGGGGAGCCCTAGTCTTAGCCTTAAACTAGGGGTGCCCAAGCCTAAGCATAGGTGTGCCCTAGCCTAAGCCTCGGGGTGCCCTAGCCTAAGCATAGGGGTGCCCAAGCCTTAGGCTAGTTGTGCCCTAGCCTGAGCCTACGGGTGCCCTAGCCTGAGGCAAGGGGAGCCCTAGGCTTAGCCTAAGCCTAGGGGTGCCCTAGCCTAAGCCTAGGGGTGCCCTAGCCTGAGCCTACGGGTACCCTAGTGTGAGGTTAGGGGAGCCCTAACGTTATTCTAACCTAGGATTGCCGTAACCTAAGTCTAGGGGTGCTATAGCCTGAGACTAGGGGTGCACTAGCCTGAGGCTAAGGGAACCGTTGCCTTAGCCTAAGTGTAGGGGTACCCTAGCCTAAGCCTAGGGGTGCACTAGCCTAAGCCTAGGAGTGCCCTAGCCTTAGTTTAGGGGTTCCCTAGCCTAAGCCTAGGGGTGCCCTAGCCTAAGCCTAGGGGAGCCCTAGCCTTAGCCTAAACCTAGGGGTGCCCTAGCCTAAGCCTAAGGTTGCCCTCGCTTAAGCCTAGGGCTGCCCTAGCCAGAGCCTAGGGGTGCCCTAGCCTGGGCCTACGAGTGCCCTAGCCTGAGGCTAGGGGAGCCCTAGCCTTAGTGTAGCGTAGGATTGCCCTAGCCTAAGCCTAGGGGTGCCATAGCTTGAGTTAGGGGTGCCCTATCCTGAGGCTAATGGAGCCATAGCCTAAGCCTAGGGGTGCCCAGCCTAAGCCTAGGGCTGCCCTAGCCTAAGCCTAGGGGTGCCCTAGTCTAAGCCTAGGGGTGCCCTAGCCTGAGTCTAGGGGTGCCCAAGCCTGAGGCTAGGGGAGCCGTAGCCTGAGCCTAAGCCTAGGATTGCCCTAGCCTAAGCCTAGGGGTGCAATAGCCTGAGTTAGGGGTGCCCTATCCTGAGGCTAATGGAGCCATAGCCTAATCCTAGGGTTGCCCCAGCCTAAGCCTAGGGCTGCCCTAGCCTTAGCCTAGGGGTGTCCATGCCTGAGTCTAGGGATGCCCTAGCCTGAGGCTAGGGGAGCCGTAGCCTTAGCCTAAGCCTAGGGGTGCCCTAGCCTAAGCCTAGGGGTGCCCTAGCTTAAGCCTAGGGGTGCCCTAGCCTAAGCCTAGGGGTGCCCTAGCCTAAGCCTAGGGGTGCCCTAGCCTGAGTCTAGGGGTGCCCAAGCCTGAGGCTAGGGGAGCCCTAGCCTTAGCCTAAGCCTAGGATTGCCCTAGCCTAAGCTTTGGGGTGCCCAAGCCTGAAGCTAGGGTAGCCATAGCCTTAGCCTAAGTCTAGGGGTGCCCTAGCCTAAGCCTAGGGGTGCCCTAGCCTAAGCCTAGGGGTGCCCTAGCCTATGCCTAGGGGTGCCCTAGCCTAAGCCTAGGGGTGCCCTAGCCTAAGCCTAGGGGTGCCCTACCCTAAGCCTAGGGGTGCCCTAGCCTAAGCCTAGGGGTGCCCTAGCATTAGGATAGCTGAGCCCTTCCCTTAGCCTAAGCCTAGGAGTGCCCTAGCCTAAGCCTTGGGGTGCCCTAGCCTAAGCCTAGGGGTACCCTAGCCTAAGGCTAGTAGTGCCCTAGCCATAGGCTAGGGGAGCCCTAGCCTTAACCTAAGCCTAGGAGTTCCCTAGCATAATACGAGGGGTGCCCTAGCCTAAGCTTAGGGGTGCCCTTGCCTAAGCCTAGGTGTCCCATAGCCTAAGCCAAGGGGTGCCCTAGCCTAAGCCTAGGGGTGCCCTAGGCTAAGCCTAAGAGTGCCCTAACCTAAGCCGAGGGTGCCCTTGCCTAAGCGTAGGGGTGCCTTAGCCTAAGCCTAGGGGTCCCCTAGCATTAGCCTAAGCCTAGGGGTGCCCTAGCCTAAGCCTAGTGGTGCCCTAGCCTAAGCATAGGCGTGCCTTAGCCTAAGCCTAGGGGTGCCCAGGCCATAGGCTAGAGGAACCCTAGCCTTAGCCTACGCCTATGGCTGCCCTAGCCTAAGCCTAGGGGTGCCCTAGCGTAAGCCGAGGGGTGCCCTAGTCTAACCCTAGGGGTGCCCTAGCCTAAGCCTAGGGGTCCCCTAGCCTTAGGTTAAGCGTAGGGGTGCCCTAGCCTAAAACTAGGGGTGCCCTAGCCTAAGCTTACGGTGCCCTAGCCTAATCCTAGGGGTGCCCTAGGGTTAGGCTAGGGGAGCCCTAGCCTTAGCCTAAGCCTAGGGGTGCCTTAGCCTAAGCCTAGGGGTGCCTTAGCCTAAGCCTAGGGGTGCTCAAGCCTAAGCCAAGGGGTGCCCTAGCCTAAGCCTAGGGGTGCCCTAGCCTAAGCCTAGTGCTGCCCTAGCCTAAGCCTAGGGGTGCCCTAGCCTTTTCCTAAGCCTAGGGGTGCCCTAGCCTAAGCCTAGTGGTGCCCCAGCCTAAGCCTAGGGGTGCCCTAGCCTAAGCCTAGGGGTGCCCTAGCCTTAGGCTAGGGGAGCCCTAACCTTAGCCTAAGCCCTGGGGTGCCCTATCCCAAGCCTAGGGGTGCCATAGCCTAAGCCTAGGGGTGCCCTAACCTAAGACTAGGGGTGTGCTAGCCTAAGCCAAGGGGTGCCCTAGCCTAAGGCTAAGGGTGCCCTAGCCTTAGTGTACTGGAGCCCTAGCCTTAGCTTAAGCCTAGGGGTGCCCTTGCCTAAGGCTAGGGGTGCCGTAGCCTAAGCCTAGGGGTCCCCTAGCCTTAGTTTAAGCCTAGGGGTGCCCTAGCCTAAGGCTAGGGGTGCCCTAGCCTAAGCCTAGGGGTGACCTAGCCTAAGCCTAGGCGTGCCCTAGCCTAGGCCTAGGGGTGCCCTAGCCTTAGGCTAGAGGAACCCTAGCCTTAGCCTAAGCCTATGGCTGCACTAGCCTAAGCCTAGGGGTGCCCTAGCCTAAGCCTAGGGGTGCCCTAGCCTTAGGCTAGGGGAGCACTAGCCTTAGCCAAAGCCTAGGGGTGCCCTAGCCTAAGCCTAGGAGTGCCCTAGCCTGAGCCTAGGGGTGCCCTACCCTAAGCCTAGGGGTGCCCTACCCTAAGCCTAGGGGTCCCCTAGCCTTAGTTTAAGCCTAGGGGTGCCCTAGCCTAAGGCTAGGGGTGCCCTAGCCTAAGCCTAGGGGTGACCTAGCCTAAGCCTAGGCGTGCCCTAGCCTAGGCCTAGGGGTGCCCAGGCTTTGGCTAGAGGAGCCCTAGCCTTAGCCTAAGCCTATGGCTGCACTAGATTAAGCCTAGGGGTACCCTAGCCTTAGGCTAGGGGAGCACTAGCCTTAGCCTAAGCCTAGGGGTGCCCTAGCCTAAGCCTAGGAGTGCCCTAGCTTGAGCCTAGGGGTGCCCTAGCCTAAGCCTAGGGGTGACCTAGTCTAAGCCTAGGCGTGCCCTAGCCTAGCCCTAGGGGTGCCCAGGCCCTAGGCTAGAGGAGCCCTAGCCTTAGCCTAAGCCTATGGCTGCCCTAGCCTAAGCCTAGGCTTGCCCTAGCCTAAGCCTAGGGGTGCCCTAGCCTTAGGCTAGCGGAGCCCTAACCTTAGACTAAGACTAGAGGTGCCCTAGCCTAAGCCTAGGGGTGCCCTAGCCTAAGCCTAGATGTGCCCTAGCCTAAGCCTAGGGGTGCCCTACCCTAAGCCTAGGGGTGCCCTAGCCTAAGCCTAGGGGTGCCCTAGCATTAGGATAGCTGAGCCCTTCCCTTAGCCTAAGCCTAGGAGTGCCCTAGCCTAAGCCTTGGGGTGCCCTAGCCTAAGCCTAGGGGTGCCCTAGCCTAAGTCTAGTAGTGCCCTAGCCATAGGCTAGGGGAGCCCTAGCCTTAACCTAAGCCTAGGGGTTCCCTAGCATAATACGAGGGGTGCCCTAGCCTAAGCTTAGGGGTGCCCTTTTCTAAGCCTAGGGGTCCCATAGCCTAAGCCAAGGGGTGCCCTAGCCTAAGCCTAGGGGTGCCCTAGGCTAAGCCTAAGAGTGCCCTAACCTAAGCCGAGGGTGCCCTTGCCTAAGCCTAGGGGTGCCTTAGCCTAAGCCTAGGGGTCCCCTAGCATTAGCCTAAGCCTAGGTGTGCCCTAGCCTAAGCCTAGTGGTGCCCTAGCCTAAGGCTAGGCGTGCCCTAGCCTAAGCCTAGGGGTGCCCAGGCCATAGGCTAGAGGAACCCTAGCCTTAGCCTACGCCTATGGCTGCCCTAGCCTAAGCCTAGGGGTGCCCTAGCCTAAGCCGAGGGGTGCCCTAGTCTAACCCTAGGGGTGCCCTAGCCTAAGCCTAGGGGTCCCCTAGCCTTCGGTTAAGCCTAGGGGTGCCCTAGCCTAAAACTAGGGGTGCCCTAGCCTAAGCTTACGGTGCCCTAGCCTAATCCTAGGGGTGCCCTAGGGTTAGGCTAGGGGAGCCCTAGCCTTAGCCTAAGCCTAGGGGTGCCTTAGCCTAAGCCCTGGGGGTGCTCAAGCCTAAGCCAAGGGGTGCCCTAGCCTAAGCCTAGGGGTGCCCTAGCCTAAGCCTAGGGGTGCCCTAGCCTTAGGCTAGGGGAGCCCTACCCTTAGCCTAAGCCTAGGTGTGCCCTAGCCTAAGCCTAGTGGTGCCCCAGCCTAAGCCTAGGGGTGCCCTAGCCTAAGCCTAGGGGTGCCCTAGCCTTAGGCTAGGGGAGCCCTAACCTTAGCCTAAGCCCAGGGGTGCCCTAGCCCAAGCCTAGGGGTGCCATAGCCTAAGCCTAGGGTTGCCCTAACCTAAGACTAGGGGTGCCCTAGCCTAAGCCAAGGGGTGCCCTAGCCTAAGGCTAAGGGTGCCGTAGCCTAAGCCTAGGGGTCCCCTAGCCTTAGTTTAAGCCTAGGGGTGCCCTAGCCTAAGGCTAGGGGTGCCCTAGCCTAAGCCTAGGGGTGACCTAGCCTAAGCCTAGGCGTGCCCTAGCCTAGGCCTAGGGGTGCCCTAGCCTTAGGCTAGAGGAACCCTAGCCTTAGCCTAAGCCTATGGCTGCACTAGCCTAAGCCTAGGGGTGCCCTAGCCTAAGCCTAGGCTTGCCCTAACCTAAGCCTAGGGGTGCCCTAGCCTTAGGCTAGCGGAGCCCTAACCTTAGACTAAGCCTAGAGGTGCCCTAGCCTAAGACTAGGGGTGCCCTAGCCTAAGCTTAGGGGTGCCCTAGCCTAAGCCTAGGGGTGCCCTAGCCTTAGCATAGGGGTGCCCTACCATAAGCCTAGGGGTCCCCTAGCCTTAGTTTAAGCCTAGGGCTGCCCTAGCCTAAGGTTAGGGGTGCCCTAGCCTAAGCCTAGGGGTGACCTAGCCTAAGCCTAGGGGTGCCCTAGCCTTAGGCAAGGGGAGCGCTAACCTTAGCCTAAGCCTAGGGGTGCCCTAGCCCAAGCCTAGGGGTTCCCTAGCCTAAACCTAGGGGTTCCCTAGCCTAAGGCTAGGGGTGCCCTAGCCTTAGTCTGGTGGAGCCTTAGCCTTAGCCTAAGCCTAGGGGTGCCCTAGCCTAAGCCTAGATGTGCCCTAGCATAAGCCTAGGGGTGCCCTACCCTAAGCTTAGGGGTGCCCTAGCCTAAGCCTAGGGGTGCCCTAGCATTAGGATAGCTGAGCCCTTCCCTTAGCCTAAGCCTAGGAGTGCCCTAGCCTAAGCCTTGGGGTGCCCTAGCCTAAGCCTAGGGGTGCCCTAGCCTAAGGCTAGTAGTGCCCTAGCCATAGGCTAGGGGAGCCCTAGCCTTAACCTAAGCCTAGGGGTTCCCTAGCATAATACGAGGGGTGCCCTAGCCAAGCTTAGGGGTGCCCTTGTCTAAGCCTAGGGGTCCCATAGCCTAGGCCAAGGGGTGCCCTAGCCTAAGCCTAGGGGTGCCCAAGGCTAAGCCTAAGAGTGCCCTAACCTAAGCCGAGGGTGCCCTTGCCTAAGCCTAGGGGTGCCTTAGCCTAAGCCTAGGGGTCCCCTAGCATTAGCCTAAGCCTAGGGGTGCCCTAGCCTAAGCCTAGTGGTGCCCTAGCCTAAGGCTAGGCGTGCCCTAGCCTAAGCCTAGGGGTGCCCAGGCCATAGGCTAGAGGAACCCTAGCCTTAGCCTACGCCTATGGCTGCCCTAGCCTATGCCTAGGGGTGCCCTAGCCTAAGCCGAGGGGTGCCCTAGTCTAACCCTAGGGGTGCCCTAGCCTAAGCCTAGGGGTCCCCTAGCCTTAGGTTAAGCCTAGGGGTGCCCTAGCCTAAAACTAGGGGTGCCCTAGCCTAAGCTTACGGTGCCCTAGCCTAATCCTAGGGGTGCCCTAGGGTTAGGCTAGGGGAGCCATAGCCTTAGCCTAAGCCTAGGGGTGCCTTAGCCTAAGCCCTGGGGGTGCTCAAGCCTAAGCCAAGGGGTGCCCTAGCCTAAGCCTAGGGGTGCCCTAGCCTAAGCCTAGGGGTGCCCTAGCCTTAGCCTAGGGGAGCCCTACCCTTAGCCTAAGCCTAGGGGTGCCCTAGCCTAAGCCTAGTGGTGCCCCAGCCTAAGCCTAGGGGTGCCCTAGCCTAAGCCTAGGGGTGCCCTAGCCTTAGGCTAGGGGAGCCCTAACCTTAGCCTAAGCCCAGGGGTGCCCTAGCCCAAGCCTAGGGGTGCCATAGCCTAAGCCTAGGGGTGCCCTAACCTAAGACTAGGGGTGCCCTAGCCTAAGCCAAGGGGTGCCCTAGCTTAAGGCTAAGGGTGCCCTAGCCTTAGTCTAGTGGAGCCCTAGCCTTAGCCTAAGCCTAGGGGTCCCCTAGCCTTAGCTTAAGCCTAGGGGTGCCCTTGCCTAAGGCTAGGGGTGCCGTAGCCTAAGCCTAGGGGTCCCCTAGCCTTAGTTTAAGCCTAGGGGTGCCCTAGCCTAAGGCTAGGGGTGCCCTAGCCTAAGCCTAGGGGTGACCTAGCCTAAACCTAGGCGTGCCCTAGCCTAGGCCTAGGGGTGCCCTAGCCTTAGGCTAGAGGAACCCTAGCCTTAGCCTAAGCCTATGGCTGCACTAGCCTAAGCCTACGGGTGCCCTAGCCTAAGCCTAGGGGTGCCCTAGCCTTAGGCTAGGGGAGCACTAGCCTTAGCCTAAGCCTAAGGGTGCCCTAGCCTAAGCCTAGGAGTGCCCTAGCCTGAGCCTAGGGGTGCCCTACCCTAAGCCTAGGGGTGCCCTACCGTAAGCCTAGGGGTCCCATAGCCTTAGTTTAATCCTAGGGGTGCCCTAGCCTAAGGCTAGGGGTGCCCTAGCCTAAGCCTAGGGGTGACCTAGCCTAAGCCTAGGCGTGCCCTAGCCTAGGCCTATGGGTGCCCAGGCCATAGGCTAGAGGAGCCCTAGCCTTAGCCTAAGCCTATGGCTGCACTAGCCTAAGCCTAGGGGTGCCCTAGCCTTAGGCTAGGGGAGCACTAGTCTTAGCCTAAGCCTAGGGGTGCCCTAGCCTAAGCCTAGGAGTGCCCTAGCTTGAGCCTAGGGGTGCTCTACACTAAGCCTGGGGGTCCCCTACCCTAAGCCCAGGGGTGCCCTAGCCTAAGCCTAGGGGTGACCTAGCCTAAGCCTAGGCATGCCCTAGCCTAGGCCTAGGGGTGCCCAGGCCTTAGGCTAGAGGAGCCCTAGCCTTAGCCTAAGCCTATGGCTGCCCTAGCCTAAGCCTAGGCTTGCCCTAGCCTAAGCCTAGGGGTGCCCTAGCCTTAGGCTAGCGGAGCCCTAACCTTAGACTAAGCCTAGAGGTGCCCTAGCCTAAGACTAGGGGTGCCCTAGCCTAAGCTTAGGGGTGCCCTAGCCTAAGCCTAGGGGTGCCCTAGCCTTAGCATAGGGGTGCCCTACCGTAAGCCTAGGGGTCCCCTAGCCTTAGTTTAAGCCTAGGGGTGCCCTAGCCTAAGGCTAGGGGTGCCCTAGCCTAAGCCTAGGGGTGACCTAGCCTAAGCCTAGGCGTGCCCTAGCCTAGGCCTAGGGGTGCCCAGGCCTTAGGCTAGAGGAGCCCTAGCCTTAGCCTAAGCCTATGGCTGCACTAGCCTAAGCCTAGGGGTGCCCTAGCCTTAGGCTAGGGGAGCACTAGCCTTAGCCTAAGCCTAGGGGTGCCCTAGCCTAAGCCTAGGAGTGCCCTAGCTTGAGCCTAGGGGTGCCCTACACTAAGCCTGGGGGTGCCCTACCCTAAGCCCAGGGGTGCCCTAGCCTAAGCCTAGGGGTGACCTAGCCTAAGCCTAGGCGTGCCCTAGCCTAGGCCTAGGGGTGCCCATTCCTTAGGCTAGAGGAGCCCTAGCCTTAGCCTAAGCCTATGGCTGCCCTAGCCTAAGCCTAGGCTTGCCCTAGCCTAAGCCTAGGGGTGCCCTAGCCTTAGGCTAGCGGAGCCCTAACCTTAGACAAAGCCTAGAGGTGCCCTAGCCTAAGCCTTGGGGTGCCCTAGCCTTAGCATAGGGGTGCCCTAGGGTTAGGCTAGGGGAGCCCTAGCCTTAGCCTAAGCCTAGGGGTGCCCTAGCCTAAGCCAGGGTTGCCCTAGCCTAAGCCTAGGGGTGCCATAGCCTTAGGCTAGGGGAGCCCTACCCTTAGCCTAAGCCTTGGGTTGCCCTAGCCTAAGCCTAGTGGTGCCCTAGCCTAAGCCTAGGGGTGCCCTAGCCTAAGCCTAGGGGTGCCCTAGCCTTAGGCAAGGGGAGCGCTAACCTTAGCATAAGCCTAGGGGTGCCCTAGCCCAAGCCTAGGGGTTCCCTAGCCTAAGCCTAGGGGTTCCCTAGCCTAAGCCTAGGGGTGCCCTACCCTAAGCCTAGGGGTGCCCTAGCCTAAGCCTAGGGGTGCCCTAGCATTAGGATAGCTGAGCCCTTGCCTTAGCCTAAGCCTAGGAGTGCCCTAGCCTAAGCCTTGGGGTGCCCTAGCCTAAGCCTAGGGGTGCCCTAGCCTAAGCCTAGTAGTGCCCTAGCCATAGGCTAGGGGAGCCCTAGCCTTAACCTAAGCCTAGGGGTTCCCTAGCATAATACGAGGGGTGCCCTAGCCTAAGCTTAGGGGTGCCCTTGCCTAAGCCTAGGGGTGCCCTAGGCTAAGCCTAAGAGTGCCCTAACCTAAGCCGAGGGTGCCCTTGCCTAAGCCTAGGGGTGCCTTAGCCCAAGCCTAGGGGTCCCCTAGCATTAGCCTAAGCCTAGGTGTGCCCTAGCCTAAGCCTAGTGGTGCCCTAGCCTAAGCCTAGGGGTGCCCTAGCCTAAGCCTAGAGGGTGCCCTAGCCTTAGGCTAGGGGAGCCCTAACCTTAGCCTAAGCCTAGGGGTGCCCTAGCCCAAGCCTAGGGGTGCCCTAGCCTAAGCCTAGGTGTGCCCTAACCTAAGAATAGGGGTGCCCTAGCCTAAGCCTAGGGGTGCCCTAGCCTAAGGCTAAGGGTGCCCCAGCTTTAGTCTAGTGGAGCCCTATCCTTAGCCTAAACCTAGGGGTCCCCTAGCCTTAGCTTAAGCCTAGGGGTGCCCTTGTATAAGGCTAGGGGTGCCCTAGCCTAAGCCTAGGGGTGCCCTAGCCTAAGCCTAGGCGTGCCCTAGCCTAAGCCTAGGGGTGCCCAGGCCTTAGGCTACAGGATCCCTAGCCTTAGCCTAAGCCTATGGTTGCACTAGCCTCAGCCTAGGGGTGCCCTAGCCTAAGCCTAGGGGTGCCCTAGCCTTAGGCTAGGGGAGCATTAGCCTTAGCCTAAGCCTAGAGGTGCCCTACCCTAAGCCTAGGAGTGCCCTAGCCTGAGCCTAAGGGTGCCCTACCCTAAGCCTGGTGGTGCCCTACCCTAAGCCTAGGGGTGCCCTAGCATAAGCCTAGGCTTGCCCTAGCCTAAGCCTAGGGGTGCCCTAGCCTTAGGCTAGCGGAGCCCTAACCTTAGCCTAAGCCTAGAGGTGCCCTAGCCTAAGATTAGGGGTGCCCTAGCTTAAGCTTAGGGGTGCCCTAGCCTAAGCCTAGGGGAGCCCTAGCCTAGCCTAGGGGAGCCCTAGCCTAAGCCTAGGGGTGCCCTAGGGTTAGGCTAGGGGAGCCCTAGCCTTAGCCTAAGCCTAGGGGTGCCCTAGCCTAAGCCAGTGGTGCCCTAGCCCAAGCCTAGGGGTGCCCTAGCCTTAGTCTGGTGGAGCCCTAGCCTTAGCCTAAGCCTTGGGGTGCCCTAGCCTAAGCCTAGATGTGCCCTAGCCTAAGCCTAGGGGTGCCCTACCCTAAGCCTAGGGGTGCCCTAGCCTAAGCCTAGGGGTGCCCTAGCATTAGGATAGCTGAGCCTTTCCCTTAGCCTAAGCCTAGGGGTGCCCTAGCCTAAGCCTAGTAGTGCCCTAGCCATAGGCTAGGGGAGCCCTAGCCTTAGCCTAAGCCTAGGGGTTCCCTAGCATAATACGAGGGGTGCCCTAGCCTAAGCTTAGGAGTTCCCTTGCCTAAGCTTATGGATCCCATAGCCTAAGCCAAGGGGTGCCCTAGCCTAAGCCTAGGGGTGCCCTAGCCTAAGCCTAAGGGTGCCCTAACCTAAGCCGAAGATGCTCTTGCCTAAGCCTAGGGGTGCCTTAGCCTAAGCCTAGGGGTCCCCTAGCCTTAGCCTAATCCTAGGGGTGCCCTAGCCTAAGCCTAGGGGTGCCCTAGCCTAAGCCTAGGGGTGCCTAGCCTAAGCCTAGGGGTGCCCTAGCCTAAGCCTAAGGGTGCCCTAGCCTAAGCCTAGGGGTGCCCAGGCCTTAGGCTAGAGGAGCCCTAGCCTTAGCGTAAGCCTATGGCTGACCTAGTCTAAGCGTTGGGGTGCCCTAGCCTAAGCCTACGGGTGCCCTAGCCTAACCCTAGGGGTGCCCTAGCCTTAAGCTAGCTGAGCCCTTCCCTTAGCCTAAGCCTAGGGGTGCCCTAGCCTAAGCCTAGGGGTGCCCTAGCCTAAGTCTAGGGTTGCCCTAGCCTAAGCCTAGGGGTGCCCTAGCCTTAGGCTAGGGGAGCCCTAGCCTTAGACTAAGCCTAGGGGTTCCCTTGCCTAAACCTATGGGTGCCCTAGCTGGAGCCTAGGGGTGCAGTAGCCTTAGGCTAGGGGAGCCCTAGCCTTAGCCTAAGCCTAGGATTTCCCTAGCCTAAGCTTATGGGTGCCTTAGCCTGAGTTTAGGCGTGCCCTAGCCTGAGTCTAGGGGTGCACTAGCCTGAGGCTAGGGGAGCAGTAGCCTTAGCCTAAGCCTAGGGGAGCCCTAGCTTAAGCCTAGGGGTGCCCTAGCCTAAGCCTAGGGGTGCCCTAGTCTAAGCCTAGGTGTGCCCTAGCCTGACCCTAGGGGTGCCCTAGAATGAGGCTAGGGGAGCCCTAGCCTTAGCCTAAGCCTAGGATTGCCCTAGCCTAACCTTTGCGGTGCCCTAGCCTGAAGCTGGGGGAGCCATAGCCTTAGCCTAAGTCTAGGGGTGCCCTAGCCTAAGCCTAGGGGTGCCATAGCCTAAGCCTAGGGGTACCCTAACCTATGCCTAGGGGTGCCCTAGCCTAAGCCTAGGGATGCCATAGCCTAAGCCTAGGGGTGCCCTAGCCTATGCCTAGGGGTTCCCTAGCCTAAGCCTAGGGGTGCCCTACCCTAAGCCTGGATGTGCCGTAACATTAGGCTACGGGAGCCCTAGCCTTAGGCTAGGGGAGCCCTAGCCTTAGCCTAAGCCTAGGGGTGCCCTACCTTAAGCCTAGGGGTGCCCTAGCCTAAGACTAGGGGTGCCCTAGCCTAAGCCAAGGGGTGCCCTAGCCTAAGCCTAGTGGTGCCCTAGCCTAAGCCTAGGGGTGCCCTAGCCTAAGCCTAGGGGTGCCCTAGCCCAAACCTAAGGGTTCCCTAGCCTAAGCCTAGGGGTTCCCTAGCCTAAGCCTAGGGGTGCCCTAGCCTAAGCCGAGGGGTGCCCTAGTCTAACCCTAGGGGTGCCCTAGCCTAAGCCTAGGGGTCCCCTAGCCTTAGCTTAAGCCTAGGGGTGCCCTAGACTAAGCCTAGGGGTGCCCTAGCCTGAGGCTAGGGGAGCCCTAGCCTTAGCCTAAGCCTAGGATTTCCCTAGCCTAACCTTTGGGGTGCCCTAGCCTGAAGCTAGGGGAACCATAGCCTTAGCCTAAGTCTAGGGGTGCCTTGGCCTAAGCCTAGGGGTGCCATAGCCTAAGTCTAGGGGTACCCTAACCTATGCCTAGGGGTGCCCTAGCCTAAGCCTAGGGATGCCATAGCCTAAGCCTATGGGTGCCCTAGCCTAAGCCTAGATGTGCCCTAGCCTAAGCCTAGGGGTGCCCTACCCTAAGCCTAGGGGTGCCCTAGCCTAAGCCTAGGGGTGCCCTAGCATTAGGATAGCTGAGCCCTTCCCTTAGCCTAAGCCTAGGAGTGCCCTAGCCTAAGCCTTGGGGTGCCCTAGCCTAAGCCTAGGGGTGCCCTAGCCTAAGCCTAGTAGTGCCCTAGCCATAGGCTAGGGGAGCCCTAGCCTTAACCTAAGCCTAGGGGTTCCCTAGCATAATACGAGGGGTGCCCTAGCCTAAGCTTAGGGGTGCCCTTGCCTAAGCCTAGGGGTCCCATAGGCTAAGCCAAGGGGTGCCCTAGCCTAAGCCTAGGGGTGCCCTAGGCTAAGCCTAAGAGTGCCCTAACCTAAGCCGAGGGTGCCCTTGCCTAAGCCTAGGGGTGCCTTAGCCTAAGCCTAGGGGTCCCCTAGCATTAGCCTAAGCCTAGGGGTGCCCTAGCCTAAGCCTAGTGGTGCCCTAGCCTAAGCCTAGGCGTGCCCTAGCCTAAGCCTAGGGGTGCCCAGGCCATAGGCTAGAGGAGCCCTAGCCTTAGCCTAAGCCTATGGCTGCCCTAGCCTAAGCCTAGGGGTGCCCTAGCCTAAGCCGAGGGGTGCCCTAGTCCAACTCTAGGGGTGCCCTAGCCTAAGCCTAGGGGTCCCCTAGCATTAGCTTAAGCCAAGGGGTGCCCTAGCCTAAAACTAGGGGTGCCCTAGCCTAAGCTTACGGGTGCCCTAGCCTAATCCTAGGGGTGCCCTAGGGTTAGGCTAGGGGAGCCCTAGCCTTAGCCTAAGCCTAGGGGTGCCTTAGCCTAAGCCTAGGGGTGCTCAAGCCTAATCCAAGGGGTGCCCTAGCCTAAGTCTAGGGGTGCCCTAGCCTAAGCCTAGGGGTGCCCTAGCCTAAGCCTAGGGGTGCCCTAGCCTTAGGCTAGGGGAGCCCTAACCTTAGCCTAAGCCCAGGGGTGCCCTAGCCCAAGCCTAGGGGTGTCCTAGCCTAAGCCTAGGGGTGCCCTAACCTAAGACTAGGGGTGCCCTAGCCTAAGCAAAGGGGTGCCCTAGCCTAAGGCTAAGGGTGCCCTAGCCTTAGTCTAGTGGAGCCCTAGCCTTAGCCTAAGCCTAGGGGTCCCCTAGTCTTAGCTTAAGCCTAGGGGTGCCCTTGCCTAAGGCTAGGGGTGCCGTAGCCTAATCCTAGGGGTCCCCTAGCCTTAGTTTACGCCTAGGGGTGCCCTAGCCTAAGCCTAGGGGTGACCTAGCCTAAGCCTAGGCGTGCCCTAGCCTAGGCCTAGGGGTGCCCTAGCCTTAGGCTAGAGGAACCCTAGCCTTAGCCTAAGCCTATGGCTGCACTAGCCTAAGCCTAGGGGTGCCCTAGCCTAAGCCTAGGGGTACCCTAGCCTTAGGCTAGGGGAGCACTAGCCTTAGCCTAAGTCTAGGGGTGCCCTAGCCTAAGCCTAGGAGTGCCCTAGCCTGAGCCTAGGGGTACCCTACCCTAAGCCTAGGGGTGCCCTACCCTAAGCCTAGGGGTCCCCTAGCCTTAGTTTAAGCCTAGGGGTGCCCTAGCCTAAGCCTAGGGGTGCCCTAGCCTAAGCCTAGGGGTGACCTAGCCTAAGCCTAGGCGTGCCCTAACCTAGGCCTAGGGGTGCCCAGGCCTTAGGCTAGAGGAGCCCTAGCCTTAGCCTAAGCCTATGGCTGCACTAGCCTAAGCCTAGGGGTGCCCTAGCCTTAGGCTAGGGGAGCACTAGCCTTAGCCTAAGCCTAGGGGTGCCCTAGCTTAAGCCTAAGAGTGCCCTAGCTTGAGCCTAAGGGTGCCCTACACTAAGCCTGGGGGTGCCCTACCCTAAGCCCAGGGGTGCCCTAGCCTAAGCCTAGGGGTGACCTAGCCTAAGCCAAGGCGTGCCCTAGCCTAGGCCTAGGGGTGCCCAGGCCTTAGGCTAGAGGAGCCCTAGCCTTAGCCTAAGCCTATGGCTGCCCTAGCCTAAGCCTAGGCTTGCCCTAGCCTAAGCCTAGGGGTGCCCTAGCCTTAGGCTAGCGGAGCCCTAACCTTAGACTAAGCCTAGAGGTGCCCTGGCCTAAGACTAGGGGTGCCCTAGCCTAAGCTTAGGGGTGCCCTAGCCTAAGCCTAGGGGTGCCCTAGCCTTAGCATAGGGGTGCCCTAGGGTTAGGCTAGGGGAGCCCTAGCCTTAGCCTAAGCCTAGGGGTGCCGTAGCCTAAGTCAGGGGTGCCCTAGCCTAAGCCTAGTGGTGCCCTAGCCTAAGCCTATGGGTGCTCTAGCCTAAGCCTAGGGGTGCCCTAGCCTTAGGCAAGGGGAGCGCTAACCTTAGCCTAAGCCTAGTGGTGCCCTAGCCCAAGCCTAGGGGTTCCCTAGCCTAAGCCTAGGGGTTCCCTAGCCTAAGGCTAGGGGTGCCCTAGCCTTAGTCTGGTGGAGCCTTAGCCTTAGACTAAGCCTAGGGGTGCCCTAGCCTAAGCCTAGATGTGCCCTAGCCTAAGCCTAGGGGTGCCCTACCCTAAGCCTAGGGGTGCCCTAGCCTAAGCCTAGGGGTGCCCTAGCATTAGGATAGCTGAGCCCTTCCCTTAGCCTAAGCCTAGGGGTGCCCTAGCCTAAGGCTAGTAGTGCCCTAGCCATAGGCTAGGGGAGCCCTAGCCTTAGCCTAAGCCTAGGGGTTCCCTAGCATAATACGAGGGGTGCCCTAGCCTAAGCTTAGGAGTGCCCTTGCCTAAGCTTATGGATCCCATAGCCTAAGCCAAGGGTTGCCCTAGCCTAAGCCTAGGGGTGCCCTAGCCTAAGCCTAAGGGTGCCCTAACCTAAGCCGAGGGTGCCCTTGCCTAAGCCTAGGGGTGCCTTAGCCTAAGCCTAGGGGTCCCCTAGCCTTAGCCTAATCCTAGGGGTGCCCTAGCCTAAGCCTAGGGGTGCCCTAGCCTAAGCCGAGGGGTGCCAAGCCTAAGCCTAGGGGTGCCCTAGCCTAAGCCTAGGGGTGCCGTAGCCTAAGCCTAGGGGTGCCCAGGCCTTAGGCTAGAGGAGCCCTAGCCTTAGCGTAAGCCTATGGCTGACCTAGTCTAAGCCTTAAGGTGCCCTAGCCTAAGCCTACGGGTTCCTTGGCCTAACCCTAGGGGTGCCCTAGCCTTAAGCTAGCTGAGCCCTACCCTTAGCCTAAGCCTAGGGGTGCCCTAGCCTAAGCCTAGGGGTGCCCTAGACTAATTCTAGGGGTGCCCTAGCCTAAGCCTAGGGGTGCCCTAGCCTAAGCCTAGGGGTGCCCTAGCCTTAGGCTAGGGGAGCTCTAGCCTTAGACTAAGCCTAGTGGTTCCCTTGCCTAAGCCTATGGGTGCCCTAGCTGGAGCCTAGGGGTGGAGTAGCCTTAGGCTAGGTGAGCCCTAGCCTTAGCCTAAGCCTAGGATTTCCCTAGCCTAAGCTTATGGGTGCCTTAGCCTGAGTCTAGGCGTGCCCTAGCCTGAGTCTAGGGGTGCACTAGCCTGAGGCTAGGGGAGCAGTAGCCTTAGCCTAAGGCTAGGGGAGCCCTAGCTTAAGCCTAGGGGTGCCCTAGCCTAAGCCTAGGGGTGCCCTACCCTAAGCCTAGGGGTGCCCTAGCCTAAGCCTTGGGGTGCCCTAGCATTAGGATAGCTGAGCCCTTCCCTTAGCCTAAGCCTAGGGGAGCCCTAGCCTTAGCCTAAGCCTAGGGGTTCCCTAGCATAATACGAGGGGTGCCGTAGCCTAAGCTTAGGAGTGCCCTTGCCTAAGCTTATGGATCCCATAGCCTAAGCCAAGGGGTGCCCTAGCCTAAGCCTAGGGGTGCCCTAGCCTAAGCCTAAGGGTGCCCTAACCTAAGCCGAGGGTGCCCTTGCCTAAGCCTAGGGGTGCCTTAGCCTAAGCCTAGGGGTCCCCTAGTCTTAGCCTAATCCTAGGGGTGCCCTAGCCTAAGACTAGGGGTGCCCTAGCCTAAGCCTAGGGGTGCCTAGCCTAATCCTAGGGGTGCCCTAGCCTAAGCCTAGGGGTGCCCTAGCCTAAGCCTACGGGTGCCTTGGCCTAACCCTAGGGGTGCCCTAGCCTTAAGCTAGCTGAGCCCTACCCTTAGCCTAAGCCTAGGGGTGCCCTAGCCTAAGCCTAGGGGTGCCCTAGACTAATTCTAGGGGTGCCCTAGCCTAAGCCTAGGGGTGCCCTAGACTAAGCCTAGGGGTGTCCTAGCCTAAGCCTAGGGGTGCCCTAGCCTTAGGCTAGGGGAGCCCTAGCCTTAGACTAAGCCTAGGTGTTCCCTTCCCTAAGCTTATGGGTACCCTAGCTGGAGCCTAGGGGTGCAGTAGCCTTAGGCTAGGGGAGCCCTAGCCTTAGCCTAATAGGATTTCCCTAGCCTAAGCTTATGGGTGGCTTAGCCTGAGTCTAGGCGTGCCCTAGCCTGAGTCTAGGGGTGCACTAGCCTGAGGCTAGGGGAGCAGTAGCCTTAGCCTAAGGCTAGGGGAGCCCTAGCTTAAGCCTAGGGGTGCCCTAGCCTAAGACTAGGGGTGCCCTAGTCTAAGCCTAGGGGTGACCTAGCCTGAGCCTAGGGGTGCCCTAGCCTGAGGCTAGGCGAGCCCTAGCCTTAGCCTAAGCCTAGGATTGCCCTAGCCTAGGCTTTGGGGTGCCCTAGCCTGAAGCTAGGGGAGCCATAGGCTTAGCCTAAGTCTAGGGGTGCCCTAGCCTAAGCCTAGGGGTGCCATAGCCTAAGCCTAGGGGTACCCTAACCTATGCCTAGGGGTGCCCTAGCCTAAGCCTAGGGATGCCATAGCCTAAGCCTAGGGGTGCCCTAGCCTATGCCTAGGGGTTCCGTAGCCTAAGCCTAGGGGTGCCCTAGCCTAAGCCTGGATGTGCCGTAGCATTAGGCTACGGGAGCCCTAGCCTTAGGCTAGGGGAGCCCTAGCCTTAGCCTAAGCCTAGGGGTGCCCTACCTTAAGCCTAGGGGTGCCCTAGCCTAAGACTAGGGGTGCCCTAGCCTAAGCTAAGGGGTGCCCTAGTCTAAGCCTAGGGGTGCCCTAGGCTAAGCTTAGGGGTGCCCTAGCCTAAGGCTAGGGGTGCCCTAGCCTTAGGCCAGGGGAGCCCTAGCCTTATCGTAAGCCTAGGGGTGCCCTAGCCTAAGCCTAGGTGTGCCCTAGCCTAAGCCTAGGGGTGCCCTAGGCTTAGGCTAGGGGAGCCCTAGCTTTAGCCTAAGCCTAGGGGTGGCCTAGCCTAAGCCTAGGGGTGCCCTAGCCTAAGCCTAGGGGTGCCCTAGCCTTAGGCTAGGGGAGCCTAGCCTTAACCTAAGCTTGGGGTGCCCTAGCCTAAGCCTAGGGTTGCCCTAGCCTAAGCCTAGGGGTGCCCTAGCCTAAGCCTAGGGGTGCCCTAGCCTGAGGCTAGGGGAGCCCTAGCCTTAGCCTAAGCCTTGGGGTGCCCTTGCGTAAGCCTAAGGGTGCTCTAACCTAAGTCTAGGGGTGCCCTAGCCTAAGCCTAGGGGTGGCCTAGCCTGAGGATAGGGGAGCCCTAGACTTAGACTAAGCCTAGAATTGCCCTAGCCTTAGTCTAGGGGTGCCCTCGCCTAAGCCTAGGGCTGCCCTAGTCTGAGCCTAGGGGTGCCCTAGCCTAAGCCTACGGGTGCCCTAGCCTGAGCCTACGGGTGCCCTAGCCTGAGGCTAGGGGAACCCTAGCCTTAGTCTAGCCTAGGATTGCCCTAGCCTGAGCCTACGGGTGCCCTAGCCTGAGGCTAGGGGAACTCTTGCCTTAGTTTAGCCTAGGATTGCCCTAGCCTAAGCCTAGGGGTGCCATAGCCTGAGTCTAGGGGTGCCCTAGCCTAAGCCTAGGGGTGCCCTAGCGTAAGCCTAGGGGTGCCCTAGCCTTAGGCTAGGGGAGCCCTAGCCTTAGCCTAAGCCTAGGGGTTCCCTTGCCTAAGCCTATGGGTGCCCTAGCTGGAGCCTAGGGGTGCAGTAGCCTTAGGCTAGGGGAGCCCTAGCCTTAGCCTAAGCCTAGGATTTCCCTAGCCTAAGCTTATGGGTGCCTTAGCATGAGTCTAGGGGTGCCCTAGCCTGAGTCCAGGGGTACACTAGCCTGAGGCTAGGGGAGCAGTAGCCTTAGCCTAAGCCTAGGGGAGCCCTAGCTTAAGCCTAGGGGTGCCCTAGCCTAAGACTAGGGGTGCCCTAGCCTGAGCCTAGGGGTGCCCTAGCCTGAGGCTAGGGGAGCCCTAGCCTTAGCCTACGCCTAGGTTTCCCCTAGCCTAAGCTTTGGGGTGCCCTAGCCTGAAGTTAGGGGAGCCATAGCCTTAGGCTAAGTCTAGGGGTGCCCTTGCCTAAGCCTAGGGGTGCCCTGGTCTAAGCCTAGGGGTGCCCTAGGCTAAGCCTAGGGGTGCCCTAGCCTAAGCCTAGGGGTGCCCTAGCCTAAGCATAGGGGTGCCCTAGCCTTAGGCTATTTGTGCCCTAGCATGAGCCTACGGGTGGCCTAGCCTGAGGCTAGGGGAGCCCTAGCCTTAGCCTAAGCCGAGGGGTGCCCTAGCCTAAGCCTAGGGGTGCCCTAGCCTAAGCCTAGGGGATCCCTAGCCTAAGCCTAGGGGTGCCCTAGCCTTAGGCTAGGAGAGCCCTAGCCTTAGCCTAAGCCTAGGGGTGCCCTAGCTTAAGCCTAGGGGTGCCCTAGAATAAGCCTAAGGTTGCCCTAGCCTTAGGCTATGGGAGCCCTAGCCTTAGCCTAAGCCTAGGGGTGCCCTAGCCTAAGCCTAGGGGTGCCTTAGCCTAAGCCTAGGGGTGCCCTAGCCTAGGGGTTCCCTAGCCTAAGCCTAGGGGTGCCCTAGCCTTAGGCTAGGCGAGCCCTAGCCTTAGCCTAAGCCTAGGGGTGCCCTAGCCTAAGCCTAGGGGTGCCCTAGCCTGAGCCTAGGGGTGCCCTAGCCTGAGGCTAGGGGAGCCCTAGCCTTAGCCTAAGCCTAGGATTGCCCTAGCCTAAGCTTTGGGGTGCCCTAGCCTGAAGCTAGGGGAGCCATAGCCTTAGGCTAAGTCTAGGGGTGCCCTAGCCTAAGCCTAGGGGTGCCCTAGCCTAAGCCTAGGGGTGCCCTGGTCTAAGCCTAGAGGTGCCCTAGGCTAAGCCTAGGGGTGCCCTAGCCTAAGCCTAGGGGTGCCCTAGCCTAAGCATAGGGGTGCCCTAGCCTTAGGCTATTTGTGCCCTAGCATGAGCCTACGGGTGGCCTAGCCTGAGGCTAGGGGAGCCCTAGCCTTAGCCTAAGCCGAGGGGTGCCCTAGCCTAAGCCTAGGGGTGCCCTAGCCTAAGCCTAGGGGATCCCTAGCCTAAGCCTAGGGGTGCCCTAGCCTTAGGCTAGGAGAGCCCTAGCCTTAGCCTAAGCCTAGGGGTGCCCTAGCTTAAGCCTTGGGGTGCCCTAGAATAAGCCTAAGGTTGCCCTAGCCTTAGGCTATGGGAGCCCTAGCCTTAGCCTAAGCCTAGGGGTGCCCTAGCCTAAGCCTAGGGGTGCCTTAGCCTAAGCCTAGGGGTGCCCTAGCCTAGGGGTTCCCTAGCATAAGCCTAGGGGTGCCCTAGCCTTAGGCTAGGCGAGCCCTAGCCTTAGCCTAAGCCTAGGGGTGCCCTAGCCTAAGCCTAGGTGTGCCCTAGCCTAAGCCTAGGTGTGCCCTAGCCTAAGCCTAGGGGTTCCCTAGCCTAAGCCTAGGGGTGCCCTAGCCTTAGGCTAGGAGAGCCCCAGCCTTAGCCTAAGCCTAGGGGTGCCCTAGCCTAAGCCTAGGGGTACCCTAGCCTTAGGCTAGGGGAGCCCTAGCCTTAAACTTAACCTAGGGGTGCACAAGCTTAAGCCTAGGGGTGCCCTAGCTTAAGCCTAGGGGTTCCCTAGCCAAAGCCTAGGGGTGCTTTAGCCTAAGCCTAGGGGTGCCCTAGCCTAAGCTTAGGGGTGCCCTAGCCTTAGGCTAGATGGAGCCCTAGCCTTAGCCTAAGCCTATGGGTGCCCTAGCCTAAGCATAGGGGTGCCATAGCCTGAGCCTAGGGGTGCCCTAGCCTGAGCCTACGAGTGCCCTAGCATGAGGCTATGGGAGCCCTATCCTTAGTCTAGCCTAGGATTGCCTTAGCCTAAGCCTAGGGGTGCCATAGCCTGAGTCTAGGGGTACCCTAGCCTGAGGCTCGTGGAGCCGTAGCCTTATCCTAAGCCTAGTGGTTCCCTAGCCTAACCTAGGGGTGCCCTAACCTAAGCCTAGGGGTGCCCTAGCCTAAGCCTAGGGGTGCCCTATCCTAAGGCTAGGGGAGCCCTAGACTTAGCCTAAGCCTAGGGGTGCCCTAGCCTGATCCTAGGGGTGCACTAACCTGAGCCTAGGGGTGCTCTACCCTTAGGCTAGGGGAGCTCTAGCCTTAGCCTAAGCCTAGGGGTGCCCTAGCCTAAGCCTAGGGGTGCCCTAGCCTAAGCCTAGGGGTGCCCTAGCCTTAGGCTAGGGGAGACTAGCCTTAGCCTAAACTTGGGGTGCCCTAGCCTAAGCCTAGGGTTGCCCTAGCCTAAGCCTAGGGGTGCCCTAGCCTAAGCCTAGGGGTGCCCTAGCGTAAGCCTAGGGGTGCCCTAGCCTGAGCCTAGGGGTGCCCTAGCCAGAGCCTACGGGTACCCTAGCTTGTGGCTAGGGGAGCCCTAACGTTAGTCTAGCCTAGAATTTCCCTAGCCTAAGCCTAGGGGTGATATAGCCTGAGTCTAGGGCTGCACTAGCCTGAGGCAAGGGTAGCCGCAGCCTTAGCCTAAGCCTAGGGGAGCCCAAGCTTAAGGCTAGGGGTGCCCTAGCCTAAGCCTAGGGGTGCCCTAGCCTAAGCCTAGGGGTGGCCTAGCCTGAGGATAGGGGAGCCCTAGACTTAGACTAAGCCTAGGATTGCCCTAGCCTAAGCTAACGGGTGTCCTAGCCTTAGTCTAGGGGTGCCCTCGCCTAAGCCTAGGGCTGCACTAGCCTGAGCCTAGGGGTGCCCTAGCCTGAGCCTACGGGTGCCCTAGCCTGAGCCTACGGGTGGCCTAGTCTGAGGCTAGGGGAACCCTAGCCTTAGTCTAGCCTAGGATTGCCCTAGCCTGAGCCTACGGGTGTTCTAGTTTGAGCCTACGGGTGCCCTAACCTGAGCCCTCGGGTGCCCTAGCCTGAGGCTAGGGGAACCCTAGCCTTAGTCTAGCCTAGGATTGCCCTAGCCTAAGCTTAGGGGTGCCCTAGCCTTAGGCTAGGGGAGCCCTAGCCTTAGCCTAAGCCTAGGGGTTCCCTTGCCTAAGCCTATGGGTGCCCTAGCTGGAGCCTAGGGGTGTAGTAGCCTTAGGCTAGGGGAGCCCTAGCCTTAGCCTAAGCCTAGGATTTCCCTAGCCTAAGCTTATGGGTGCCTTAGCCTGAGCCTAGGGGTGCCCTAGCCTAAGTCTAGGGGTGCACTAGCCTGAGGCTAGGGGAGCAGTAGCCTTAGCCTAAGCCTAGGGGAGCCCTAGCTTAAGCCTAGGGGTGCCCTAGCCTAAGCCTAGGGGTGCCCTAGCCTGAGCCTAGGGGTGCCCTAGCCTGAGGCTAGGGGAGCCCTAGCCTTAGCCTAAGCCTAGGATTGCCCTAGCCTAAGCTTTGGGGTGCCCTAGCCTGAAGCTAGGGGAGCCATAGCCTTAGCCTAAGTCTAGGGGTGCCCTAGCCTAAGCCTAGGGGTGCCCTAGCCTAAGCCTAGGGGTGCCCTAGTCTAAGCCTAGGGGTGCCCTAGCCTAAGCCTAGGGGTGCCCTAGCCTAAGCATAGGGGTGCCCTAGCCTTAGGCTAGTTGTGCCCTAGCATGAGCCTACGGGTGGCCTAGCCTGAGGCTAGGGGAGCCCTAGCCTTAGTCTAGCCGAGGGGTGCCCTAGCCTAAGCTTAGGGGTGCCATAGCCTGAGTCTAGGGGTGACCAGCCTGAGGCTAATGGAGCCATAGCCTAAGCCTAGGGATGCCCCAGCCTAAGCCTAGGGGTGCCCTAGCCTAAGCCTGGGGGTGCCCTAGCCTAAGCCTAGGGGTGCCCTAGCCTTAGGCTAGGGGAGCCCTAGCCTTAGCCTAAGCCTAGGGGTTCCCTTGCCTAAGCCTATGGGTGCCCTAGCTGGAGCCTAGGGGTGTAGTAGCCTTAGGCTAGGGGAGCCCTAGCCTTAGCCTAAGCCTAGGATTTCCCTAGCCTAAGCTTATGGGTGCCTTAGCCTGAGTCTAGGGGTGCCCTAGCCTAAGTCTAGGGGTGCACTAGCCTGAGGCTAGGGGAGCAGTAGCATTAGCCTAAGCCTAGGGGATCCCTAGCTTAAGCCTAGGGGTGCCCTAGCCTAAGCCTAGGGGTGCCCTAGTCTAAGCCTAGGGGTGCCCTAGCCTGAGTCTAGGGGTGCCCAAGCCTGAGGCTAGGGGAGCCCTAGCCTTAGCCTTAGCCTAGGATTGCCCTAGCCTAAGCTTTGGGGTGCCCTAGCCTGAAGCTAGGGGAGCCATAGCCTTAGCCTAAATCTAGGGGTGCCTAGCCTATGCCTAGGGGTGCCCTAGCCTAAGCCTAGGGGTGCCCTACCCTAAGCCTAGGGGTGCCCTAGCCTAAGCCTGGATGTGCCGTAGCATTAGGCTACGGGAGCCCTAGCCTTAGGCTAGGGGAGCCCTAGCCTTAGCCTAAGCCTAGGGGTGCCCTACCTTAAGCCTAGGGGTGCCTTAGCCTAAGACTAGGGGTGCCCTAGCCTAAGCCAAGGGGTGCCCTAGCCTAAGCCTAGGGGTGCCCTAGGCTAAGCCTAGGGGTGCCCTAGCCTAAGCCTAGGGGTGCCCTAGCCTAAGCCTAGGGGTGCCCTAGCAATGCCTAGGGGTGCCCTAGCCTAAGCCTAGGGGTGCCCTAGCCTAAGCTTAGGGGTGCCCTAGCCTAAGCCTGGATGTGCCGTAGCATTAGGCTACGAGAGCCCTAGCCTTAGGCTAGGGGAGCCCTAGCCTTAGCCTAAGCCTAGGGGTGCCCTACCTTAAGCCTAGGGGTGCCCTAGCCTAAGACTAGGTGTGCCCTAGCCTAAGCCTAGGGTGCTCTAGGCTTAGGCTAGGGGAGCCCTAGCTTTAGCCTAAGCCTAGGGGTGCCCTAGTCTAATCCTAGGGGTACCCTAGCCTAAGCCTACGGGTCCCCTAGCCTAAGACTAGGGGTGCCCTAGCCTGAGGCTACGGGTGCTCTAGCCTGAAGCTAGGGGCGCCCTAGCCTTAGTCTAGCCTAGGATTGCCCAAGCCTAATCCTAGGGGTGCCATAGTCTGAGTCTAGGGGGCCCTAGCCTGAGGCTAGGGGAGTCATAGCCTTTGCCTAAGCCTAGGGGTGACCTAGTCTAAGCCTAGGGGTGCCCTAGCCTAAGCCTAGGGGTGCCCTAGCCTAAGCCTAGGTGTGCCCTAGCCAAAACATAGGGGTGCCCTAGCCTTAGGCTAGTTGTGCCCTAGCATGAGCCTACGGGTGGCCTAGCCTGAGACTACGGGTACCCTAGCCTGAGACTACAGGTACCCTAGCCTGAGCCTAGGGGTGCCCTAGCCTGAGACTACGGGTACCCTAGCCTGAGGCTAGGGGAGCCCTAACGTGAGTCTAGCCTAGGATTGCCATAGCCTAAGCCTAGGGGTGCCCTAGCCTAAGCCTAGGGGTGCCCTAGCCTAAGCCTAGAGGTGCCCTAGTCTAAGCCTAGGGATTCCCTAGCCTAAGCCTAGGGGTGCCCTAGGGTTAGGCTAGTGGAACCCTAGCCTTAGCCTAAGCCTAGGGGTGCCCTAGCCTAAGCCTAGGGGTGCCTTAGCCTAAGTCTAGGGGTGCCCTAGCCTAAGCCTAGGGGTGCCCTAGCCTAAGCCTAGTAGTGCCCTAGGATTAGGCTAGGGGAGCCCTAGCCTTAGCCTAGGGGTGCCTTAGCCTTAGGCTATGGAGCCCTAGCCTTAGCCTTAAACTAGGGGTGCCCAAGCCTACGCATAGGTGTGCCCTAGCCTAAGCCTAGGGGTGCCCTAGCCTAAGCATAGGGGTGCCCAAGCCTTAGGCTAGTTGTGCCCTAGCCTGAGCCTACGGGTACGCTAGCGTGAGGCTAGGGGAGCCCTAACGTTATTCTAACCTAGGATTGCCCTAACCTAAGTCTAGGGGTGCCATAGCCTGAGTCTAGGGGTGCACTAGCCTGAGGCAAGTGTAGCCGCAGCCTTACCCTAAGCCTAGGGGAGCCTAAGCTTAAGCCTCGGGGTGCCCTAGCCTAAGCCTAGGGGTGCCCTAGCCTTAGGCTAGGGGAGTCCTAGCCTTTTCCTAAGCCTAGTGGTGCCCTAGCCTAAGCCTTGGTGTGCCCTAGCCTGAGCCAAGGGGTGGCCTAGCCTGAGGATAGGGGAGCCCTAGACTTAGCCTAAACCTAGGATTGCCCTAGCCTAAGCTAACGGGTGCCCTAGCCTGAGTATAGGGGTGCCCTTGCCTGAGGTTAAGGGAACCGTTGCCTTAGCCTAAGTGTAGGGGTACCCTAGCCTAAGCCTAGGGGTGCCCTAGCCTTAGTTTAGGGTTTCCCTAGCCTAAGCCTAGGGGTGCCCTAGCCTTAGCCTAAGGTTGCCCTCGCTTAAGCCTAGGGCTGCCCTAGCCAGAGCCTAGGGGTGCCCTAGCCTGAGCCTACGAGTGCCCTAGCCTGAGGCTAGGGGAGCCCTAGCCTTAGTGTAGCGTAGGATTGCCCTAGCCTAAGCCTAGGGGTGCCATAGCCTGAGTTAGTGGTGCCCTATCCTGAGGCTAAAGGAGCCATAGCCTAAGCCTAGGGGTGCCCCAGCCTAAGCCTAGGGCTGCCCTAGCCTAAGCCTAGGGGTGACCTAGCCTAAGCCTAGGGGAGCCCTAGCCTAAGCCTAGGGGTGCCCTAGCCTAAGCCTAGGGGTGCCCTAGCCTAAGCCCAGGGGTGCCCTAGGCTAAGCCTAGGGGTGCCTAGCCTAAGGCTACGTGTGCCATAGCATTAGGCTATGGGAGCCCTAGCCTTAGCCTCAGCCTAGGGGTGCCCTAGCCTAAGCCTATGGGTGCCCTACCCTAAGCCTAGGGGTGCCCTAGCCTTAGGCTAGGTGAGCCCTAGCTTTAGCCTAAGCCTAGGGGTTCCCTAGCCCAAGCCTAGGGGTGCCCTAGCCTAAGCCTAGGGGTGCCCTAGCCTTAGGCTAGGGGAGCCCTAACCTTAGCCTAAGCCTAGGGGTACCCTAGCCTAAGCCTAGGGGTGCCCTAACCTAAGACAAGGGGTGCTCTAGCCTTAGGCTAGGGGAGCCCTAGCCTTAGCCTAAGCCTAGGGGTGCCCTAGCCTAAGCCTAGGGGTGCCCTAGCCTCAGCCTAGGGGTGCCCTAGCCTGAGCCTATGGGTGCTCTAGCCTGACGCTAGGGGTGCCCTAGCCTTAGTCTAGCCTAGGATTGCCCTAGCCTAAGCCTAGGGGTGCCATAGCCTGAGTCTAGGGGGCCCTAGCCTGAGGCTAGGGGAGCCGAAGCCCTAGCCTAAGCCTACGGGTGCCCTAGCCTAAGCCTAGGGGTGCCATAGCCTGAGTCTAGGGGTGCCCTTGCCTAAGCCTAGGGGTGCCCTAGCTTTAGGCTAGAGGAGCCCTAGCCTTAGACTAAGCCTAGGGGTGCCCTAGCCTAAGCCTAGGGGTGCCTTAGCCTAAGCCTAGGGGTTCCCTAGCCTAAGTCTAGGGGGTCCCTAGCCTAAGCCTGGATGTGCCGTAGCATTAGGCTACGGGAGCCCTAGCCTTAGGCTAGGGGAGCCCTAGCCTTAGCCTAAGCCTAGGGGTGCCCTACCTTAAGCCTAGGGGTGCCTTAGCCTAAGACTAGGGGTGCCCTAGCCTAAGCCAAGGGGTGCCCTAGCCTAAGCCTAGGGGTGCCCTAGGCTAAGCCTAGGGGTGCCCTAGCCTAAGCCTAGGGGTGCCCTAGCCTAAGCCTAGGGGTGCCCAAGCAATGCCTAGGGGTGCCCTAGCCTAAGCCTAGGGGTGCCCTAGCCTAAGCTTAGGGGTGCCCTAGCCTAAGCCTGGATGTGCCGTAGCATTAGGCTACGAGAGCCCTAGCCTTAGGCTAGGGGAGCCCTAGCCTTAGCCTAAGCCTAGGGGTGCCCTACCTTAAGCCTAGGGGTGCCCTAGCCTAAGACTAGGTGTGCCCTAGCCTAAGCCTAGGGTGCCCTAGGCATAGGCTAGGGGAGCCCTAGCTTTAGCCTAAGCCTAGGGGTGCCCTAGTCTAATCCTAGGGGTACCCTAGCCTAAGCCTACGGGTCCCCTAGCCTAAGACTAGGGGTGCCCTAGCCTGAGGCTACGGGTGCTCTAGCCTGAAGCTAGGGGCGCCCTAGCCTTAGTCTAGCCTAGGATTGCCCAAGCCTAATCCTAGGGGTGCCATAGTCTGAGTCTAGGGGTCCCTAGCCTGAGGCTAGGGGAGTCATAGCCTTTGCCTAAGCCTAGGGGTGACCTAGTCTAAGCCTAGGGGTGCCCTAGCCTAAGCCTAGGGGTGCCCTAGCCTAAGCCTAGGTGTGCCCTAGCCAAAACATAGGGGTGCCCTAGCCTTAGGCTAGTTGTGCCCTAGCATGAGCCTACGGGTGGCCTAGCCTGAGACTACGGGTACCCTAGCCTGAGACTACAGGTACCCTAGCCTGAGCCTAGGGGTGCCCTAGCCTGAGACTACGGGTACCCTAGCCTGAGGGTAGGGGAGCCCTAACGTGAGTCTAGCCTAGGATTGCCATAGCCTAAGCCTAGGGGTGCCCTAGCCTAAGCCTAGGGGTGCCCTAGCCTAAGCCTAGAGGTGCCCTAGTCTAAGCCTAGGGATTCCCTAGCCTAAGCCTAGGGGTGCCCTAGGGTTAGGCTAGTGGAACCCTAGCCTTAGCCTAAGCCTAGGGGTGCCCTAGCCTAAGCCTAGGGGTGCCTTAGCCTAAGTCTAGGGGTGCCCTAGCCTAAGCCTAGGGGTGCCCTAGCCTAAGCCTAGTAGTGCCCTAGGATTAGGCTAGGGGAGCCCTAGCCTTAGCCTAGGGGTGCCTTAGCCTTAGGCTATGGAGCCCTAGCCTTAGCCTTAAACTAGGGGTGCCCAAGCCTACGCATAGGTGTGCCCTAGCCTAAGCCTAGGGGTGCCCTAGCCTAAGCATAGGGGTGCCCAAGCCTTAGGCTAGTTGTGCCCTAGCCTGAGCCTACGGGTACGATAGCGTGAGGCTAGGGGAGCCCTAACGTTATTCTAACCTAGGATTGCCCTAACCTAAGTCTAGGGGTGACATAGCCTGAGTCTAGGGGTGCACTAGCCTGAGGCAAGGGTAGCCGCAGCCTTACCCTAAGCCTAGGGGAGCCTAAGCTTAAGCCTCGGGGTGCCCTAGCCTAAGCCTAGGGGTGCCCTAGCTTTAGGCTAGGGGAGTCCTAGCCTTTTCCTAAGCCTAGTGGTGCCCTAGCCTAAGCCTTGGTGTGCCCTAGCCTGAGCCAAGGGGTGGCCTAGCCTGAGGATAGGGGAGCCCTAGACTTAGCCTAAGCCTAGGATTGCCCTAGCCTAAGCTAACGGGTGCCCTAGCCTGAGTATAGGGGTGCCCTTGCCTGAGGTTAAGGGAACCGTTGCCTTAGCCTAAGTGTAGGGGTACCGTAGCCTAAGCCTAGGGGTGCCCTAGCCTTAGTTTAGGGTTTCCCTAGCCTAAGCCTAGGGGTGCCCTAGCCTTAGCCTAAGGTTGCCCTCGCTTAAGCCTAGGGCTGCCCTAGCCAGAGCCTAGGGGTGCCCTAGCCTGAGCCTACGAGTGCCCTAGCCTGAGGCTAGGGGAGCCCTAGCCTTAGTGTAGCGTAGGATTGCCCTAGCCTAAGCCTAGGGGTGCCATAGCCTGAGTTAGTGGTGCCCTATCCTGAGGCTAAAGGAGCCATAGCCTAAGCCTAGGGGTGCCCCAGCCTAAGCCTAGGGCTGCCCTAGCCTAAGCCTAGGGGTGACCTAGCCTAAGCCTAGGGGAGCCCTAGCCTAAGCCTAGGGGTGCCCTAGCCTAAGCCTAGGGGTGCCCTAGCCTAAGCCCAGGGGTGCCCTAGGCTAAGCCTAGGGGTGCCTAGCCTAAGGCTACGTGTGCCATAGCATTAGGCTATGGGAGCCCTAGCCTTAGCCTCAGCCTAGGGGTGCCCTAGCCTAAGCCTATGGGTGCCCTACCCTAAGCCTAGGGGTGCCCTAGCCTTAGGCTAGGTGAGCCCTAGCTTTAGCCTAAGCCTAGGGGTTCCCTAGCCTAAGCCTAGGGGTGCCCTAGCCTAAGCCTAGGGGTGCCCTAGCCTTAGGCTAGGGGAGCCCTAACCTTAGCCTAAGCCTAGGGGTACCCTAGCCTAAGCCTAGGGGTGCCCTAACCTAAGCCAAGGGGTGCTCTAGCCTTAGGCTAGGGGAGCCCTAGCCTTAGCCTAAGCCTAGGGGTGCCCTAGCCTAAGCCTAGGGGTGCCCTAGCCTCAGCCTAGGGGTGCCCTAGCCTGAGCCTATGGGTGCTCTAGCCTGACGCTAGGGGTGCCCTAGCCTTAGTCTAGCCTAGGATTGCCCTAGCCTAAGCCTAGGGGTGCCATAGCCTGAGTCTAGGGGGCCCTAGCCTGAGGCTAGGGGAGCCGAAGCCCTAGCCTAAGCCTACGGGTGCCCTAGCCTAAGCCTAGGGGTGCCATAGCCTGAGTCTAGGGGTGCCCTTGCCTAAGCCTAGGGGTGCCCTAGCTTTAGGCTAGAGGAGCCCTAGCCTTAGACTAAGCCTAGGGGTGCCATAGCCTAAGCCTAGGGGTGCCTTAGCCTAAGCCTAGGGGTTCCCTAGCCTAAGTCTAGGGGGTCCCTAGCCTAAGCCTAGGGTTTCCCTAGCCTAAGCCTAGGGGTGCCCTAGCCTTATGCTAGGCGAGCCCTAGCCTTAGCCTAAGCCTAGGGGTGCCCTAGCCTAAGCCTAGGGGTGCCCAAAATAAGCCTAAGGGTGCCCTAGCCTTAGGCTAGGGGAGCCCTAGCCTTAGCCTAAGCGTAGGATTTCCCTAGCCTAAGCTTATGGGTGCCTTAGCCTGAGTCTAGGGGTGCCCTAGCCTAAGTCTAGGGGTGCACTAGCCTGAGGCTAGGGGAGCAGTAGCCTTAGCCTAAGCCTAGGGGATCCCTAGCTTAAGCCTAGGGGTGCCCTAGCCTAAGCCTAGGGGTGCCCTAGTCTAAGCCTAGGGGTGCCCTAGCCTGAGTCTAGGGGTGCCCAAGCCTGAGGCTAGGGGAGCCCTAGCCTTAGCCTTAGCCTAGGATTGCCCTAGCCTAAGCTTTGGGGTGCCCTAGCCTGAAGCTAGGGGAGCCATAGCCTTAGCCTAAATCTAGGGGTGCCCTAGCCTAAGCCTAGGGGTGCCCTAGCCTAAGCCTAGGGGTGCCTAGCCTATGCCTAGGGGTGCCCTAGCCTAAGCCTAGGGGTGCCCTAGCCTAAGCCTAGGGGTGCCCTAGCCTAAGCCTGGATGTGCCGTAGCATTAGGCTACGGGAGCCCTAGCCTTAGGCTAGGGGAGCCCTAGCCTTAGCCTAAGCCTAGGGGTGCCCTACCTTAAGCCTAGGGGTGCCTTAGCCTAAGACTAGGGGTGCCCTAGCTTAAGCCAAGGGGTGCCCTAGCCTAAGCCTAGGGGTGCCCTAGGCTAAGCCTAGGGGTGCCCTAGCCTAAGCCTAGGGGTGCCCTAGCCTAAGCCTAGGGGTGCCCTAGCAATGCCTAGGGGTGCCCTAGCCTAAGCCTAGGGGTGCCCTAGCCTAAGCTTAGGGGTGCCCTAGCCTAAGCCTGGATGTGCCGTAGCATTAGGCTACGGGAGCCCTAGCCTTAGGCTAGGGGAGCCCTAGCCTTAGCCTAAGCCTAGGGGTGCCCTACCTTAAGCCTAGGGGTGCCCTAGCCTAAGACTAGGTGTGCCCTAGCCTAAGCCTAGGGGTGCCCTAGGCTTAGGCTAGGGGAGCCCTAGCTTTAGCCTAAGCCTAGGGGTGCCCTAGTCTAATCCTAGGGGTACCCTAGCCTAAGCCTACGGGTCCCCTAGCCTAAGACTAGGGGTGCCCTAGCCTGAGGCTACGGGTGCTCTAGCCTGAAGCTAGGGGCGCCCTAGCCTTAGTCTAGCCTAGGATTGCCCAAGCCTAATCCTAGGGGTGCCATAGTCTGAGTCTAGGGGGCCCTAGCCTGAGGCTAGGGGAGTCATAGCCTTTGCCTAAGCCTAGGGGTGACCTAGTCTAAGCCTAGGGGTGCCCTAGCCTAAGCCTAGGGGTGCCCTAGCCTAAGCCTAGGTGTGCCCTAGCCAAAACATAGGGGTGCCCTAGCCTTAGGCTAGTTGTGCCCTAGCATGAGCCTACGGGTGGCCTAGCCTGAGACTACGGGTACCCTAGCCTGAGACTACAGGTACCCTAGCCTGAGCCTAGGGGTGCCCTAGCCTGAGACTACGGGTACCCTAGCCTGAGGCTAGGGGAGCCCTAACGTGAGTCTAGCCTAGGATTGCCATAGCCTAAGCCTAGGGGTGCCCTAGCCTAAGCCTAGGGGTGCCCTAGCCTAAGCCTAGAGGTGCCCTAGTCTAAGCCTAGGGATTCCCTAGCCTAAGCCTAGGGGTGCCCTAGGGTTAGGCTAGTGGAACCCTAGCCTTAGCCTAAGCCTAGGGGTGCCCTAGCCTAAGCCTAGGGGTGCCTTAGCCTAAGTCTAGGGGTGCCCTAGCCTAAGCCTAGGGGTGCCCTAGCCTAAGCCTAGTAGTGCCCTAGGATTAGGCTAGGGGAGCCCTAGCCTTAGCCTAGGGGTGCCTTAGCCTTAGGCTATGGAGCCCTAGCCTTAGCCTTAAACTAGGGGTGCCCAAGCCTACGCATAGGTGTGCCCTAGCCTAAGCCTAGGGGTGCCCTAGCCTAAGCATAGGGGTGCCCAAGCCTTAGGCTAGTTGTGCCCTAGCCTGAGCCTACGGGTACGCTAGCGTGAGGCTAGGGGAGCCCTAACGTTATTCTAACCTAGGATTGCCCTAACCTAAGTCTAGGGGTGCCATAGCCTGAGTCTAGGGGTGCACTAGCCTGAGGCAAGGGTAGCCGCAGCCTTACCCTAAGCCTAGGGGAGCCTAAGCTTAAGCCTCTGGGTGCCCTAGCCTAAGCCTAGGGGTGCCCTAGCCTTAGGCTAGGGGAGTCCTAGCCTTTTCCTAAGCCTAGTGGTGCCCTAGCCTAAGCCTTGGTGTGCCCTAGCCTGAGCCAAGGGGTGGCCTAGCCTGAGGATAGGGGAGCCCTAGACTTAGCCTAAGCCTAGGATTGCCCTAGCCTAAGCTAACGGGTGCCCTAGCCTGAGTATAGGGGTGCCCTTGCCTGAGGTTAAGGGAACCGTTGCCTTAGCCTAAGTGTAGGGGTACCCTAGCCTAAGCCTAGGGGTGCCCTAGCCTTAGTTTAGGGTTTCCCTAGCCTAAGCCTAGGGGTGCCCTAGCCTTAGCCTAAGGTTGCCCTCGCTTAAGCCTAGGGCTGCCCTAGCCAGAGCCTAGGGGTGCCCTAGCCTGAGCCTACGAGTGCCCTAGCCTGAGGCTAGGGGAGCCCTAGCCTTAGTGTAGCGTAGGATTGCCCTAGCCTAAGCCTAGGGGTGCCATAGCCTGAGTTAGTGGTGCCCTATCCTGAGGCTAAAGGAGCCATAGCCTAAGCCTAGGGGTGCCCCAGCCTAAGCCTAGGGCTGCCCTAGCCTGAGCCTAGGGGTGTCCATGCCTGAGTCTAGGGGTGCCCTAGCCTGAGGCTAGGGGTGCCGTAGCCTTAGCCTAAGCCTAGGGGTGACCTAGCCTAAGCCTAGGGGAGCCCTAGCCTAAGCCTAGGGGTGCCCTAGCCTAAGCCTAGGGGTGCCCTAGCCTAAGCCCAGGGGTGCCCTAGGCTAAGCCTAGGGGTGCCTAGCCTAAGGCTACGTGTGCCATAGCATTAGGCTATGGGAGCCCTAGCCTTAGCCTCAGCCTAGGGGTGCCCTAGCCTAAGCCTATGGGTGCCCTACCCTAAGCCTAGGGGTGCCCTAGCCTTAGGCTAGGTGAGCCCTAGCTTTAGCCTAAGCCTAGGGGTTCCCTAGCCTAAGCCTAGGGGTGCCCTAGCCTAAGCCTAGGGGTGCCCTAGCCTTAGGCTAGGGGAGCCCTAACCTTAGCCTAAGCCTAGGGGTACCCTAGCCTAAGCCTAGGGGTGCCCTAACCTAAGCCAAGGGGTGCTCTAGCCTTAGGCTAGGGGAGCCCTAGCCTTAGCCTAAGCCTAGGGGTGCCCTAGCCTAAGCCTAGGGGTGCCCTAGCCTCAGCCTAGGGGTGCCCTAGCCTGAGCCTATGGGTGCTCTAGCCTGAGGCTAGGGGTGCCCTAGCCTTAGTCTAGCCTAGGATTGCCCTAGCCTAAGCCTAGGGGTGCCATAGCCTGAGTCTAGGGGGCCCTAGCCTAAGCCTAGGGGTGCCATAGCCTGAGTCTAGGGGTGCCCTTGCCTAAGCCTAGGGGTGCCCTAGCTTTAGGCTAGAGGAGCCCTAGCCTTAGACTAAGCCTAGGGGTGCCCTAGCCTAAGCCTAGGGGTGCCTTAGCCTAAGCCTAGGGGTTCCCTAGCCTAAGTCTAGGGGGTCCCTAGCCTAAGCCTAGGGTTTCCCTAGCCTAAGCCTAGGGGTGCTCTAGCCTTATGCTAGGCGAGCCCTAGCCTTAGCCTAAGCCTAGGGGTGCCCTAGCCTAAGCCTAGGGGTGCCCAAAATAAGCCTAAGGGTGCCCTAGCCTTAGGCTAGGGGAGCCCTAGCCTTAGCCTAAGCCTAGGGGTGCCCTAGCCTAAGCCTAGGGGTGCCTTAGCCTAAGCCTAGGGGTGCCCTAGCGTAATCCTAGGGGTGCCCTAGCCTAAGCCTAGGGGTGCCCTAGGATTAGGCTAGGGGAGCGCTAGCCTTAGCCTAGGGGTGCCCTAGCCTAAGTCTAGGGGTTTCCTAGCCTAAGCCTAGGGTTTCCCTAGCCTAAGCCTAGGGGTGCCCTAGCCTTTTGCTAGGCGAGCCCTAGCCTTAGCCTAGGGGTGCCCTAGCTGAGCCTACGAGTGCTCTTGCCTGAGGCTAGGGGTGCCCTAGCCTTAGTCTAGCCTAGGATGGCCCTAGCCTAAGCCTAGGGGTGCCATAGCCTGAGTCTAGGGGGCCCTAGCCAGGGGCTAGGGGAGACGAAGCTTTAGCCTAAGCCTAGGGGTGCCCTGGCCTAAGCCTAGGGGTGCCATAGCCTGAGTCTAGGGGTTCCCTTGCCTAAGCCTAGGGGTGCCCTAGCCTTAGGCTAGGGGAGCCCTAGTCTTAACCTAATCCTAGGGGTGCCCTAGCCTAAGCCTAGGGGTGCCCTAGCCTAAGCCTAGGGGTGCCCTAGCCTAAGCCTAGAGGTGCCCTAGCCTAAGCCTAGGGGTTCCCTAGCCTAAGTCTAGGGGTTTCCTAGCCTAAGCCTAGGGTTTCCCTAGCCTAAGCCTAGGGGTGCCCTAGCCTTATGCTAGGCGAGCCCTAGCCTTAGCCTAAGACTAGGGGTGCCCTAGCCTAAGCCTAGGGGTTCCCAAAATAAGCCTAAGGTTGCCCTAGCCTAAGTCTAGGGGTTCCTTAGCCTAAGCCTTGGGGTGCCCTAGCCTTAGGCTAGGGGAGCCCTAGTCTTAACCTAATCCTAGGGTTGCCCTAGCCTAAGCCTAGGGGTGCCGTAGCCTAAGACTATGGGTGCCCTAGCATTAGGCTAGGGTAGCTCTAGCCTTAGTCTAAGCCTAGAGGTCCTCTAGCCTAAGCCTAGGGGTGCCCTAGCCTAAGCCTAGGGGTGCCCTAGCCTTAGGCTAGGGGAGCCCTAGCCTTAGCCAAAGCCTAGGGGTGCCCAAGCCTAAGCCTAGGGGTGCCCTAGCCTAAGCCTAGGTGTGCCGTAGCCTAAGCCTAGGGGTGCCCTAGACTAAGCCTAGGGGTTCCCTAGCATTAGGCTAGGGGAGCCCTAGCCTTAGCCTAAACCTAGGGGTGCCCAAGCCTAAGCCTAGGTGTGCCCTAGCCTAAGCCTAGGGGTGCCATAACCTAAGCATAGGGGTGACCTAACCTAAGCCTAGGGTGCCCTAGCCTAAGCCAAGGGGTGCCTTAGCCTTAGGCTAGTTGTGCCCTAGCCTGAGCCTACGGGTGACCTAGCCTTAGGCTTGGCGAGTCCTAGCCTTAGCCTAAGCCTAGGATTGCCCTAGCCTAAGCCTAGGGGTGCCATAGCCTGAGCCTAGGGGTGCCCTAGCCTTAGGCAAGAGGAACCGAAGCCTTAGCCTAGGGGTGCCCTAGCCTTAGGCTAGGCGAATCCTAACCTTAGCCTAAGCCTAGGATTGCACTAGCCTAAGCCTAGGGGTGCCCTCGCCTGAGACTAGGGGTGCCCTAGCCTGAGGCTAGGGGAGCCGTTGCCTTAGCCTAAGCCAAGGGGTGCCCTAGCCTGAGCCTAGGGGTGCCCTAGCCTGAGCTTACGGGTGCCCTAGCATGAGGCTAGGGGAGCCCAAGCCTTAGTCTAGCCTAGGATTGCCCTAGCCTGAGCATAGGGGTCGCCTAGCCTGAGGCTCGCGGAGCCGTAGCCTTATCCTAAGCCTAGTGTTGCCCTAGCCTAAGCCTAGGGGTGCACTAACCTAAGCCTAGGGTTGCCCTAGCCTAAGCCTAGAGGTGCCCTATCCTAAGGCTAGGGGAGCCCTAGCCTTAGCCTAAGCCTAGGGGTGCCCTAGCCTGATCCTAGGGGTGCCCTAGCCTGAGCCTAGGAGTGCCCTACCCTTAGGCTAGGGGAGCCCTAGCCTTAGCCTAAGCCTAGGGGTGCCCTAGCCTAAGCCAAGGGGTGCCCTAGCCTAATCCTAGGGGTGACCTAGCCTAAGCCTAGGGGTGCCTTTGCCTAAGCTTAGGGGTGCCCTAGCCTAAGCCTAGGGGTGCCCTAGCCTAAGCCTAGGGGTGCCCTAGACTGAGACTAGGGGTGCCCTAGCCTGAGGCTAGGGGAGCCGTTGCCTTAGCCTAAACCTAGGGGTGCCCTAGCCTGAGCCTAGGAGTGCCCTAGCCTGAGACTACGGGTGCCCTAGCCTTAGGCTAGGGGAGCCCTAGCCTTAGCCTAAGCCTAGGGGTGCCCTAGCCTAAGCCTAGGGTTGCCCTAGCCTAAGCCAAGGGGTGCTCTAGCTTTAGGCTAGGGGAGCCCTAGCCTTAGCCTAAGCCTAGGGGTGCCCTAGCCTAAGCCTAGTAGTGCCCTAGGATTAGGCTAGGGGAGCCCTAGCCTTAGCCTAGGGGTGCCTTAGCCTTAGGCTATGGAGCCCTAGCCTTAGCCTTAAACTAGGGGTGCCCAAGCCTACGCATAGGTGTGCCGTAGCCTAAGCCTAGGGGTGCCCTAGCCTAAGCATAGGGGTGCCCAAGCCTTAGGCTAGTTGTGCCCTAGCCTGAGCCTACGGGTACGCTAGCGTGAGGCTAGGGGAGCCCTAACGTTATTCTAACCTAGGATTGCCCTAACCTAAGTCTAGGGGTGCCATAGCCTGAGTCTAGGGGTGCACTAGCCTGAGGCAAGGGTAGCCGCAGCCTTACCCTAAGCCTAGGGGAGCCTAAGCTTAAGCCTCTGGGTGCCCTAGCCTAAGCCTAGGGGTGCCCTAGCCTTAGGCTAGGGGAGTCCTAGCCTTTTCCTAAGCCTAGTGGTGCCCTAGCCTAAGCCTTGGTGTGCCCTAGCCTGAGCCAAGGGGTGGCCTAGCCTGAGGATAGGGGAGCCCTAGACTTAGCCTAAGCCTAGGATTGCCCTAGCCTAAGCTAACGGGTGCCCTAGCCTGAGTATAGGGGTGCCCTTGCCTGAGGTTAAGGGAACCGTTGCCTTAGCCTAAGTGTAGGGGTACCCTAGCCTAAGCCTAGGGGTGCCCTAGCCTTAGTTTAGGGTTTCCCTAGCCTAAGCCTAGGGGTGCCCTAGCCTTAGCCTAAGGTTGCCCTCGCTTAAGCCTAGGGCTGCCCTAGCCAGAGCCTAGGGGTGCCCTAGCCTGAGCCTACGAGTGCCCTAGCCTGAGGCTAGGGGAGCCCTAGCCTTAGTGTAGCGTAGGATTGCCCTAGCCTAAGCCTAGGGGTGCCATAGCCTGAGTTAGTGGTGCCCTATCCTGAGGCTAAAGGAGCCATAGCCTAAGCCTAGGGGTGCCCCAGCCTAAGCCTAGGGCTGCCCTAGCCTGAGCCTAGGGGTGTCCATGCCTGAGTCTAGGGGTGCCCTAGCCTGAGGCTAGGGGTGCCGTAGCCTTAGCTTAAGCCTAGGGGTGACCTAGCCTAAGCCTAGGGGAGCCCTAGCCTAAGCCTAGGGGTGCCCTAGCCTAAGCCTAGGGGTGCCCTAGCCTAAGCCCAGGGGTGCCCTAGGCTAAGCCTAGGGGTGCCTAGCCTAAGGCTACGTGTGCCATAGCATTAGGCTATGGGAGCCCTAGCCTTAGCCTCAGCCTAGGGGTGCCCTAGCCTAAGCCTATGGGTGCCCTACCCTAAGCCTAGGGGTGCCCTAGCCTTAGGCTAGGTGAGCCCTAGCTTTAGCCTAAGCCTAGGGGTTCCCTAGCCTAAGCCTAGGGGTGCCCTAGCCTAAGCCTAGGGGTGCCCTAGCCTTAGGCTAGGGGAGCCCTAACCTTAGCCTAAGCCTAGGGGTACCCTAGCCTAAGCCTAGGGGTGCCCTAACCTAAGCCAAGGGGTGCTCTAGCCTTAGGCTAGGGGAGCCCTAGCCTTAGCCTAAGCCTAGGGGTGCCCTAGCCTAAGCCTAGGGGTGCCCTAGCCTCAGCCTAGGGGTGCCCTAGCCTGAGCCTATGGGTGCTCTAGCCTGAGGCTAGGGGTGCCCTAGCCTTAGTCTAGCCTAGGATTGCCCTAGCCTAAGCCTAGGGGTGCCATAGCCTGAGTCTAGGGGGCCCTAGCCTAAGCCTAGGGGTGCCATAGCCTGAGTCTAGGGGTGCCCTTGCCTAAGCCTAGGGGTGCCCTAGCTTTAGGCTAGAGGAGCCCTAGCCTTAGACTAAGCCTAGGGGTGCCCTAGCCTAAGCCTAGGGGTGCCTTAGCCTAAGCCTAGGGGTTCCCTAGCCTAAGTCTAGGGGGTCCCTAGCCTAAGCCTAGGGTTTCCCTAGCCTAAGCCTAGGGGTGCTCTAGCCTTATGCTAGGCGAGCCCTAGCCTTAGCCTAAGCCTAGGGGTGCCCTAGCCTAAGCCTAGGGGTGCCCAAAATAAGCCTAAGGGTGCCCTAGCCTTAGGCTAGGGGAGCCCTAGCCTTAGCCTAAGCCTAGGGGTGCCCTAGCCTAAGCCTAGGGGTGCCTTAGCCTAAGCCTAGGGGTGCCCTAGCGTAATCCTAGGGGTGCCCTAGCCTAAGCCTAGGGGTGCCCTAGGATTAGGCTAGGGGAGCGCTAGCCTTAGCCTAGGGGTGCCCTAGCCTAAGTCTAGGGGTTTCCTAGCCTAAGCCTAGGGTTTCCCTAGCCTAAGCCTAGGGGTGCCCTAGCCTTTTGCTAGGCGAGCCCTAGCCTTAGCCTAGGGGTGCCCTAGCTGAGCCTACGAGTGCTCTTGCCTGAGGCTAGGGGTGCCCTAGCCTTAGTCTAGCCTAGGATGGCCCTAGCCTAAGCCTAGGGGTGCCATAGCCTGAGTCTAGGGGGCCCTAGCCAGGGGCTAGGGGAGACGAAGCTTTAGCCTAAGCCTAGGGGTGCCCTGGCCTAAGCCTAGGGGTGCCATAGCCTGAGTCTAGGGGTTCCCTTGCCTAAGCCTAGGGGTGCCCTAGCCTTAGGCTAGGGGAGCCCTAGTCTTAACCTAATCCTAGGGGTGCCCTAGCCTAAGCCTAGGGGTGCCCTAGCCTAAGCCTAGGGGTGCCCTAGCCTAAGCCTAGAGGTGCCCTAGCCTAAGCCTAGGGGTTCCCTAGCCTAAGTCTAGGGGTTTCCTAGCCTAAGCCTAGGGTTTCCCTAGCCTAAGCATAGGGGTGCCCTAGCCTTATGCTAGGCGAGCCCTAGCCTTAGCCTAAGACTAGGGGTGCCCTAGCCTAAGCCTAGGGGTTCCCAAAATAAGCCTAAGGTTGCCCTAGCCTAAGTCTAGGGGTTCCTTAGCCTAAGCCTTGGGGTGCCCTAGCCTTAGGCTAGGGGAGCCCTAGTCTTAACCTAATCCTAGGGTTGCCCTAGCCTAAGCCTAGGGGTGCCGTAGCCTAAGACTATGGGTGCCCTAGCATTAGGCTAGGGTAGCTCTAGCCTTAGTCTAAGCCTAGAGGTCCTCTAGCCTAAGCCTAGGGGTGCCCTAGCCTAAGCCTAGGGGTGCCCTAGCCTTAGGCTAGGGGAGCCCTAGCCTTAGCCAAAGCCTAGGGGTGCCCAAGCCTAAGCCTAGGGGTGCCCTAGCCTAAGCCTAGGTGTGCCGTAGCCTAAGCCTAGGGGTGCCCTAGACTAAGCCTAGGGGTTCCCTAGCATTAGGCTAGGGGAGCCCTAGCCTTAGCCTAAACCTAGGGGTGCCCAAGCCTAAGCCTAGGTGTGCCCTAGCCTAAGCCTAGGGGTGCCATAACCTAAGCATAGGGGTGACCTAACCTAAGCCTAGGGTGCCCTAGCCTAAGCCAAGGGGTGCCTTAGCCTTAGGCTAGTTGTGCCCTAGCCTGAGCCTACGGGTGACCTAGCCTTAGGCTTGGCGAGTCCTAGCCTTAGCCTAAGCCTAGGATTGCCCTAGCCTAAGCCTAGGGGTGCCATAGCCTGAGCCTAGGGGTGCCCTAGCCTTAGGCTAGAGGAACCGAAGCCTTAGCCTAGGGGTGCCCTAGCCTTAGGCTAGGCGAATCCTAACCTTAGCCTAAGCCTAGGATTGCACTAGCCTAAGCCTAGGGGTGCCCTCGCCTGAGACTAGGGGTGCCCTAGCCTGAGGCTAGGGGAGCCGTTGCCTTAGCCTAAGCCAAGGGGTGCCCTAGCCTGAGCCTAGGGGTGCCCTAGCCTGAGCTTACGGGTGCCCTAGCATGAGGCTAGGGGAGCCCAAGCCTTAGTCTAGCCTAGGATTGCCCTAGCCTGAGCATAGGGGTCGCCTAGCCTGAGGCTCGCGGAGCCGTAGCCTTATCCTAAGCCTAGTGTTGCCCTAGCCTAAGCCTAGGGGTGCACTAACCTAAGCCTAGGGTTGCCCTAGCCTAAGCCTAGAGGTGCCCTATCCTAAGGCTAGGGGAGCCCTAGCCTTAGCCTAAGCCTAGGGGTGCCCTAGCCTGATCCTAGGGGTGCCCTAGCCTGAGCCTAGGAGTGCCCTACCCTTAGGCTAGGGGAGCCCTAGCCTTAGCCTAAGCCTAGGGGTGCCCTAGCCTAAGCCAAGGGGTGCCCTAGCCTAAGCCTAGGGGTGACCTAGCCTAAGCCTAGGGGTGCCTTTGCCTAAGCTTAGGGGTGCCCTAGCCTAAGCCTAGGGGTGCCCTAGCCTAAGCCTAGGGGTGCCCTAGACTGAGACTAGGGGTGCCCTAGCCTGAGGCTAGGGGAGCCGTTGCCTTAGCCTAAACCTAGGGGTGCCCTAGCCTGAGCCTAGGAGTGCCCTAGCCTGAGACTACGGGTGCCCTAGCCTTAGGCTAGGGGAGCCCTAGCCTTAGCCTAAGCCTAGGGGTGCCCTAGCCTAAGCCTAGGGTTGCCCTAGCCTAAGCCAAGGGGTGCTCTAGCTTTAGGCTAGGGGAGCCCTAGCCTTAGCCTAAGCCTAGGGGTGCCCTAGCCTGAGCCTAGGGGTGCTCTAGCCTGAGCCTAGGGGTGCCCTAGCCTGAGCCTAGGGGTCCCCTAGCCTCAGCCTAGGGATGCCCTAGCCTAAGCCTAGGGGTGAACTAACCTAAGCCTAGGGGTGCCCTAGCCTAAGCCTAGGGGTGCCCTAGCCATAGGATAGGGGAGCCCTAGCCTTAGCCTAAGCCTAGGGATGCCCTAGCCTAAGCCTAGGGGTGCCCTAGCCTGAGACTAGGGGTGCCCTATCCTGAGGCTAGGGGACCCGTTGCCTTAGCCTAAGCCTAGGGGTGCCCTAGCCTGAGCCTAGGGGTGTCCTAGCCTGAGCTTACGGGTGACCTAGCCTTAGGCTAGGGGAGCCCTAGCCTTACCCTAAGCTTAGGGGTGCCCTAGCCTAAGCCTATAGGTGCCCTAGCCTAAGCCTAGGGGTCCCCTAGCCTAAGCCTAGGGGTGCCCTAGCCTAAGCCTAGGTGTGCCCTAGCCTAAGCCTAGGGGTGCTCTAGCCTAAGTCTAGGGGTGCCCTAGCCTATGCCTAGGGGTGCCTTATCCTAAGGCTAGGGGAACCCTAGCCTTAGCCTAAGCCTAGCGGTGCCCTAGCCTGATCCTAGGGGTGCCCTAGCCTGAGCCTAGGGGTGCCCTACCCTTAGGCTAGGGGAGCCCTAGCCTTAGCCTAAGCCTAGGGGTGCCCTAGCCTGAGCCTAGGGGTGCCCTAGCCTGAGCCTAGGGGTCCCCTACCCTCAGCCTAGGGGTGCCCTAGCCTAAGCCTAGGGGTGCACTAACCTAAGCCTAGGGGTGCCCTAGCCTAAGCCTAGTGCTGCCCTATCCTAAGGCAAGGGGAGCCCTAGCCTTAGCCTAAGCCTAGGGGTGCCCTAGCCTGAACCTAGTGGTGCCCTAGCCTGAGCCTACGGGTGGCCTAGCCTGAGGCTAGGGGAGCCCTAGCCTTAGCCTAAGCCGAGGGGTGCCCTAGCCTGAGCATAGGGGTGCCCTAGCCTGAGCCTACGAGTGCCCTAGCATGAGGCTAGGGGAACCCTAGCCTTAGTCTAGTCTAGGATTGCCATAGCCTAAGCCTAGTGGTGCCCTAGCCTGTGGCTCGCGGAGCCGTAGCCTTATCCTAAGCCTAGTGGTGCCCAGGCCTAAGCCTAGGGGTGCACTAACCTAAGCCTAGGGGTGCCCTAGCCTAAGTCTAGGGGTGCCTTATCCTAAGGCTAGGGGAACCCTAGCCTTAGCCTAAGCCTAGAGGTGCCCTAGCCTAAGCCTAGGGGTGCCCTAGCCTAAGCCTAGGGGTGCCCTTGCCATAGGCTTGGGGAGCCCTAGCCCTAGCCTAAGCCTAGGGGTGCCCTAGCCTTAGGCTAGGGGAGCCTAGCCTTAGCCTAAGCTTGGGGTGCCCTAGCCTAAGCCTAGTGTTGCCCGAGCCTAAGCCTAGGGGTGCCCTAGCTTAAGCCTAGGGGTGCCCTAGCCTAACCTAGGGGTGCCCTAGCCTAAGCCTAGTGGTGCCATAGTCTGAGTCTAGGGGTGCCCTAGCCTGAGTCTAATGGAGCCGTAGCCTAAGCCTAGGGGTGCCCCAGCCTAAGCCTAGGGGTGCCTTAGCTTAAGCCTATGGGTGCCCTAGCCTAAGCCTAGGGCTGCCCTAGCCTAAGCTAACGGGTGCCCTAGCCTGAGTCTAGGGGTGCCCTCGCCTAAGCCTAGGGCTGCCCTAGCCTGAGCCTAGGGCTGCCCTAGCCTGAGCCTAGGGGTGCCCCAGCTTGAGCCTACGGGTGCCCTAGCCTGAGCCTACGGGTGCCCTAGCCTGAGGCTAGGGGAACCCTAGCCTTAGTCTAGCCTAGGATTGCCCTAGCCTAAGCCTAGGGGTGCCATAGTCTGAGTCTAGGGGTGCCCTAGCCTGAGTCTAATGGAGCCATAGCCTAAGCCTAGGGGTGCCCCAGCCTAAGCCTAGGGGTGCCTTAGCCTAAGCCTAGGGGTTCCCTAGCCTAAGCCTATGGGTGCCCTAGCTTGAGCCTAGGGGTGCACTAGCCTGAGGCTAGGGGAGCAGTAGTCTTAGCCTAAGCCTAGGGGGGGCCTAGCTTAAGCCTAGGGGTGCCCTAGCCTGAGCCTAGGGGTTCCCTAGCCTGAAGCTAGGGGAGCCCTAGCTTTAGCCGAAGCCTAGGATTGCCCTAGCCTAAGCTTAGGGGTGCCCTAGCCTGAGTCTAGGGGTGCCCTAACCTGAGGCAAGGGGAGCCGTTGCCTTAGGCTAAGCCTAGGGGTGCCCTAGCCTACGCCTATGGGTGCGCTAGCCTTAGGCTAGGGGAGCCCTAGCTTTAGCCTAAGCTTAGGGGTGCCCTATACTTAGGCTAGGGGAGCCATAGCCTTAGCCTAAGCCTAGGGTTGCCCTAGCCTAAACTTAGGGGTGCCCTAGCCTTAGGCTAGGGGAGCCCTAGCATTACCTAAGCCTAGGGGTTCCCTAGCCTAAGCCTAAGGGTGCCCTAGCCTAAGGCTGCCCTAGCCTGAGTATAGGGGTGCCCTAGCCTGAAGCTAGGGGAGCCATAGCCTTAGCCTAAGTCTAGGGGTGCCCTAGTCTAAGCCTAGGGGTGCCCTAGCCTAAGCCTAGGGGTACCCTAGCCTAAGCCTAGGGGTGCCCTAGCCTAAGCCTAGGGGTGCCCTAACCTAAGCCTAGGTGTGCCGTAGCATTAGGCTACGGGACCCCTAGCCTTAGGCTAGGGGAGCCCTAGCTTTAGCCTAAGCTTAGGGGTGCCCTATACTTAGGCTAGGGGAGCCATAGCCTTAGCCTAAGCCTAGGGTTGCCCTAGCCTAAACTTAGGGGTGCCCTAGCCTTAGGCTAGGGGAGCCCTAGCATTACCTAAGCCTAGGGGTTCCCTAGCCTAAGCCTAAGGGTGCCCTAGCCTAAGGCTGCCCTAGCCTGAGTATAGGGGTGCCCTAGCCTGAAGCTAGGGGAGCCATAGCCTTAGCCTAAGTCTAGGGGTGCCCTAGCCTAAGCCTAGGGGTGCCCTAGCCTAAGCCTAGGGGTACCCTAGCCTAAGCCTAGGGGTGCCCTAGCCTAAGCCTAGGGGTGCCCTAACCTAAGCCTAGGTGTGCCGTAGCATTAGGCTACGGGACCCCTAGCCTTAGGCTAGGGGAGCCCTAGCCTTGGCCTAAGCCTAGGGGTGCCCTACGTTAAGCATAAGGGTGCACTAGCCTAAGCCTAGGGGTGCCCTAGCCTAAGCCTAGGGGTGCCCTAGCCTGAGGCTACGGGTGCTCTAGCCTGAGGCTAGGGGAGCCCTAGCCTTAGCCTAAGCCTAGGGTTGCCCTACCTTAAGCCTAGGGGTGCCCTAGCCTAAGCCTAGGGGTGCCCTACCCTTAGGCTAGGGAAGCCCTAGCCTTAGCCTAAGCCTAGGGGTGCCCTAGGCTAAGACTAGGGGTGCCCTAGCCTAAGCCTAAGGGTTCCCTAGCCTAAGCCAAGGGGTGCCCTAGCCTTAGGCTAGGGGTGCCCTAGACTTAGCCTAAGCCTAGGGGTGCCCTAGCCTAAGCCTAGGGGTGCCCTAGCCTTAGGCTAGGGGAGCCCTTGCTTAGTCTAAGCCTAAGGGTTCTCTAGCCTAAGCCTAGGGGTGCACTAACCTAAGCCAAGGGGTCCCCTAGCCGAAGCCTAGGGGTGCCCTAGCCTAACCTGAGGGGTGCCATAGCCTTAGGCTAGGGGAACCCTAGCCTTAGCCTAAGCCTAGGGGTACCCTAGCCGAAGCCTAGGGGTGCCCTAGCATAAGCCAAGGGGTGCTCTAGCCTTAGGCTAGGGGAGCCCTAGCCTTAGCCTAAGCCTAGGGGTGCCCTAGCCTAAGCCTAGGGGTGCCCTAGCCTAAGCCTAGGGGTGCCCTAGCCTCAGCCTAGGGGTGCCCTAGCCTGAGGCTACGGGTGCTCTAGCCTGAGGCTAGGCGCGCCCTAGCCTTAGTCTAGCCTAGGATTGCCCTAGACGAAGCCTACGGGTGCCATAGCATGAGTCTAGGGGGCCCTAGCCTGAGGCTAGGGGTGCCGTAGCCTTAGCCTAAGCCTTGGGGTTCCCTAGCCTAAGCCTAGGGGTGCACTAGCCTGAGGCAAGGGTAGCCGCAGCCTTAGCCTAAGCCTAGGGGAGCCCAAGCTTAAGCCTAGGGGTGCCCTAACCTAAGCCTAGTGGTGCCCTAGCCTAAGCCTAGTGGTGCCCTAGCCTGAGCCTAGGGTTGGCCTAGCCTGAGGATAGGGGAGCCCTAGACTTAGTCTAAGACTAGGGGTGCCCTAGCCTAAGCCTAGGGGTGCCCTAGCCTGAGCCTACGGGTACCCTAGTGTGAGGCTAGGGGAGCCCTAATGTTATTCTAGCCTAGGATTGCCCTAACCTAAGTCTAGGGGTGCCATAGCCTGAGTCTAGTGGTGCACTAGCCTGAGTCAAGGGTAGCCGCAGCCTTAGCCTAAGCCTAGGGGAGCCTAAGCTTAAGCCTCGGGGTGCCCTAGCCTAAGCCTAGGGGTGCCCTAGCCTTAGGCTAGGGGAGCCCTAGCCTTTTCCTAAGCCTAGTGGTGCCCTAGCCTTAGCTTAGGGGTGCCCTAGCCTGAGCCAAGGGGTGGCCTAGCCTGAGGATAGGGGAGCCCTAAACTTAGCCTAAGCCTAGGATTGCCCTAGCCTAAGCTAACGGGTGCCCTAGCCTGAGTATAGCAGTGCCCTTGCCTGAGGCTAAGGGAGCCGTTACCTAGCCTAAGTGTAGGGGTACCCTAGCCTAAGCCTAGGAGTGCCCTAGCCTAAGCCTAGGGGTGCCCTAGCCTAAGCCTAGGTGTGCCGTAGCCTAAGCCTAGGGGTGCCCTAGACTAAGCCTAGGGGTTCCCTAGCATTAGGCTAGGGGAGCCCTAGCCTTAGCCTAAGCTTTGGGGTGGCCTAGCCTAAGCCTAGGAGTGCCCAAGCTTTAGGCTAGGGGAGCCCTAGCCTTAGCCTAAACCTAGGGGTGCCCAAGCCTATGCCTAGGGGTGCCCTAGCCTAAGCCTAGGGGAGCCATAGCCTAAGCATAGGGGTGACCTAACCTAACCCTAGGTTGCCCTAGCCTAAGCCAAGGGGTGCCTTAGCCTTAGGCTAGTTGTGCCCTAGCCTGAGCCTACGGGTGACCTAGCCTTAGGCTAGGCGAGTCCTAGCCTTAGCCTAAGCCTAGGATTGCCCTAGCCTAAGCCTAGGGGTGCCATAGCCTGAGCCTAGGGGTGCCCTAGCCTTAGGCTAGAGGAACCGAAGCCTTAGCCTAGGGGTGCCCTAGCCTTAGGCTAGGCGAATCCTAACCTTAGCCTAAGCCTAGGATTGCACTAGCCTAAGCCTAGGGGTGCCCTCGCCTGAGACTAGGGGTGCCCTAGCCTGAGGCTAGGGGAGCCGTTGCCTTAGCCTAAGCCAAGGGGTGCCCTAGCCTGAGCCTAGGGGTGCCCTAGCCTGAGCTTACGGGTGCCCTAGCATGAGGCTAGGGGAGCCCAAGCCTTAGTCTAGCCTAGGATTGCCCTAGCCTGAGCATAGGGGTCGCCTAGCCTGAGGCTCGGGGAGCCGTAGCCTTATCCTAAGCCTAGTGTTGCCCTAGCCTAAGCCTAGGGGTGCACTAACCTAAGCCTAGGGTTGCCCTAGCCTAAGCCTAGAGGTGCCCTATCCTAAGGCTAGGGGAGCCCTAGCCTTAGCCTAAGCCTAGGGGTGCCCTAGCCTGATCCTAGGGGTGCCCTAGCCTGAGCCTAGGAGTGCCCTACCCTTAGGCAAGGGGAGCCCTAGCCTTAGCCTAAGCCTAGGGGTGCCCTAGCCTAAGCCTAGGGGTGCCCTAGCCTAAGCCTAGGGGTGCCCTAGCCTAAGCCTAGGGGTGCCTTTGCCTAAGCTTAGGGGTGCCCTAGCCTAAGCCTAGGGGTGCCCTAGCCTAAGCCTAGGGGTGCCCTAGACTGAGACTAGGGGTGCCCTAGCCTGAGGCTAGGGGAGCCGTTGCCTTAGCCTAAGCCTAGGGGTGCCCTAGCCTGAGCCTAGGGGTGCCCTAGCCTGAGACTACGGGTGCCCTAGCCTTAGGCTAGGGGAGCCCTAGCCTTAGCCTAAGCCTAGGGGTGCCCTAGCCTAAGCCTAGGGTTGCCCTAGCCTAAGCCAAGGGGTGCTCTAGCTTTAGGCTAGGGGAGCCCTAGCCTTAGCCTAAGCCTAGGGGTGCCCTAGCCTGAGCCTAGGGGTGCCCTAGCCTGAGCCTAGGGGTGCCCTAGCCTGAGCCTAGGGGTCCCCTAACCTCAGCCTAGGGGTGCCCTAGCCTAAGCCTAGGGGTGCACTAACCTAAGCCTAGGGGTGCCCTAGCCTAAGCCTAGGGCTGCCCTATCCTAAGGCAAGGGGAGCCCTAGCCTTAGCCTAAGCCTAGGGGTGCCCTAGCCTGATCCTAGTGGTGCCCTAGCCTGAGCCTAGGGGTGCCCTACCCTTAGGCTAGGGGAGCCCTAGCCTTAGCCTAAGCCTAGGGGTGCCCTAGCCTAAGCCTAGGGGTGCCCTAGCCTAAGCCTAGGGGTGCCCTAGCCTAAGCCTAGGGGTGCCATAGCCTGAGCCTAGGGGTGCCCTAGCCTTAGGCTAGAGGAACCGAAGCCTTAGCCTAGGGGTGCCCTAGCCTTAGGCTAGGCGAATCCTAACCTTAGCCTAAGCCTAGGATTGCACTAGCCTAAGCCTAGGGGTGCCCTCGCCTGAGACTAGGGGTGCCCTAGCCTGAGGCTAGGGGAGCCGTTGCCTTAGCCTAAGCCTAGGGGTGCCCTCGCCTGAGACTAGGGGTGCCCTAGCCTGAGGCTAGGGGAGCCGTTGCCTTAGCCTAAGCCAAGGGGTGCCCTAGCCTGAGCCTAGGGGTGCCCTAGCCTGAGCTTACGGGTGCCCTAGCATGAGGCTAGGGGAGCCCAAGCCTTAGTCTAGCCTAGGATTGCCCTAGCCTGAGCATAGGGGTCGCCTAGCCTGAGGCTCGCGGAGCCGTAGCCTTATCCTAAGCCTAGTGTTTCCCTAGCCTAAGCCTAGGGGTGCACTAACCTAAGCCTAGGGTTCCCCTAGCCTAAGCCTAGAGGTGCCCTATCCTAAGGCTAGGGGAGCCCTAGCCTTAGCCTAAGCCTAGGGGTGCCCTAGCCTGATCCTAGGGTTGCCCTAGCCTGAGCCTAGGAGTGCCCTACCCTTAGGCTAGGGGAGCCCTAGCCTTAGCCTAAGCCTAGGGGTGCCCTAGCCTAAGCCAAGGGGTGCCCTAGCCTAAGCCTAGGGGTGACCTAGCCTAAGCCTAGGGGTGCCTTTGCCTAAGCTTAGGGGTGCCCTAGCCTAAGCCTAGGGGTGCCCTAGCCTAAGCCTAGGGGTGCCCTAGACTGAGACCAGGGGTGCCCTAGCCTGAGGCTAGGGGAGCCGTTGCCTTAGCCTAAGCCTAGGGGTGCCCTAGCCTGAGCCTAGGGGTGCCCTAGCCTGAGACTACGGGTGCCCTAGCCTTAGGCTAGGGGAGCCCTAGCCTTAGCCTAAGCCTAGGGGTGCCCTAGCCTAAGCCTAGGGTTGCCCTAGCCTAAGCCAAGGGGTGCTCTAGCTTTATGCTAGGGGAGCCCTAGCCTTAGCCTAAGCCTAGGGGTGCCCTAGCCTGAGCCTAGGGGTGCTCTAGCCTGAGCCTAGGGGTGCACTAGCCTGAGCCTAGGGGTCCCCTAGCCTCAGCCTAGGGGTGCCCTAGCCTAAGCCTAGGGGTGAACTAACCTAAGCCTAGGGGTGCCCTAGCCTAAGCCTATTGCTGCCCTATCCTAAGGCAAGGGGAGCCCTAGCCTTAGCCTAAGCCTAGGGGTGCCCTAGCCTGATCCTAGTGGTGCCCTAGCCTGAGCCTAGGGGTGCCCTACCATTAGGCTAGGGGAGCCCTAGCCTTAGCCTAAGCCTAGGGGTGCCCTAGCCTAAGCCTAGGGGTGCCCTAGCCTAAGCCTAGGGTGCCCTATCCTAAGCCTAGGGGTGCCTTTGCCTAAGCTTAGGGGAGCCCTAGCCTAAGCCTAGGGGTGCCCTAGCCATAGGATAGGGGAGCCCTAGCCTTAGCCTAAGCCTAGGGATGCCCTAGCCTAAGCCTAGGGGTGCCCTAGCCTGAGACTAGGGGTGCCCTAGCCTGAGGCTAGGGGAGCCGTTGCCTTAGCCTAAGCCTAGGGGTGCCCTAGCCTGAGCCTAGGGGTGTCCTAGCCTGAGCTTACGGGTGACCTAGCCTTAGGCTAGGGGAGCCCTAGCCTTACCCTAAGCTTAGGGGTGCCCTAGCCTAAGCCTATAGGTGCCCTAGCCTAAGCCTAGGGGTCCCCTAGCCTCAGCCTAGGGGTGCCCTAGCCTAAGCCTAGGGGTGCACTAACCTAAGCCTAGGGGTGCCCTAGCCTAAGCCTAGTGCTGCCCTATCCTAAGGCAAGGGGAGCCCTAGCCTTAGCCTAAGCCTAGGGGTGCCCTAGCCTGAACCTAGTGGTGCCCTAGCCTGAGCCTACGGGTGGCCTAGCCTGAGGCTAGGGGAGCCCTAGCCTTAGCCTAAGCCGAGGGGTGCCCTATCCTGAGCATAGGGGTGCCCTAGCCTGAGCCTACGAGTGCCCTAGCATGAGGCTAGGGGAGCCCTAGCCTTAGTCTAGTCTAGGATTGCCATAGCCTAAGCCTAGGGGTGCCCTAGCCTGAGGCTCGCGGAGCCGTAGCCTTATCCTAAGCCTAGTGGTGCCCTAGCCTAAGCCTAGGGGTGCACTAACCTAAGCCTAGGGGTGCCCTAGCCTAAGCCTATGGGTGCCTTTTCCTAAGGCTAGGGGAACCCTAGCCTTAGCCTAAGCCTAGAGGTGCCCTACCCGAAGCCTAGGGGTGCCCTAGCCTAAGCCTAGGGGTGCCCTTGCCATAGGCTTGGGGAGCCCTAGCCCTAGCCTAAGCCTAGGGGTGCCCTAGCCTTAGGCTAGGGGAGCCTAGCCTTAGCCTAAGCTTGGTGTGCCCTAGCCTAAGCCTAGTGTTGCCCGAGCCTAAGACTAGGGGTGCCCTAGCTTAAGCCTAGGGGTGCCCTAGCCTAACCTAGGGGTGCCCTAGCCTAAGCCTAGTGGTGCCATAGTCTGAGTCTAGGGGTGCCCTAGCCTGAGTCTAATGGAGCCGTAGCCTAAGCCTAGGGGTGCCCCAGCCTAAGCCTAGGGGTGCCTTAGCCTAAGCCTAGGGGTGCCCTAGCCTAAGCCTAGGGCTGCCCTAGCCTAAGCTAACGGGTGCCCTAGCCTGAGTCTAGGGGTGCCCTCGCCTAAGCCTAGGGCTGCCCTAGCCTGAGCCTAGGGCTGCCCTAGCCTGAGCCTAGGGGTGCCCCAGCTTGAGCCTACGGGTGCCCTAGCCTGAGCCTACGGGTGCCCTAGCCTGAGGCTAGGGGAACCCTAGCCTTAGTCTAGCCTAGGATTGCCCTAGCCTAAGCCTAGGGGTGCCATAGTCTGAGTCTAGGGGTGCCCTAGCCTGAGTCTAATGGAGCCGTAGCCTAAGCCTAGGGGTGCCCCAGCCTAAGCCTAGGGGTGCCTTAGCCTAAGCCTAGGGGTTCCCTAGCCTAAGCCTATGGGTGCCCTAGCTTGAGCCTAGGGGTGCACTAGCCTGAGGCTAGGGGAGCAGTAGTCTTAGCCTAAGCCTAGGGGGGGCCTAGCTTAAGCCTAGGGGTGCCCTAGCCTGAGCCTAGGGGTTCCCTAGCCTGAAGCTAGGGGAGCCCTAGCTTTAGCCGAAGCCTAGGATTGCCCTAGCCTAAGCTTAGGGGTGCCCTAGCCTGAGACTAGGGGTGCCCTAACCTGAGGCAAGGGGAGCCGTTGCCTTAGGCTAAGCCTAGGGGTGCCCTAGCCTACGCCTATGGGTGCGCTAGCCTTAGGCTAGGGGAGCCCTAGCTTTAGCCTAAGCTTAGGGGTGCCCTATACTTAAGCTAGGGGAGCCATAGCCTTAGCCTAAGCCTAGGGTTGCCCTAGCCTAAACTTAGGGGTGCCCTAGCCTTAGGTAAGGGGAGCCCTAGCATTACCTAAGCCTAGGGGTTCCCTAGCCTAAGCCTAAGGCTGCCCTAGCCTAAGGCTGCCCTAGCCTGAGTATAGGGGTGCCCTAGCCTGAAGCTAGGGGAGCCATAGCCTTAGCCTAAGTCTAGGGGTGCCCTAGCCTAAGCCTAGGGGTGCCCTAGCCTAAGCCTAGGGGTACCCTAGCCTAAGCCTAGGGGTGCCCTAGCCTATGCCTAGGGGTGCCCTAACCTAAGCCTAGGTGTGCCGTAGCATTAGGCTACGGGACCCCTAGCCTTAGGCTAGGGGAGCCCTAGCCTTGGCCTAAGCCTAGGGGTGCCCTACGTTAAGCCTAAGGGTGCCCTAGCCTAAGCCTAGGGGTGCCCTAGCCTAAGCCTAGGGGTGCCCTAGCCTGAGGCTACGGGTGCTCTAGCCTGAGGCTAGGGGAGCCCTAGCCTTAGCCTAAGCCTAGGGTTGCCCTACCTTAAGCCTAGGGGTGCCCTAGCCTAAGCCTAGGGGTGTCCTACCCCTAGGCTAGGGAAGCCCTAGCCTTAGCCTAAGCCTAGGGGTGCCCTAGGCTAAGACTAGGGGTGCCCTAGCCTAAGCCTAAGGGTTCCCTAGCCTAAGCCAAGGGGTGCCCTAGCCTTAGGCTAGGGGTGCCCTAGACTTAGCCTAAGCCTAGGGGTGCCCTAGCCTAAGCCTAGGGGTGCCCTAGCCTTAGGCTAGGGGAGCCCTTGCTTAGTCTAAGCCTAAGGGTTCTCTAGCCTAAGCCTAGGGGTGCCCTAACCTAAGCCAAGGGGTCCCCTAGCCGAAGCCTAGGGGTGCCCTAGCCTAACCTGAGGGGTGCCATAGCCTTAGGCTAGGGGAACCCTAGCCTTAGCCTAAGCCTAGGGGTACCCTAGCCGAAGCCTAGGGGTGCCCTAGCATAAGCCAAGGGGTGCTCTAGCCTTAGGCTAGGGGAGCCCTAGCCTTAGCCTAAGCCTAGGGGTGCCCTAGCCTAAGCCTAGGGGTGCCCTAGCCTAAGCCTAGGGGTGCCCTAGCCTCAGCCTAGGGGTGCCCTAGCCTGAGGCTACGGGTGCTCTAGCCTGAGGCTAGGCGCACCCTAGCCTTAGTCTAGCCTAGGATTGCCCTAGCCGAAGCCTACGGGTGCCATAGCCTGAGTCTAGGGGGCCCTAGCCTGAGGCTAGGGGTGCCGTAGCCTTAGCCTAAGCCTTGGGGTTCCCTAGCCTAAGCCTAGGGGTGCACTAACCTGAGGCAAGGGTAGCCGCAGCCTTAGCCTAAGCCTAGGGGAGCCCAAGCTTAAGCCTAGGGGTGCCCTAACCTAAGCCTAGTGGTGCCCTAGCCTAAGCCTAGTGGTGCCCTAGCCTAAGCCTAGTGGTGCCCTAGCCTGAGCCTAGGGTTGGCCTAGCCTGAGGATAGGGGAGCCCTAGACTTAGCCTAAGACTAGGGGTGCCCTAGCCTAAGCCTAGGGGTGCCCTAGCCTGAGCCTACGGGTACCCTAGCGTGAGGCTAGGGGAGCCCTAACGTTATTCTAGCCTAGGATTGCCCTAACCTAAGTCTAGGGGTGCCATAGCCTGAGTCTAGTGGTGCACTAGCCTGAGTCAAGGGTAGCCGCAGCCTTAGCCTAAGCCTAGGGGAGCCTAAGCTTAAGCCTCGGGGTGCCCTAGCCTAAGCCTAGGGGTGCCCTAGCCTTAGGCTAGGGGAGCCCTAGCCTTTTCCTAAGCCTAGTGGTGCCCTAGCCTAAGCTTAGGGGTGCCCTAGCCTGAGCCTAGGGGTGGCCTAGCCTGAGGATAGGGGAGCCCTAAACTTAGCCAAAGCCTAGGATTGCCCTAGCCTAAGCTAACGGGTGCCCTAGCCTGAGTATAGCGGTGCCCTTGCCTGAGGCTAAGGGAGCCGTTACCTAGCCTAAGTGTAGGGGTACCCTAGCCTAAGCCTAGGAGTGCCCTAGCCTAAGCCTAGGGGTGCCCTAGCCTAAGCCTAGGTGTGCCATAGCCTAAGCCTAGGGGTGCCCTAGACTAAGCCTAGGGGTTCCCTAGCATTAGGCTAGGGGAGCCCTAGCCTTAGCCTAAGCTTTGGGGTGGCCTAGCCTAAGCCTAGGAGTGCCCAAGCTTTAGGCTAGGGGAGCCCTAGCCTTAGCCTAAACCTAGGGGTGCCCAAGCCTATGCCTAGGGGTGCCCTAGCTTAAGCCTAGGGGTGCCATAGCCTAAGCATAGGGGTGACCTAACCTAACCCTAGGTTGCCCTAGCCTAAGCCAAGGGGTGCCTTAGCCTTAGGCTAGTTGTGCCCTAGCCTGAGCCTACGGGTGACCTAGCCTTAGGCTAGGCGAGTCCTAGCCTTAGCCTAAGCCTAGGATTGCCCTAGCCTAAGCCTAGGGGTGCCATAGCCTGAGCCTAGGGGTGCCCTAGCCTTAGGCTAGAGGAACCGAAGCCTTAGCCTAGGGGTGCCCTAGCCTTAGGCTAGGCGAATCCTAACCTTAGCCTAAGCCTAGGATTGCAATAGCCTAAGCCTAGGGGTGCCCTCGCCTGAGACTAGGGGTGCCCTAGCCTGAGGCTAGGGGAGCCGTTGCCTTAGCCTAAGCCAAGGGGTGCCCTAGCCTGAGCCTAGGGGTGCCCTAGCCTGAGCTTACGGGTGCCCTAGCATGAGGCTAGGGGAGCCCAAGCCTTAGTCTAGCCTAGGATTGCCCTAGCCTGAGCATAGGGGTCGCCTAGCCTGAGGCTCGCGGAGCCGTAGCCTTATCCTAAGCCTAGTGTTGCCCTAGCCTAAGCCTAGGGGTGCACTAACCTAAGCCTAGGGTTGCCCTAGCCTAAGCCTAGAGGTGCCCTATCCTAAGGCTAGGGGAGCCCTAGCCTTAGCCTAAGCCTAGGGGTGCCCTAGCCTGATCCTAGGGGTGCCCTAGCCTGAGCCTAGGAGTGCCCTACCCTTAGGCTAGGGGAGCCCTAGCCTTAGCCTAAGCCTAGGGGTGCCCTAGCCTAAGCCTAGGGGTGCCCTAGCCTAAGCCTAGGGGTGCCCTAGCCTAAGCCTAGGGGTGCCTTTGCCTAAGCTTAGGGGTGCCCTAGCCTAAGCCTAGGGGTGCCCTAGCCTAAGCCTAGGGGTGCCCTAGACTGAGACTAGGGGTGCCCTAGCCTGAGGCTAGGGGAGCCGTTGCCTTAGCCTAAGCCTAGGGGTGCCCTAGCCTGAGCCTAGGGGTGCCCTAGCCTGAGACTACGGGTGCCCTAGCCTTAGGCTAGGGGAGCCCTAGCCTTAGCCTAAGCCTAGGGGTGCCCTAGCCTAAGCCTAGTGTTGCCCTAGCCTAAGCCAAGGGGTGCTCTAGCTTTAGGCTAGGGGAGCCCTAGCCTTAGCCTAAGCCTAGGGGTGCCCTAGCCTGAGCCTAGGGGTGCCCTAGCCTGAGCCTAGGGGTGCCCTAGCCTGAGCCTAGGGGTCCCCTAACCTCAGCCTAGGGGTGCCCTAGCCTAAGCCTAGGGGTGCACTAACCTAAGCCTAGGGGTGCCCTAGCCTAAGCCTAGGTCTGCCCTATCCTAAGTCAAGGGGAGCCCTAGCCTTAGCCTAAGCCTAGGGGTGCCCTAGCCTGATCCTAGTGGTGCCCTAGCCTGAGCCTAGGGGTGCCCTAGCCTTAGGCTAGGGGAGCCCTAGCCTTAGCCTAAGCCTAGGGGTGCCCTAGCCTAAGCCTAGGGGTGCCCTAGCCTAAGCCTAGGGGTGCCCTAGCCTAAGCCTAGGGGTGCCATAGCCTGAGCCTAGGGGTGCCCTAGCCTTAGGCTAGAGGAACCGAAGCCTTAGCCTAGGGGTGCCCTAGCCTTAGGCTAGGCGAATCCTAACCTTAGCCTAAGCCTAGGATTGCACTAGCCTAAGCCTAGGGGTGCCCTCGCCTGAGACTAGGGGTGCCCTAGCCTGAGGCTAGGGGAGCCGTTGCCTTAGCCTAAGCCTAGGGGTGCCCTCGCCTGAGACTAGGGGTGCCCTAGCCTGAGGCTAGGGGAGCCGTTGCCTTAGCCTAAGCCAAGGGGTGCCCTAGCCTGAGCCTAGGGGTGCCCTAGCCTGAGCTTACGGGTGCCCTAGCATGAGGCTAGGGGAGCCCAAGCCTTAGTCTAGCCTAGGATTGCCCTAGCCTGAGCATAGGGGTCGCCTAGCCTGAGGCTCGCGGAGCCGTAGCCTTATCCTAAGCCTCGTGTTGCCCTAGCCTAAGCCTACGGGTGCACTAACCTAAGCCTAGGGTTGCCCTAGCCTAAGCCTAGAGGTGCCCTATCCTAAGGCTAGGGGAGCCCTAGCCTTAGCCTAAGCCTAGGGGTGCCCTAGCCTGATCCTAGGGGTGCCCTAGCCTGAGCCTAGGAGTGCCCTACCCTTAGGCTAGGGGAGCCCTAGCCTTAGCCTAAGCCTAGGGGTGCCCTAGCCTAAGCATAGGGGTGCCCTAGCCTAAGCCTAGGGGTGCCCTAGCCTCAGCCTAGGGGTGCCTTTGCCTAAGCTTAGGGGTGCCCTAGCCTAAGCCTAGGGGTGCCCTAGCCTAAGCCTAGGGGTGCCCTAGACTGAGACTAGGGGTGCCCTAGCCTGAGGCTAGGGGAGCCGTTGCCTTAGCCTAAGCCTAGGGGTGCCCTAGCCTGAGCCTAGGGGTGCCCTAGCCTAAGCCTAGGGGTGCCCTAGACTGAGACTAGGGGTGCCCTAGCCTGAGGCTAGGGGAGCCGTTGCCTTAGCCTAAGCCTAGGGGTGCCCTAGCCTGAGCCTAGGGGTGCCCTAGCCTGAGACTACGGGTGCCCTAGCCTTAGGCTAGGGGAGCCCTAGCCTTAGCCTAAGCCTAGGGGTGCCCTAGCCTGAGCCTAGGGGTGCCCTAGCCTGAGCCTAGGGGTGCCCTAGCCTGAGCCTAGGGGTCCCCTAACCTCAGCCTAGGGGTACCCTAGCCTAAGCCTAGGGGTGCACTAACCTAAGCCTAGGGGTGCCCTAGCCTAAGCCTAGGGCTGCCCTATCCTAAGGCAAGGGGAGCCCTAGCCTTAGCCTAAGCCTAGGGGTGCCCTAGCCTGATCCTAGTGGTGCCCTAGCCTGAGCCTAGGGGTGCCCTACCCTTAGGCTAGGGGAGCCCTAGCCTTAGCCTAAGCCTAGGGGTGCCCTAGCCTAAGCCTAGGGGTGCCCTAGCCTAAGCCTAGGGGTGCCCTATCCTAAACCTAGGGGTGCCCTATCCTAAGCCTAGGGGTGCCTTTTCCTAAGCTTAGGGGAGCCCTAGCCTAAGCCTAGGGGTGCCCTAGCCATAGGATAGGGGAGCCCTAGCCTTAGCCTAAGCCTAGGGATGCCCTAGCCTAAGCCTAGGGGTGCCCTAGCCTGAGACTAGGGGTGCCCTAGCCTGAGCTAGGGGAGCCGTTGCCTTAGCCTAAATCTAGGGGTGCCCTAGCCTGAGCCTAGGGGTGTCCTAGCCTGAGCTTACGGGTGACCTAGCCTTAGGCTAGGGGAGCCCTAGCCTTAGCCTAAGCTTAAGGGTGCCCTAGCCTAAGCCTATAGGTGCCCTAGCCTAAGCCTAGGGGTCCCCTAGCCTAAGCCTAGGGGTGCCCTAGCCTAAGCCTACGTGTGCCCTAGCCTAAGCCTAGGGGTCCTCTAGCCTAAGTCTAGGGGTGCCCTAGCCTATGCCTAGGGGTGCCTTATCCTAAGGCTAGGGGAACCCTAGCCTTAGCCTAAGCCTAGGGGTGCCCTAGCCTGATCCTAGGGGTGCCCTAGCCTGAGCCTAGGGGTGCCCTACCCTTAGGCTAGGGGAGCCCTAGCCTTAGCCTAAGCCTAGGGGTGCCCTAGCCTGAGCCTAGGGGTGCCCTAGCCTGAGCCTAGGGGTGCCCTAGCCTGAGCCTAGGGGTCCCCTAGCCTCAGCCTAGGGGTGCCCTAGCCTAAGCCTAGGGGTGCACTAACCTAAGCCTAGGGGTGCCCTAGCCTAAGCCTAGGGCTGCCCTATCCTAAGGCAAGGGGAGCCCTAGCCTTAGCCTAAGCCTAGGGGTGCCCGAGCCTGATCCTAGTGGTGCCCTAGCCTGAGCCTACGGGTGGCCTAGCCTGAGGCTAGGGGAGCCCTAGCCTTAGCCTAAGCCGAGGGGTGCCCTAGCCTGAGCATAGGGGTGCCCTAGCCTGAGCCTACGAGTGCCCTAGCATGAGGCTAGGGGAGCCCTAGCCTTAGTCTAGCCTAGGATTGCCATAGCCTAAGCCTAGGGGTGCCCTAGACTGAGGCTCGCGGAGCCGTAGCCTTATCCTAAGCCTAGTGGTGCCCTAGCCTAAGCCTAGGGGTGCACTAACCTAAGCCAAGGGGTGCCCTAGCCTGATCCTAGGGGTGCCCTAGCCTGACCCTAGGCGTGCCCTACCCTTCGGCTAGGGTAACCCTAGCCTTAGCCTAAGCCTAGAGGTGCCCTAGCAGCCTAGGGGTGCCCTAGCCTAAGCCTAGGGGTGCCCTAGCCTAAGCCTAGGGGTGCCCTAGCCTAAGCCTAGGGGTGCCCTAGCCTAAGCCTAGGGGTGTCTTTGCCTAAGATTAGGGGTGCCCTAGCCTAAGCCTAGGGGTGCCCTTGCCATAGGCTTGGGGAGCCCTAGCCCTAGCCTAAGCCTAGGGGTGCCCTAGCCTTAGGCTAGGGGAGCCTAGCCTTAGCCTAAGCTTGGGGTGCCCTAGCCTAAGCCTAGGGTTGCCCGAGCCTAAGCCTAGGGGTGCCCTAGCTTAAGCCTAGGGGTGCCCTAGCCTAAACTAGGGGTGCCCTAGCCTAAGCCTAGTGGTGCCATAATCTGAGTCTAGGGGTGCCCTAGCCTGAGTCTAATGGAGCCGTAGCCTAAGCCTAGGGGTGCCCCAGCCTAAGCCTAGGGGTGCCTTAGCCTAAGCCTAGGGGTGCCCTCGCCTAAGCCTAGGCCTGCCCTAGCCTGAGCCTAGGGCTGCCCTAGCCTGAACCTAGGGGTGCCCTAGCTTGAGCCTACGGGTGCCCTAGCCTGAGCCTACGGGTGCCCTAGCCTGAGGCTAGGGGAACCCTAGCCTTAGTCTAGCCTAGGATTGCCCTAGCCTAAGCCTAGGGGTGCCATAGTCTGAGTCTAGGGGTGCCCTAGCCTGAGTCTAATGGAGCCGTAGCCTAAGCCTAGGGGTGCCCCAGCCTAAGCCTAGGGGTGCCTTAGCTTAAGCCTAGGGGTTCCCTAGCCTAAGCCTATGGGTGCCCAAGCTTAAGCCTAGGGGTGCACTAGCCTGAGGCTAGGGGAACAGTAGTCTTAGCCTAAGCCTAGGGGGGGCCTAGCTTAAGCCTAGGGGTGCCCTAGCCTAAGCCTAGGGGTGCCCTAGTCTAAGCCTAGGGGTGCCCTAGCCTGAGCCTAGGGGTTCCCTAGCCTGAAGCTAGGGGAGCCCTAGCTTTACCCGAAGCCTAGGATTGCCCTAGCCTAAGCTTAGGGGTGCCCTAGCCTGAGTCTAGGGGTGCCCTAACCTGAGGCAAGGGGAGCCGTTGCCTTAGGCTAAGCCTAGGGGTGCCCTAGCCTACGCCTATGGGTGCGCTAGCCTTAGGCTAGGGGAGCCCTAGCTTTAGCCTAAGCTTAGGGGTACCCTATACTTAGGCTAGGGGAGCCATAGCCTTAGCCTAAGCCTAGGGTTGCCCTAGCCTAAACTTAGGGGTGCCCTAGCCTTAGGCTAGGGGAGCCCTAGCATTACCTAAGCCTAGGGGTTCCCTAGCCTAAGCCTAAGGGTGCCCTAGCCTAAGCATAAGGCTGCCCTAGCCTGAGTCTAGGGGTGCCCTAGCCTGAAGCTAGGGGAGCCATAGCCTTAGCCTAAGTCTAGGGGTGCCCTAGCCTAAGCCTAGGGGTGCCCTAACCTAAGCCTAGGTGTGCCGTAGCATTAGGCTACGGGACCCCTAGCCTTAGGCTAGGGGAGCCCTAGCCTTGGCCTAAGCCTAGGGGTGCCCTACGTTAAGCCTAAGGGTGCGCTAGCCTAAGCCTAGGGGTGCCCTAGCCTAAGCCTAGGGGTGCCCTAGCCTGAGGCTACGGGTGCTCTAGCCTGAGGCTAGGGGAGCCCTAGCCTTAGCCTAAGCCTAGGGTTGCCCTACCTTAAGCCTAGGGGTGCCCTAGCCTAAGCCTAGGGGTGCCCTACCCTTAGGCTAGGGAAGCCCTAGCCTTAGACTAAGCCTAGGGGTGCCCTAGGCTAAGCCTAGGGGTGCCCTAGCCTAAGCCTAAGGGTGCCCTAGCCTAAGCCAAGGGGTGCCCTAGGCTTAGGCTAGGGGTGCCCTAGACTTAGCCTAAGCCTAGGGGTGCCCTAGCCTAAGCCTAGGGGTGCCCTAGCCTTAGGCTAGGGGAGCCCTTGCTTAGTCTAAGCCTAGGGGTTCTCTAGCCTAAGCCTAGGGGTGCCCTAACCTAAGCCAAGGGGTCCCCTAGCCTAAGCCTAGGGGTGCCCTAGCCTAACCTGAGGGGTGCCATAGCCTTAGGCTAGGGGAACCCTAGCCTTAGCCTAAGCCTAGGGGTACCCTAGCCGAAGCCTAGGGGTGCCCTAGCATAAGCCAAGGGGTGCTCTAGCCTTAGGCTAGAGGAGCCCTAGCCTTAGCCTAAGCCTAGGGGTGCCCTAGCCTAAGCCTAGGGGTGCCCTAGCCTAAGCCTAGGGGTGCCCTAGCCTCAGCCTAGGGGTGCCCTAGCCTGAGGCTACGGGTGCTCTAGCCTGAGGCTAGGCGCGCCCTAGCCTTAGTCTAGCCTAGGATTGCCCTAGCCGAAGCCTACGGGTGCCATAGCCTGAGTCTAGGGGGCCCTAGCCTGAGGCTAGGGGTGCCGTAGCCTTAGCCTAAGCCTTGGGGTTCCATAGCCTAAGCCTAGGGGTGCACTAGCCTGAGGCAAGGGTAGCCGCAGCCTTAGCCTAAGCCTAGGGGAGCCCAAGCTTAAGCCTAGGGGTGCCCTAACCTAAGCCTAGTGGTGCCCTAGCCTAAGCCTAGTGATGCCCTAGCCTGAGCCTAGGGTTGGCCTAGCCTGAGGATAGGGGAGCCCTAGACTTAGCCTAAGCCTAGGATTGCCCTCGCCTAAGCTAACGGGTGCCCTAGCTTGAGTCTAGGGGTGCCATTTCCTGAGGCTAGGGGAGCCGTTGCCTTAGCCTAAGTGTAGGGGTGCCCTACCCTAAGCCTAGGGGTGCCCTAGCCCAAACCTAGGGGTGCCCTAGCCTTAGTCTAGGGGTTCCCTAGCCTAAGCCTAGGGGTGCCCTAGCCTAAGCCTAGGGGTTCCCTAGCCTTAGGCTAGGGAAGCCCTAGCCTTAGCCTAAGCCTAGGGGTGCCGTAGCCTAAGCCTAAGGTTGCCCTCGCCTAAGCCTAGGGCTGCCCTAGCCTGAGCCTAGGGGTGCCCTAGCCTGAGCCTATGGGTGCTCTAGCCTGAGGCTAGGTGAGCCCTAGCCTTAGTCTAGCCTAGGATTGCCCTAGCCTAAGCCTAGGGGTGCCATAGCCTGAGTCTACGGGTGCCCTAGCCTGAGGCTAATGGAGCCGTAGCCTAAGCCTAGGGGTTCCCTAGCCTAAGCCTATGCGTGCCCTAGCCTGAGCCTAGGGGTGCCGTAGCCTTAGGCTAGGGGAGCCCTAACCTTAGCATAACCCTAGGATTTCCCTAGCCTAAGCTTAGGGGTGCCTTAGCCTTAGTCTAGGGGTGCCCTAGCCTGAGTCTAGGGGTGCACTAGCCTGAGGCTAGGGGAGCAGTAGCCTTGGCCTAAGCCTAGGGGAGCCCTAGTTTAAGCCTAGGGGTGCCCTAGCCTAAGCCTAGAGGTGCCCTAGTGTAAGCCTAGGGTTACCCTATCCTGAGCCTAGGGGTGCCCTAGCCTGAGGCTAGGGAAGCCCTAGCCTTAGCCTAAGCCTAGGATTGCCCTAGCCTAAGCTTAGGGGTGCCCTAGCCTGAGTCTAGGTGTGCCCTACCCTGAGGCAAGGGGAGCCATTGCCTTAGGCTAAGCCTAGGGGTGCCTTAGCCTAAGCCTAGGGGTGCCCTATCCTTAGGCTAGGGGAGCCATAGCATTAGCCTAAGCCCAGGGGTGCCCTAGCCTAAACTTAGGGGTGCCCTAGCCTTAGGCTAGGGGAGCCCTAGCCTTAGCCTAAGCCTAGGGGTGCCTTAGCCTAAGCCTACGGGTGCCCTAGCCTAAGCCTAGGGCTGCCCTAGCCTAAGCCTAGGGGTGCCCAAGCCTAAGCCTAGGGGTACCCTAGGATTAGGCTAGGGGAGCCATAGCCTTAGCCTAGGGGTGTCCTAGCCTTAGGCTAGGGGAGCCCTAGCCTTAGCCTTAAACTAGGGGTGCCCAAGCCTAAGCATAGGTGTGCCCTAGCCTAAGCCTAGGGGTGCCCTAGCCTAAGCATAGGGGTGACCAAGCCTTAGGATAGTTGTGCCCTAGCCTGAGCCTACGGGTGCCCTAACCTGAGGCTAGGGGAGCCCTAGCCTTAGGCTAAGTCTAGGGTTGCCCTAGCCTAAGCCTAGGGGTGCCCTAGCCTGAGCCTACGGGTACACTAGCGTGAGGCTAGGGGAGCCCTAACGTTATTCTAGCCTAGGATTGCCCTAATTTAAGTCTAGGGTTGCCATAGCCTGAGTCTAGGGGTGCACTAGACTGAGGCAAGGGTAGCCGCAGCCTTAGCCTAAGCCTAGGGGTGCCCTAGCCTGAGCCTAGGGGTGGCCTAGCCTGAGAATAGGGGAGCCCTAGACTTAGCCTAAGCCTAGGATTGCCCTAGCCTAAGCTAACGGGTGCCCTAGGCTGAGTATAGGGGTGCCCTTGCCTGAGGCTAGGGGAGCCGTTGCCTTAGCCTAAGTGTAGGGGTACCCTAGCCTAAGCCTAGAGGTGCCCTAGCCTAAGCCTAGGGGTTCCCTAGCCTAATTCTAGGGGTTCCCTAACCTAAGCCTAGGGTTTCCCTAGCCTAAGCCTAGGGGTGCCCTAGCCTTATGCTAGGCGAGCCCTAGCCAAAGCCTAGGGGTGCCCAAAATAAGCCTAAGGGTGGCCTAGCCTTAGGCTAGGGGAGCCCTAGCCTTAGCCTAAGCCTAGGGGTGCCCTAACCTAAGCCTAAGTTTGCCCTCGCCTAAGCCTAGGGCTGCCCTAGCCAGAGCCTAGGGGTGCCCTAGCCTGAGCCTACGAGTGCCCTAGCCTGAGGCTAGGGGAGCCCTAGCCTTAGTGTAGCGTAAGATTGCCCTAGCCTAAGCCTAGGGGTGCCATAGCCTGAGTCTTGGGGTGCCCTATTCTGAGGCTAATGGAGCCGTAGCCTAAGCCTAGGGGTGCCCCAGCCTAAGCCTAGGGGTGCCCTAACCTAAGCCTAGGGCTGCCCTAGCCTGAGCCTAAGGGTGTCCATGCCTGAGTCTAGGGGTGCCCTAGCCTGTGGCTAGGGGAGCCGTAGCCTTAGCCTAAGCCTAGGGGTGCCCTAGCCTAAGCCTAGGGGTGCCCTACCCTAAGCCTAGGGGTGCCCTAGCCTAAGCCTAGGGGTGCCCTAGCCTAAGCCTACGTGTGCCATAGCATTAGGCTACGGGAGCCCTAGCCTTTGGCTAGGGGAGCACTAGCCTTACCCTAAGCCTAGGGGTGCCCTAGCCTGAGCCTAGGGGTACGCTAGCCTTAGGCTAGGGGAGACCTAGCCTTACCCTAAGCCTAGTGGTGGCCTAGCCTAAGCCTAGGGGTGCCCTAGCCTAAGCCACTGGGTGCCCTAGGCTAAGCCTAGGGGTTCCCTAGCCTAAGCCTAGGGGTGCCCTAGCCATAGGCTAGGGGAGCCATAGCCTTAGCCTAAACCTAGGGGTGCCCTAGCCTAAGCCTAGGGGTGCCCTACCCTAAGCCTAGGGGTGCCCTAGCCTTAGGCTAGGTGAGCCCTAGCTTTAGCCTAAGCCTAGGGGTTCCCTAGCCTAAGCCTAGGGGTGCCCTAGCCTAAGCCAAGGGGTGCTCTAGCCATAGGCTAGGGGAGCCCTAGCCTTAGCCTAAGCCTAGGGGTACCCTAGCCTAAGCCTAGGGGTGCCATAACCTAAGCCAAGGGGTGCTCTAGCCTCAGGCTAGGGGAGCCCTAGCCTTAGCCTAAGCCTAGGGGTGCCCTAGCCTAAGCCTAGGGGTGCCCTAGCCTCAGCCTAGGGGTGCCCTAGCCTGAGCCTACGGGTGCCCTAGCCTTAGTCTAGCCTACGGGTGCCCTAGCCTTAGTCTAGCCTAGGATTGCCCTAGCCTAAGCCTAGGGGTGCCATAGCCTGAGTCTAGGGGGCCCTAGCCTGAGGCTAGGGGAGCCGAAGCCCTAGCCTAAGCCTAGGGGTGCCCTAGTCTAAGCCTAGGGGTGCCCTAGCCTGAGTCTAGGGGTGCCCTTGCCTAAGCCTAGGGGTGCCCTAGCCTTAGGCTAAAGGAGCCCTAGCCTTAGCCTAAGCCTAGGGGTGCCCTAGCCTAAGCCTAGGGGTGCCCTAGCCTATGCCTAGAGGTGCCCTAGCCTAAGCCTTAGGGTTCCCTAGGCTAAGTCTAGGGGTTCCCTAGCCTAAGCCTAGGGTTTCCCTAGCCTAAGCATAGGGGTGCCCTAGCCTTATGCTAGGCGAGCCCTAGCCTTAGCCTAAGCCTAGGGGTGCCCTAGCCTAAGGCTAGGGGTGCCCAAAATAAGCCTAAGTGTGCCCTAGCCTTAGGCTAGGGGAGCCTGAGCCTTAGCGTAAGCCTAGGGGTGCCCTAGACTAAGCCTAGTGGTGCCCTATCCTAAGCCTAGGGGTGCCCTAGCCTTAGGCTAGGGGAGCCCTAGTCTTAACCTAAGCCTAGGGGTGCCCTAGCCTAAGCCTAGGGGTGCCGTAGCCTAAGACTCTGGGTGCCCTAGCATTAGGGTAGGGAACCTCTAGCCTTAGTCTAAGCCTATGGGTGCTCTAGCCTAAGCCTAGGGGTGCCCTAACCTTAGGCTAGGGGAGCCCTAGCCTTAGCCTAAGCCTAGGGGTGCCAAAGCCTAAGCCTAGAGGTGCCCTAGCATAAGCCTAGGTGTGCCGTAGCCTAAGCATAGGGGTGCCCTAGCCTAAGTCTAGGGGTGCCTTAGCCTTAGGCTAGGGGAGCCCTAGCCTTAGCCTAAGCTTAGGGGTGCCCTAGCCTAAGCCTAGGAGTGCCCTAGCTTTAGGTTAGGGGAGTCCTAGCCTTAGCCTAAACCTAGGGGTGCCCAAGCCTAAGCCTAGGGGTGCCCTAGCCTAAGCCTAGGGGTGCCCTAGCCTAAGCATAGGGGTGCCTGAGCCTAAGCCTAGGGTGCCCTAGCCTAAGCCTAGGGGTGCCTTAGCCTTAGGCTAGTTGTGCCCTAGCCTGAGCCTACGGGTGACCTAGCCTTATGCTAGGCGAGTCCTAGCCTTAGCCTAAGCCTAAGATTGCCCTAGCCTAAGCCTAGGGGTCCATATCCTGAGCCTAGGGGTGCCCTAGCCTTAGGCTAGGGGAGCCGAAGCCTTAGCCTAGGGGTGGCCTAGCCTTAGGCTAGGCGAATCCTAGCCTTAGCCTAAGCCTAGGATTGCACTAGCCTAAGCCTAGGGGTGCCCTCGCCTGAGATTAGGGGTGCCCTAGCCTGAGTCTAGGGGAGCCGTTGCCTTAGCCTAAGCCTAGGGGTACCCTAGCCTGAGCCTAGGGGTGCCCTAGCCTGAGCCTACGGGTGCCCTAGCATGAGGCTAGGGGAGCCCAAGCCTTAGTCTAGCCTAGGATTGCCCAAGCTTAAGCCTAGGGGTGCCCTAGCCTGAGGCTCGCGGAGCCGTAGCCTTATCCTAAGCATAGTGGTGCCCTAGCCTAAGCCTAGGGGTGCACTAACCTAAGCCTAGGGTTGCCCTAGCCTAAGTCTAGAGGTGCCCTATCCTAAGGCTCGGGGAGCCCTAGCCTTAGCCTAAGCCTAGGGGTGCCCTAGCCTGATACTAGGGGTGCCCTAGCCTGAGCCTGGCGGTGCCCTACCCTTAGGCTAGGGGAGCCCTAGTCTTAGCCTAAGCCTAGGGGTGCCCTAGTCTAAGCCTAGGGATGGCCTATCCTAAGCCTAGGGGTGCCTTTGCCTAAGCTTAGGGGTGCCCAAGCCTAAGCCTATAGGTGCCCTAGCCATAGGCTAGGGGAGCCCTAGCCTTAGCCTAAGCCTAGGGGTGCCCTAGCCCAAGCCTAGGGGTGCCCTAGTCTGAGACTAGGGGTGTCCTAGCCTGAGGCTAGGGGAGCCGTTGCCTTAGCCTAAGCCTAGGGGTGCCCTAGCCTGAGCCTAGGGGTGCCCTAGCCTGAGCCTACGGGTGCCCTAGCCTTAGGTTAGGGGAGCCCTAGCCTTAGCCTAAGCCTAGGGGTGCCCTAGCCTAATCCTATAGGTGCCCTAGCCTAAGCCTAGGGGTCCCCTAGCCTAAGCCTAGGGGTGCCCTAGCCTAAGCCTTGGTGTGCCCTAGCCTATGCCTAGGGGTGCCCTAGCCTTAGGCTAGGGGAGCCCTAGCCTTAGCCTAAGACTAGGGTTGCCCTAGCCTAAGCTTAGAGGTGCCCTAGCCTAAGCCAAGGGGTGTTCTAGCTTTAGGCTAGGGGAGCACTAGCCTTAGCCTAAGCCTAGGATTGCCCTAGCCTAAGCCTAGGGGTGCCCTAGCCTGAAGCTAATGGAGCCGTAGCCTAAGCCTAGGGGTGCACCAGCCTAAGCCTAGGGGTGCCCAAGCCTAAGCCAAGGGGTGCCCTAGCCTAAGCCTAGGGGTGCCCTAGCCTTAGGCTAGGGGAGCCCTAGCCTTAGCCTAAGCCTTGGGGTTCCCTAGCCTAAGCCTATGGGTGCCCTAGCCTGAGCCTAGGGGTGCCTTAGCCTAAGCCTAGGGGTGCCCTAGCCTAAACTTAGGGGTGCCCTAGCCTTAGGCTAGGGGAGCCCTAGCCTTACCTAAGCCTAGGGGTGCCCTAGCATTAGGTCCACAGGTGCCGTAGCCTAAGCCTAGGGCTGCCCTAGCCTGTGCCTAGGAGTGCCCATTCCTGAGTCTAGGGGTGCCCTAGCCTGAAGCTAGGGGAGCCATAGCCTTAGCCTAAGTCTAGGGGTGCCCTAGCCTAAGCCTACGGGTGCCCTAGCCTGAGGCTACGGATGCTCTAGTCTGAGGCTAGGGGCGCCCTAGCCTTAGTCTAGCCTAGGACTGCCCTAGCCTAAGCCTACGGGTGCCATAGCCTGAGCCTAGGGGAGCCGTAGCCTTAGCCTAAGCCTAGGGGTCCCCTAGCCTAAGCCTAGTGGTGCACTAGCCTGAGGCAAGGGTAGCCGCAGCCTTAGCCTAAGCCTAGGGGACCCCAAGCTTAAGCCTATGGGTGCTCTAACCTAAGCTTAGGGGTGCCCTAGCCTGAGCCTAGGGGTGGCCTAGCCTGAGGATAGGGGAGCCCTAGACTTAGCCTAAGCCTAGGATTACCCTAGCCTAAGCTAACGGGTGCCCTAGCCTGAGTCTAGGGGTGCCCTTGCCTGAGGCTAGGGGAGCCGTTGTCTTAGCCTAAGTGTAGGGGTGCCTTAGCCTAAGCCGAGGGGTGCCCTAGCCTAAGCCTAGGGGTGCCCTAGCCTTAGCCTAGGGGTTCCCTAGCCTAAGCCTAGGGGTGCACTAGCCTAAGCCTAGGGGTTCCCTAGCCTTAGGCTAGGGGAGCCCTAGCCTTAACCTAAGCCTAGGGGTTCCCTAGCCTAAGCCTAAGGTTGCCCTCGCCTAAGCTTAGGGGTGCCCTAGCCTGAGCCTAGGGGTGCCCTAGCCTGAACCTACGGGTGCCCTAGCCTGAGGCTAGGGGAGCCCTCGCCTTAGTCTAGCATAGGATTGCCCAAGCCTAAGCCTAGGGGTGCCATAGCCTGAGTCTAGGGGTGCCCTAGCCTGAGGCTAATGGAGCCGTAGCCTAAGCCAAGGGGTGCCCCAGCCTAAGCCTAGGGGTGCCCTAGCCTAAGCCTAGGGGTGCCCTAGCCTTAGGCTAGGGGAGCCCTAGCCTTAGCCTAAGCCTAGGGGTTCCCTAGCCTAAGCCTATGGGTGCCCTAGCCTGAGCCTAGGGGTGCCGTAGCCTTAGAGTAGTAAAGCCCTAGCCTTAGCCTAAGCCTAGGATTTCCCTAGCCTAAGCTTAGGGGTGACTTAGCCTGAGTCTAGGGGTGCCCTAGGCTGAGTCTAGGGGTGCACTAGCCTGAGGCTAGGGGAGCAGTAGCCTTAGCCTAAGCCTAGGGGAGCCCTAGCTTAAGCCTAGTGGTGCCCTAGCCTAAGCCTAGGGGTGCCCTAGTCTAAGCCTAGGGGTGCCCTAGCCTGAGCCTAGGGGTGCCCTAGCCTGAGGCTAGGGGAACCCTATCCTTAGCCTAAGCCTAGGATTGTCCTAGCCTAAGATTAGGGGTGCCCTCGCATGAGTCTTAGGGTGCCCTACCCTGAGGCAAGGGGAGCCGTTGCCTTAGGTTAAGCCTAGGGGTGCCCTAGCCTAAACTTAGGGGTGCCCTTGCCTTAGGCTAGGGGAGCCCTAGCCTTAGCCTAAGCCTAGGGGTGCCCTATCCTTAGGCTAGGGGAGCCATAGCATTAGCCTAAGCCTAAGGGTGCCCTAGCCTAAACTTAGGGGAGCCCTATCCTTAGCCTAAGCCTACGGGTGCCCTAGCCTAAGCCTAGGGGTGCCCTAGCCTAAGCCTAGGGCTGCCCTAGCCTGAGCCTAGGGGTGCCCATGCCTGAGTCTAGGGGTACCCTAGCCTGAGGCTAGGGGAGCCGTAGCCTTAGCCTAAGCCTAGGGGTGCCAGAGCCTATGCTTAGGGGTGCCCTAGCCTAAGCCTAGTGGTGCCCTAGCCTAAGCCTAGGGGTGCCCTATCCTAAGCCTTGGGGTGCCATAGCATTAGGCAATGGGAGCCCTAGCCTTAGGCTAGGGGAGCCCTAGCCTTAGCCTAAGCCTAGGGGTGCCCTACCTTAAACCTAGGGGTGCCCTAGCCTAAGCCTAGTGGTGCCCTGGCCTAAGACTAGCGGTGCCCTACCCTAAGCATAGGGGTGCCCTAGCCTAAGCCTAGGGGTGCCCTAGCCTTAGGCTAGGGGAGCCCTCGCCTTAGCCTAAGCCTAGGTGTGCCCTAGCCTTAGCCTAGGGGTGCCCTAGCCTAAGCCTAGGTGTGCCCAAGCCTTAGGCTAGGGGAGCCCTAGCATTAGCCAAAGCCTAGGGGTTCCCAAGCCTAAGCCTAGGGGTGCCCTAGCCTAAGCCTAGGGGTCCCCTAGCCTAAGCCTAGGGGTGCCCTAGCCTAAGCCTAGGGGTGCCCTAGCCTTAGGCTACGGGAGCCCTAGTCTTAGCCTAAGCCTAGGGGTAGCCTAGCCTAAGCCTAGGGGTGCCCAAGCCTAAGCCTACGGGTGCCATAGCCTCAGCCTAGGGGTGCCCTAGCCTTAGCCTACGGGTGCTCGAGCCTGAGGCTAGGGGCGCCCTAGCCTTAGTCTAGCCTAGGATTGCCCTAGCCTAAGCCTAGGGGGCCCTAGCCTGAGGCTAGGGGACCCGTAGCCTTAGCCTAAGCCAAGGGGTGCCCTAGCCTAAGCCTAGGGGTGCCATAACCTGAGTCCAGGGGTGCCCTAGCCTAAGCCTAGGGGTGCCCTAGCCTTAGGCTGAGGAGCCCTAGCCTTAGCCTAAGCCCAGCGGTGCCCTAGCCTAAGCCTAGCGGTGCCCTAGCCTAAGCCTAGAGGTGCCCTAGCCTAAGCCTAGGGGTTCCCTAGCCTAAGCCTAGGGGTGCCCTAGGGTTAGACTAGAGGAGCCCTAGCCTTAGCCTAAGCCTAGGTGTGCCCTAGCTTAAGCCTATGGGTGCCCTTGCCTAAGCCTAGGGGTGCCCTAGCCTAAGTCTAGGGGTGCCCTAGCCTAAGCCTAGGGGTTCCCTAGCCTAAGCCAAGGGGTTCCCTAGCCTGAGCCTAGGGGTGCCCTATCCTGAGGCTAGGGGAACCCTATCCTTAGCCTAAGCCTAGGATTGCCCTAGCCTAAGCTTAGGGGTGCCCTAGCATGAATCTAAGGGTGCCCTACCCTGAGGCAAGGGGAGCCGTTGCCTTAGGCTAAGCCTAGGGGTGCCCTAGCCTAAACCTAGGGGTGCCCTAGCCTTAGGCTAGGGGAGCCCTAGCCTTAGCCTAAGCCTAGGGGTGCCCTATCCTTAGGCAAGGGGAGCCATAGCCTTAGCCTAAGCCTAAGGGTGCCCTAGCCTAAACTTAGGGGAGCACTATCCTTAGCCTAAGCCTAGGGTTGCCCTAGCCTAAGCCTAGGGGTGCCCTAGTCTAAGCCTAGGGCTGCCCTAGCCTGAGCCTAAGGGTGCCCATGCCTGAGTCTGGGGTGCCCTAGCCTGAGGCTAGGGGAGCCGTAGCCTTAGCCTAAGCCTAGGGGTGCCCGAGCCTAAGCTTAGGGGTGCCCTAGCCTAAGCCTTGTGGTGCCCTAGCCTAAGCCTATGGGTGCCCTATCCTAAGCCTTGGGGTGCCGTAGCATTAGGCAAGGGGAGCCCTAGCCGTAGGCAAGGGGAGCCCTAGCCTTAGCCTAAGCCTAGGGGTGCCCTACCTTAAGCCTAGGGGTGCCCTAGCCTAAGATTAGGGGTGCCCTAGCCTTAGGCTAGGGAAGCCCTAGCCTTAGCCTAAACCTAGGGGTGCCCTAGCCTGAGCCTAGGGGTACGCTAGCCTTAGGCTAGGGGAGACCTAGCCTTAGCCTAGTCCTAGTGGTGCCCTAGCCTAAGCCTAGGGGTGCCCTAGCCTAAGACTAGCGGTGCCCTACCCTAAGCGTAGGGGTGCCCTATCCTAAGCTTAGGGCTGCCCTAGGCAAAGCCTAGGGGTGCCCTAGCCTAAGCATAGTGGTGCCCAAACCTTAGGCTAGGGCAACCTTTGCCTTATCCTAAGCCTAGGGGTGCCATAGCCTAAGCCTAAGGGTGCCCTAGCCTAAGCCTAGGTGTGCCCTAGCCTTAGGCTAGGGGAGCCCTAGCTTTAGCCAAAGCCAAGGGGTTCCCTAGCCTAAGCCTAGGGGTGCCCTAGCCTAAGCCTAGGGGTCCCCTAGCCTAAGCCTAGGGGTGCCCTAGCCTAAGCCTAGGGGTGCTATAGCCTTAGGCTACGGGAGCCCTAGTCTTAGCCTAAGCCTAGGGGTGCCCAAGCCTAAGCCTAGATGTGCCCTAGCCTAACCCTAGGGCTGCCCTAACCTGAGCCTAGGGGTGCCCATGCCTGAGTCTAGGGGTGCCCTAGCCTGAGGCTAGGGGAGCTGTAGCCTTAGCCTAAGCCTAGGGGTGCCCTAACCTAAACTTGGGGTGCCATAGCCTGAGTCTAGGGGTGCCGTAGCCTAAGCCTAGGGGTGCCCTAGCCTAAGGCTAGAGGAGCCCTAGCCTTAGCCTAAGCCTAGGGGTGCCCTAGCCTATGCTTAGGGGTGCCCTAGCCTAAGCCTAGGGGTGCCCTAGCATTAGGTCCACAGGTGCCGTAGCCTAAGCCTAGGGCTGCCCTAGCCTGTGCCTAGGGGTGCCCATTCCTGAGTCTAGGGGTGCCCTAGCCTGAAGCTAGGGGAGCCATAGCCTTAGCCTAAGTCTAGGGGTGCCCTAGCCTAAGCCTACGGGTGCCCTAGCCTCAGCCTAGGGGTACCCTAGCCTGAGGCTACGGATGCTCTAGCCTGAGGCTAGGGGCGCCCTAGCCTTAGTCTAGCCTAGGATTGCCCTAGCCTAAGCCTGCGGGTGCCATAGCCTGAGCGTAGGGGAGCCGTAGCCTTAGCCTAAGCCTAGGGGTCCCCTAGCCTAAGCCTAGTGGTGCACTAGCCTGAGGCAAGGGTAGCCGCAGCCTTAGCCTAAGCCTAGGGGACCCCAAGCTTAAGCCTATGGGTGCTCTAACCTAAGCTTAGGGGTGCCCTAGCCTGAGCCTAGGGGTGGCCTAGCCTGAGGATAGGGGAGCCCTAGACTTAGCCTAAGCCTAGGATTACCCTAGCCTAAGCTAACGGGTGCCCTAGCCTGAGTCTAGGGGTGCACTTGCCTGAGGCTAGGGGAGCCGTTGTCTTAGCCTAAGTGTAGGGTGCCTTAGCCTAAGCCGAGGGGTGCCCTAGCCTAAGCCTAGGGGTGCCATAGCCTTAGCCTAGGGGTTCCCTAGCCTAAGCCTAGGGGTGCACTAGCCTAAGCCTAGGGGTTCCCTAGCCTTAAGCTAGGGGAGCCCTAGCCTTAACCTAAGCCTAGGGGTTCCCTAGCCTAAGCCTAAGGTTGCCCTCGCCTAAGCTTAGGGGTGCCCTAGCCTGAGCCTAGGGGTGCCCTAGCCTGAACCTACGGGTGCCCTAGCCTGAGGCTAGGGGAGCCCTCGCCTTAGTCTAGCCTAGGATTGCCCAAGCCTAAGCCTAGGGGTGCCATAGCCTGAGTCTAGGGGTGCCCTAGCCTGAGGCTAATGGAGCCGTAGCCTAAGCCAAGGGGTGCCCGAGCCTAAGCCTAGGGGTGCCCTAGCCTAAGCCTAGGGGTGCCCTAGCCTTAGGCTAGGGGAGCCCTAGCCTTAGCCTAAGCCTAGGGGTTCCCTAGCCTAAGCCTATGGGTGCCATAGCCTGAGCCTAGGGGTGCCGTAGCCTTAGAGTAGGAAAGCCCTAGCCTTAGCCTAAGCCTAGGATTTCCCTAGCCTAAGCTTAGGGGTGACTTAGCCTGAGTCTAGGGGTGCCCTAGGCTGAGTCTAGGGGTGCACTAGCCTGAGGCTAGGGGAGCAGTAGCCTTAGCCTAAGCCTAGGGGAGCCCTAGCTTAAGCCTAGTGGTGCCCTAGCCTAAGCCTAGGGGTGCCCTAGTCTAAGCCTAGGGGTGCCCTAGCCTGAGCCTAGGGGTGCCCTAGCCTGAGGCTAGGGGAACCCTATCCTTAGCCTAAGCCTAGGATTGTCCTAGCCTAAGATTAGGGGTGCCCTCGCATGAGTCTAAGGGTGCCCTACCCTGAGGCAAGGGGAGCCCTAGCCTTAGCCTAAGCCTAGGGGTGCCCTAGCCTAAACTTAGGGGTGCCCTAGCCTAAGCCTAGTGGTGCCCTAGCCTAAGACTAGCGGTGCCCTACCCTAAGCATAGGGGTGCCCTAGCCTAAGCCTAGGGGTGCCCTAGCCTTAGGCTAGGGGAGCCCTCGCCTTAGCCTAAGACTAGGTGTGCCCTAGCCTTAGCCTAGGGGTGCCCTAGCCTAAGCCTAGGTGTGCCCAAGCCTTAGGCTAGGGGAGCCCTAGCATTAGCCAAAGCCTAGGGGTTCCCAAGCCTAAGCCTAGGGGTGCCCTAGCCTAAGCCTAGGGGTCCCCTAGCCTAAGCCTAGGGATGCCCTAGCCTAAGCCTAGGGGTGCCCTAGCCTTAGGCTACGGGAGCCCTAGTCTTAGCCTAAGCCTAGGGGTAGCCTAGCCTAAGCCTAGGGGTGCCCAAGCCTAAGCCTACGGGTGCCATAGCCTCAGCCTAGGGGTGCCCTAGCCTTAGCCTACGGGTTCTCGAGCCTGAGGCTAGGGGCGCCCTAGCCTTAGTCTAGCCTAGGATTGCCCTAGCCTAAGCCTAGGGGGCCCTAGCCTGAGGCTAGGGGACCCGTAGCCTTAGCCTAAGCCAAGGGGTGCCCTAGCCTAAGCCTAGGGGTGCCATAACCTGAGTCCAGGGGTGCCCTAGCCTAAGCCTAGGGGTGCCCTAGCCTTAGGCTAGAGGAGCCCTAGCCTTAGCCTAAGCCTAGGGGTGCCCTAGCCTAAGCCTAGCGGTGCCCTAGCCTAAGCCTAGAGGTGCCCTAGCCTAAGCCTAGGGGTTCCCTAGCCTAAGCCTAGGGGTGCCCTAGGGTTAGACTAGAGGAGCCCTAGCCTTAGCGTAAGCCTAGGGGTGCCCTAGCTTAAGCCTATGGGTGCCCTTGCCTAAGCCTAGGGGTGCCCTAGCCTAAGTCTAGGGGTGCCCTAGCCTAAGCCTAGGGGTTCCCTAGCCTAAGCCAAGGGGTTCCCTAGCCTGAGCCTAGGGGTGCCCTATCCTGAGGCTAGGGGAACCCTATCCTTTGCCTAAGCCTAGGATTGCCCTAGCCTAAGCTTAGGGGTGCCCTAACATGAGTCTAAGGGTGCCCTACCCTGAGGCAAGGGGAGCCGTTGCCTTAGGCTAAGCCTAGGGGCCTAAACCTAGGGGTGCCCTAGCCTTAGGCTAGGGGAGCCCTAGCCTTAGCCTAAGCCTAGGGGTGCCCTATCCTTAGGCAAGGGGAGCCATAGCCTTAGCCTAAGCCTAAGGGTGCCCTAGCCTAAACTTAGGGGAGCACTATCCTTAGCCTAAGCCTAGGGTTGCCCTAGCCTAAGCCTAGGGGTGCCCTAGTCTAAGCCTAGGGCTGCCCTAGCCTGAGCCTAAGGGTGCCCATGCCTGAGTCTGGGGTGCCCTAGCCTGAGGCTAGGGGAGCCGTAGCCTTAGCCTAAGCCTAGGGGTGCCCGAGCCTAAGCTTAGGGGTGCCCTAGCCTAAGCCTTGTGGTGCCCTAGCCTAAGCCAATGGGTGCCCTATCCTAAGCCTTGGGGTGCCGTAGCATTAGGCAAGGGGAGCCCTAGCCGTAGGCTAAGGGAGCCCTAACCTTAGCCTAAGCCTAGGGGTGCCCTACCTTAAGCCTAGGGGTGCCCTAGCCTAAGATTAGGGGTGCCCTAGCCTTAGGCTAGGGAAGCCCTAGCCTTAGCCTAAACCTAGGGGTGCCCTAGCCTGAGCCTAGGGGTACGCTAGCCTTAGGCTAGGGGAGACCTAGCCTTAGCCTAGTCCTAGTGGTGCCCTAGCCTAAGCCTAGGGGTGCACTAACCTAAGCCTAGGGGTGCCCTAGCCTAAGCCTAGGGCTGCCCTATCCTAAGGCAAGGGGTGCCCTAGCCTTAGCCTAAGCCTAGGGGTGCCCGAGCCTGATCCTAGTGGTGCCCTAGCCTGAGCCTACGGGTGGCCTAGCCTGAGGCTAGGGGAGCCCTAGCCTTAGCCTAAGCCGAGGGGTGCCCTAGCCTGAGCATAGGGGTGCCCTAGCCTGAGCCTACGAGTGCCCTAGCATGAGGTTAGGGGAGCCCTAGCCTTAGTCTAGCCTAGGATTGCCATAGCCTAAGCCTAGGGGTGCCCTAGACTGAGGCTCGCGGAGCCGTAGCCTTATCCTAAGCCTAGTGGTGCCCTAGCCTAAGCCTAGGGGTGCACTAACCTAAGCCTAGGGGTGCCCTAGCCTGATCCTAGGGGTGCCCTAGCCTGACCCTAGGGGTGCCCTACCCTTCGGCTAGGGTAACCCTAGCCTTAGCCTAAGCCTAGAGGTGCCCTAGCCTAAGCCTAGGGGTGCCCTAGCCTAAGCCTAGGGGTGCCCTAGCCTAAGCCTAGGGGTGCCCTAGCCTAAGCCTAGGGGTGCCCTAGCCTAAGCCTAGGGGTGTCTTTGCCTAAGATTAGGGGTGCCCTAGCCTAAGCCTAGGGGTGCCCTTGCCATAGGCTTGGGGAGCCCTAGCCCTAGCCTAAGCCTAGGGGTGCCCTAGCCTTAGGCTAGGGGAGCCTAGCCTTAGCCTAAGCTTGGGGTGCCCTAGCCTAAGCCTAGGGTTGCCCGAGCCTAAGCCTAGGGGTGCCCTAGCTTAAGCCTAGGGGTGCCCTAGCCTAAACTAGGGGTGCCCTAGCCTAAGCCTAGTGGTGCCATAATCTGAGTCTAGGGGTGCCCTAGCCTGAGTCTAATGGAGCCGTAGCCTAAGCCTAGGGGTGCCCCAGCCTAAGCCTAGGGGTGCCTTAGCCTAAGCCTAGGGGTGCCCTCGCCTAAGCCTAGGCCTGCCCTAGCCTGAGCCTAGGGCTGCCCTAGCCTGAACCTAGGGGTGCCCTAGCTTGAGCCTACGGGTGCCCTAGCCTGAGCCTACGGGTGCCCTAGCCTGAGGCTAGGGGAACCCTAGCCTTAGTCTAGCCTAGGATTGCCCTAGCCTAAGCCTAGGGGTGCCATAGTCTGAGTCTAGGGGTGCCCTAGCCTGAGTCTAATGGAGCCGTAGCCTAAGCCTAGGGGTGCCCCAGCCTAAGCCTAGGGGTGCCTTAGCTTAAGCCTAGGGGTTCCCTAGCCTAAGCCTATGGGTGCCCAAGCTTGAGCCTAGGGGTGCACTAGCCTGAGGCTAGGGGAACAGTAGTCTTAGCCTAAGCCTAGGGGGGGCCTAGCTTAAGCCTAGGGGTGCCCTAGCCTAAGCCTAGGGGTGCCCTAGTCTAAGCCTAGGGGTGCCCTAGCCTGAGCCTAGGGGTTCCCTAGCCTGAAGCTAGGGGAGCCCTAGCTTTACCCGAAGCCTAGGATTGCCCTAGCCTAAGCTTAGGGGTGCCCTAGCCTGAGTCTAGGGGTGCCCTAACCTGAGGCAAGGGGAGCCGTTGCCTTAGGCTAAGCCTAGGGGTGCCCTAGCCTACGCCTATGGGTGCGCTAGCCTTAGGCTAGGGGAGCCCTAGCTTTAGCCTAAGCTTAGGGGTACCCTATACATAGGCTAGGGGAGCCATAGCCTTAGCCTAAGCCTAGGGTTGCCCTAGCCTAAACTTAGGGGTGCCCTAGCCTTAGGCTAGGGGAGCCCTAGCATTACCTAAGCCTAGGGGTTCCCTAGCCTAAGCCTAAGGGTGCCCTAGCCTAAGCATAAGGCTGCCCTAGCCTGAGTCTAGGGGTGCCCTAGCCTGAAGCTAGGGGAGCCATAGCCTTAGCCTATGTCTAGGGGTGCCCTAGCCTAAGCCTAGGGGTGCCCTAACCTAAGCCTAGGTGTGCCGTAGCATTAGGCTACGGGACCCCTAGCCTTAGGCTATGGGAGCCCTAGCCTTGGCCTAAGCCTAGGGGTGCCCTACGTTAAGCCTAAGGGTGCGCTAGCCTAAGCCTAGGGGTGCCCTAGCCTAAGCCTAGGGGTGCCCTAGCCTGAGGCTACGGGTGCTCTAGCCTGAGGCTAGGGGAGCCCTAGCCTTAGCCTAAGCCTAGGGTTGCCCTACCTTAAGCCTAGGGGTGCCCTAGCCTAAGCCTAGGGGTGCCCTACCCTTAGGCTAGGGAAGCCCTAGCCTTAGACTAAGCCTAGGGGTGCCCTAGGCTAAGCCTAGGGGTGCCCTAGCCTAAGCCTAAGGGTGCCCTAGCCTAAGCCAAGGGGTGCCCTAGGCTTAGGCTAGGGGTGCCCTAGACTTAGCCTAAGCCTAGGGGTGCCCTAGCCTAAGCCTAGGGGTGCCCTAGCCTTAGGCTAGGGGAGCCCTTGCTTAGTCTAAGCCTAGGGGTTCTCTAGCCTAAGCCTAGGGGTGCCCTAACCTAAGCCAAGGGGTCCCCTAGCCTAAGCCTAGGGGTGCCCTAGCCTAACCTGAGGGGTGCCATAGCCTTAGGCTAGGGGAACCCTAGCCTTAGCCTAAGCCTAGGGGTACCCTAGCCGAAGCCTAGGGGTGCCCTAGCATAAGCCAAGGGGTGCTCTAGCCTTAGGCTAGAGGAGCCCTAGCCTTAGCCTAAGCCTAGGGGTGCCCTAGCCTAAGCCTAGGGGTGCCCTAGCCTAAGCCTACGGGTGCCCTAGCCTCAGCCTAGGGGTGCCCTAGCCTGAGGCTACGGGTGCTCTAGCCTGAGGCTAGGCGCGCCCTAGCCTTAGTCTAGCCTAGGATTGCCCTAGCCGAAGCCTACGGGTGCCATAGCCTGAGTCTAGGGGGCCCTAGCCTGAGGCTAGGGGTGCCGTAGCCTTAGCCTAAGCCTTGGGGTTCCATAGCCTAAGCCTAGGGGTGCACTAGCCTGAGGCAAGGGTAGCCGCAGCCTTAGCCTAAGCCTAGGGGAGCCCAAGCTTAAGCCTAGGGGTGCCCTAACCTAAGCCTAGTGGTGCCCTAGCCTAAGCCTAGTGATGCCCTAGCCTGAGCCTAGGGTTGGCCTAGCCTGAGGATAGGGGAGCCCTAGACTTAGCCTAAGCCTAGGATTGCCCTCGCCTAAGCTAACGGGTGCCCTAGCTTGAGTCTAGGGGTGCCATTTCCTGAGGCTAGGGGAGCCGTTGCCTTAGCCTAAGTGTAGGGGTGCCCTACCCTAAGCCTAGGGGTGCCCTAGCCCAAACCTAGGGGTGCCCTAGCCTTAGTCTAGGGGTTCCCTAGCCTAAGCCTAGGGGTGCCCTAGCCTAAGCCTAGGGGTTCCCTAGCCTTAGGCTAGGGAAGCCCTAGCCTTAGCCTAAGCCTAGGGGTGCCGTAGCCTAAGCCTAAGGTTGCCCTCGCCTAAGCCTAGGGCTGCCCTAGCCTGAGCCTAGGGGTGCCCTAGCCTGAGCCTATGGGTGCTCTAGCCTGAGGCTAGGTGAGCCCTAGCCTTAGTCTAGCCTAGGATTGCCCTAGCCTAAGCCTAGGGGTGCCATAGCCTGAGTCTACGGGTGCCCTAGCCTGAGGCTAATGGAGCCGTAGCCTAAGCCTAGGGGTTCCCTAGCCTAAGCCTATGCGTGCCCTAGCCTGAGCCTAGGGGTGCCGTAGCCTTAGGCTAGGGGAGCCCTAACCTTAGCATAACCCTAGGATTTCCCTAGCCTAAGCTTAGGGGTGCCTTAGCCTTAGTCTAGGGGTGCCCTAGCCTGAGTCTAGGGGTGCACTAGCCTGAGGCTAGGGGAGCAGTAGCCTTGGCCTAAGCCTAGGGGAGCCCTAGTTTAAGCCTAGGGGTGCCCTAGCCTAAGCCTAGAGGTGCCCTAGTGTAAGCCTAGGGTTACCCTATCCTGAGCCTAGGGGTGCCCTAGCCTGAGGCTAGGGAAGCCCTAGCCTTAGCCTAAGCCTAGGATTGCCCTAGCCTAAGCTTAGGGGTGCCCTAGCCTGAGTCTAGGTGTGCCCTACCCTGAGGCAAGGGGAGCCATTGCCTTAGGCTAAGCCTAGGGGTGCCTTAGCCTAAGCCTAGGGGTGCCCTATCCTTAGGCTAGGGGAGCCATAGCCTTAGCCTAAGCCCAGGGGTGCCCTAGCCTAAACTTAGGGGTGCCCTAGCCTTAGGCTAGGGGAGCCCTAGCCTTAGCCTAAGCCTAGGGGTGCCTTAGCCTAAGCCTACGGGTGCCCTAGCCTAAGCCTAGGGCTGCCCTAGCCTAAGCCTAGGGGTGCCCAAGCCTAAGCCTAGGGGTACCCTAGGATTAGGCTAGGGGAGCCATAGCCTTAGCCTAGGGGTGTCCTAGCCTTAGGCTAGGGGAGCCCTAGCCTTAGCCTTAAACTAGGGGTGCCCAAGCCTAAGCATAGGTGTGCCCTAGCCTAAGCCTAGGGGTGCCCTAGCCTAAGCATAGGGGTGACCAAGCCTTAGGATAGTTGTGCCCTAGCCTGAGCCTACGGGTGCCCTAACCTGAGGCTAGGGGAGCCCTAGCCTTAGGCTAAGTCTAGGGTTGCCCTAGGCTAAGCCTAGGGGTGCCCTAGCCTGAGCCTACGGGTACACTAGCGTGAGGCTAGGGGAGCCCTAACGTTATTCTAGCCTAGGATTGCCCTAATTTAAGTCTAGGGTTGCCATAGCCTGAGTCTAGGGGTGCACTAGACTGAAGCAAGGGTAGCCGCAGCCTTAGCCTAGCCTAGGGGTGCCCTAGCCTGAGCCTAGGGGTGGCCTAGCCTGAGAATAGGGGAGCCCTAGACTTAGCCTAAGCCTAGGATTGCCCTAGCCTAAGCTAACGGGTGCCCTAGGCTGAGTATAGGGGTGCCCTTGCCTGAGGCTAGGGGAGCCGTTGCCTTAGCCTAAGTGTAGGGGTACCCTAGCCTAAGCCTAGAGGTGCCCTAGGCTAAGCCTAGGGGTTCCCTAGCCTAAGTCTAGGGGTTCCCTAACCTAAGCCTAGGGTTTCCCTAGCCTAAGCCTAGGGGTGCCCTAGCCTTATGCTAGGCGAGCCCTAGCCAAAGCCTAGGGGTGCCCAAAATAAGCCTAAGGGTGGCCTAGCCTTAGGCTAGGGGAGCCCTAGCCTTAGCCTAAGCCTAGGGGTGCCCTAACCTAAGCCTAAGTTTGCCCTCGCCTAAGCCTAGGGCTGCCCTAGCCAGAGCCTAGGGGTGCCCTAGCCTGAGCCTACGAGTGCCCTAGCCTGAGGCTAGGGGAGCCCTAGCCTTAGTGTAGCGTAAGATTGCCCTAGCCTAAGCCTAGGGGTGCCATAGCCTGAGTCTTGGGGTGCCCTATTCTGAGGCTAATGGAGCCGTAGCCTAAGCCTAGGGGTGCCCCAGCCTAAGCCTAGGGGTGCCCTAACCTAAGCCTAGGGCTGCCCTAGCCTGAGCCTAAGGGTGTCCATGCCTGAGTCTAGGGGTGCCCTAGCCTGTGGCTAGGGGAGCCGTAGCCTTAGCCTAAGCCTAGGGGTGCCCTAGCCTAAGCCTAGGGGTGCCCTAGCCTAAGCCTAGGGGTGCCCTACCCTAAGCCTAGGGGTGCCCTAGCCTAAGCCTAGGGGTGCCCTAGCCTAAGCCTACGTGTGCCATAGCATTAGGCTACGGGAGCCCTAGCCTTTGGCTAGGGGAGCACTAGCCTTACCCTAAGCCTAGGGGTGCCCTAGCCTGAGCCTAGGGGTACGCTAGCCTTAGGCTAGGGGAGACCTAGCCTTACCCTAAGCCTAGTGGTGGCCTAGCCTAAGCCTAGGGGTGCCCTAGCCTAAGCCACTGGGTGCCCTAGGCTAAGCCTAGGGGTTCCCTAGCCTAAGCCTAGGGGTGCCCTAGCCATAGGCTAGGGGAGCCATAGCCTTAGCCTAAACCTAGGGGTGCCCTAGCCTAAGCCTAGGGGTGCCCTACCCTAAGCCTAGGGGTGCCCTAGCCTTAGGCTAGGTGAGCCCTAGCTTTAGCCTAAGCCTAGGGGTTCCCTAGCCTAAGCCTAGGGGTGCCCTAGCCTAAGCCAAGGGGTGCTCTAGCCATAGGCTAGGGGAGCCCTAGCCTTAGCCTAAGCCTAGGGGTACCCTAGCCTAAGCCTAGGGGTGCCATAACCTAAGCCAAGGGGTGCTCTAGCCTCAGGCTAGGGGAGCCCTAGCCTTAGCCTAAGCCTAGGGGTGCCCTAGCCTAAGCCTAGGGGTGCCCTAGCCTCAGCCTAGGGGTGCCCTAGCCTGAGCCTACGGGTGCCCTAGCCTTAGTCTAGCCTAGGATTGCCCTAGCCTAAGCCTAGGGGTGCCATAGCCTGAGTCTAGGGGGCCCTAGCCTGAGGCTAGGGGAGCCGAAGCCCTAGCCTAAGCCTAGGGGTGCCCTAGTCTAAGCCTAGGGGTGCCCTAGCCTGAGTCTAGGGGTGCCCTTGCCTAAGCCTAGGGGTGCCCTAGCCTTAGGCTAAAGGAGCCCTAGCCTTAGCCTAAGCCTAGGGGTGCCCTAGCCTAAGCCTAGGGGTGCCCTAGCCTATGCCTAGAGGTGCCCTAGCCTAAGCCTTAGGGTTCCCTAGGCTAAGTCTAGGGGTTCCCTAGCCTAAGCCTAGGGTTTCCCTAGCCTAAGCATAGGGGTGCCCTAGCCTTATGCTAGGCGAGCCCTAGCCTTAGCCTAAGCCTAGGGGTGCCCTAGCCTAAGGCTAGGGGTGCCCAAAATAAGCCTAAGTGTGCCCTAGCCTTAGGCTAGGGGAGCCTGAGCCTTAGCGTAAGCCTAGGGGTGCCCTAGACTAAGCCTAGTGGTGCCCTATCCTAAGCCTAGGGGTGCCCTAGCCTTAGGCTAGGGGAGCCCTAGTCTTAACCTAAGCCTAGGGGTGCCCTAGCCTAAGCCTAGGGGTGCCGTAGCCTAAGACTCTGGGTGCCCTAGCATTAGGGTAGGGAACCTCTAGCCTTAGTCTAAGCCTATGGGTGCTCTAGCCTAAGCCTAGGGGTGCCCTAACCTTAGGCTAGGGGAGCCCTAGCCTTAGCCTAAGCCTAGGGGTGCCAAAGCCTAAGCCTAGGGGTGCCCTAGCATAAGCCTAGGTGTGCCGTAGCCTAAGCATAGGGGTGCCCTAGCCTAAGTCTAGGGGTGCCTTAGCCTTAGGCTAGGGGAGCCCTAGCCTTAGCCTAAGCTTAGGGGTGCCCTAGCCTAAGCCTAGGAGTGCCCTAGCTTTAGGTTAGGGGAGTCCTAGCCTTAGCCTAAACCTAGGGGTGCCCAAGCCTAAGCCTAGGGGTGCCCTAGCCTAAGCCTAGGGGTGCCCTAGCCTAAGCATAGGGGTGCCTGAGCCTAAGCCTAGGGTGCCCTAGCCTAAGCCTAGGGGTGCCTTAGCCTTAGGCTAGTTGTGCCCTAGCCTGAGCCTACGGGTGACCTAGCCTTATGCTAGGCGAGTCCTAGCCTTAGCCTAAGCCTAAGATTGCCCTAGCCTAAGCCTAGGGGTCCATATCCTGAGCCTAGGGGTGCCCTAGCCTTAGGCTAGGGGAGCCGAAGCCTTAGCCTAGGGGTGGCCTAGCCTTAGGCTAGGCGAATCCTAGCCTTAGCCTAAGCCTAGGATTGCACTAGCCTAAGCCTAGGGGTGCCCTCGCCTGAGATTAGGGGTGCCCTAGCCTGAGTCTAGGGGAGCCGTTGCCTTAGCCTAAGCCTAGGGGTACCCTAGCCTGAGCCTAGGGGTGCCCTAGCCTGAGCCTACGGGTGCCCTAGCATGAGGCTAGGGGAGCCCAAGCCTTAGTCTAGCCTAGGATTGCCCAAGCTTAAGCCTAGGGGTGCCCTAGCCTGAGGCTCGCGGAGCCGTAGCCTTATCCTAAGCATAGTGGTGCCCTAGCCTAAGCCTAGGGGTGCACTAACCTAAGCCTAGGGTTGCCCTAGCCTAAGTCTAGAGGTGCCCTATCCTAAGGCTCGGGGAGCCCTAGCCTTAGCCTAAGCCTAGGGGTGCCCTAGCCTGATACTAGGGGTGCCCTAGCCTGAGCCTGGCGGTGCCCTACCCTTAGGCTAGGGGAGCCCTAGTCTTAGCCTAAGCCTAGGGGTGCCCTAGTCTAAGCCTAGGGATGGCCTATCCTAAGCCTAGGGGTGCCTTTGCCTAAGCTTAGGGGTGCCCAAGCCTAAGCCTATAGGTGCCCTAGCCATAGGCTAGGGGAGCCCTAGCCTTAGCCTAAGCCTAGGGGTGCCCTAGCCCAAGCCTAGGGGTGCCCTAGTCTGAGACTAGGGGTGTCATAGCCTGAGGCTAGGGGAGCCGTTGCCTTAGCCTAAGCCTAGGGGTGCCCTAGCCTGAGCCTAGGGGTGCCCTAGCCTGAGCCTACGGGTGCCCTAGCCTTAGGTTAGGGGAGCCCTAGCCTTAGCCTAAGCCTAGGGGTGCCCTAGCCTAATCCTATAGGTCCCCTAGCCTAAGCCTAGGGGTCCCCTAGCCTAAGCCTAGGGGTGCCCTAGCCTAAGCCTAGGTGTGCCGTAGCCTATGCCTAGGGGTGCCCTAGCCTTAGGCTAGGGGAGCCCTAGCCTTAGCCTAAGACTAGGGTTGCCCTAGCCTAAGCTTAGAGGTGCCCTAGCCTAAGCCAAGGGGTGTTCTAGCTTTAGGCTAGGGGAGCACTAGCCTTAGCCTAAGCCTAGGATTGCCCTAGCCTAAGCCTAGGGGTGCCCTAGCCTGAAGCTAATGGAGCCGTAGCCTAAGCCTAGGGGTGCACCAGCCTAAGCCTAGGGGTGCCCAAGCCTAAGCCAAGGGGTGCCCTAGCCTAAGCCTAGGGGTGCCCTAGCCTTAGGCTAGGGGAGCCCTAGCCTTAGCCTAAGCCTTGGGGTTCCCTAGCCTAAGCCTATGGGTGCCCTAGCCTGAGCCTAGGGGTGCCTTAGCCTAAGCCTAGGGGTGCCCTAGCCTAAACTTAGGGGTGCCCTAGCCTTAGGCTAGGGGAGCCCTAGCCTTACCTAAGCCTAGGGGTGCCCTAGCATTAGGTCCACAGGTGCCGTAGCCTAAGCCTAGGGCTGCCCTAGCCTGTGCCTAGGAGTGCCCATTCCTGAGTCTAGGGGTGCCCTAGCCTGAAGCTAGGGGAGCCATAGCCTTAGCCTAAGTCTAGGGGTGCCCTAGCCTAAGCCTACGGGTGCCCTAGCCTGAGGCTACGGATGCTCTAGCCTGAGGCTAGGGGCGCCCTAGCCTTAGTCTAGCCTAGGACTGCCCTAGCCTAAGCCTACGGGTGCCATAGCCTGAGCCTAGGGGAGCCGTAGCCTTGGCCTAAGCCTAGGGGTCCCCTAGCCTAAGCCTAGTGGTGCACTAGCCTGAGGCAAGGGTAGCCGCAGCCTTAGCCTAAGCCTAGGGGACCCCAAGCTTAAGCCTATGGGTGCTCTAACCTAAGCTTAGGGGTGCCCTAGCCTGAGCCTAGGGGTGGCCTAGCCTGAGGATAGGGGAGCCCTAGACTTAGCCTAAGCCTAGGATTACCCTAGCCTAAGCTAACGGGTGCCCTAGCCTGAGTCTAGGGGTGCCCTTGCCTGAGGCTAGGGGAGCCGTTGTCTTAGCCTAAGTGTAGGGGTGCCTTAGCCTAAGCCGAGGGGTGCCCTAGCCTAAGCCTAGGGGTGCCCTAGCCTTAGCCTAGGGGTTCCCTAGCCTAAGCCTAGGGGTGCACTAGCCTAAGCCTAGGGGTTCCCTAGCCTTAGGCTAGGGGAGCCCTAGCCTTAACCTAAGCCTAGGGGTTCCCTAGCCTAAGCCTAAGGTTGCCCTCGCCTAAGCTTAGGGGTGCCCTAGCCTGAGCCTAGGGGTGCCCTAGCCTGAACCTACGGGTGCCCTAGCCTGAGGCTAGGGGAGCCCTCGCCTTAGTCTAGCATAGGATTGCCCAAGCCTAAGCCTAGGGGTGCCATAGCCTGAGTCTAGGGGTGCCCTAGCCTGAGGCTAATGGAGCCGTAGCCTAAGCCAAGGGGTGCCCCAGCCTAAGCCTAGGGGTGCCCTAGCCTAAGCCTAGGGGTGCCCTAGCCTTAGGCTAGGGGAGCCCTAGCCTTAGCCTAAGCCTAGGGGTTCCCTAGCCTAAGCCTATGGGTGCCCTAGCCTGAGCCTAGGGGTGCCGTAGCCTTAGAGTAGTAAAGCCCTAGCCTTAGCCTAAGCCTAGGATTTCCCTAGCCTAAGCTTAGGGGTGACTTAGCCTGAGTCTAGGGGTGCCCTAGGCTGAGTCTAGGGGTGCACTAGCCTGAGGCTAGGGGAGCAGTAGCCTTAGCCTAAGCCTAGGGGAGCCCTAGCTTAAGCCTAGTGGTGCCCTAGCCTAAGCCTAGGGGTGCCCTAGTCTAAGCCTAGGGGTGCCCTAGCCTGAGCCTAGGGGTGCCCTAGCCTGAGGCTAGGGGAACCCTATCCTTAGCCTAAGCCTAGGATTGTCCTAGCCTAAGATTAGGGGTGCCCTCGCATGAGTCTTAGGGTGCCCTACCCTGAGGCAAGGGGAGCCGTTGCCTTAGGTTAAGCCTAGGGGTGCCCTAGCCTAAACTTAGGGGTGCCCTTGCCTTAGGCTAGGGGAGCCCTAGCCTTAGCCTAAGCCTAGGGGTGCCCTATCCTTAGGCTAGGGGAGCCATAGCATTAGCCTAAGCCTAAGGGTGCCCTAGCCTAAGCCTAGGGGTGCCCTAGCCTAAGCCTAGGGCTGCCCTAGCCTGAGCCTAGGGGTGCCCATGCCTGAGTCTAGGGGTACCCTAGCCTGAGGCTAGGGGAGCCGTAGCCTTAGCCTAAGCCTAGGGGTGCCAGAGCCTATGCTTAGGGGTGCCCTAGCCTAAGCCTAGTGGTGCCCTAGCCTAAGCCTAGGGGTGCCCTATCCTAAGCCTTGGGGTGCCATAGCATTAGGCAATGGGAGCCCTAGCCTTAGGCTAGGGGAGCCCTAGCCTTAGCCTAAGCCTAGGGGTGCCCTACCTTAAACCTAGGGGTGCCCTAGCCTAAGCCTAGTGGTGCCCTAGCCTAAGACTAGCGGTGCCCTACCCTAAGCATAGGGGTGCCCTAGCCTAAGCCTAGGGGTGCCCTAGCCTTAGGCTAGGGGAGCCCTCGCCTTAGCCTAAGCCTAGGTGTGCCCTAGCCTTAGCCTAGGGGTGCCCTAGCCTAAGCCTAGGTGTGCCCAAGCCTTAGGCTAGGGGAGCCCTAGCATTAGCCAAAGCCTAGGGGTTCCCAAGCCTAAGCCTAGGGGTGCCCTAGCCTAAGCCTAGGGGTCCCCTAGCCTAAGCCTAGGGGTGCCCTAGCCTAAGCCTAGGGGTGCCCTAGCCTTAGGCTACGGGAGCCCTAGTCTTAGCCTAAGCCTAGGGGTAGCCTAGCCTAAGCCTAGGGGTGCCCAAGCCTAAGCCTACGGGTGCCATAGCCTCAGCCTAGGGGTGCCCTAGCCTTAGCCTACGGGTGCTCGAGCCTGAGGCTAGGGGCGCCCTAGCCTTAGTCTAGCCTAAGATTGCCCTAGCCTAAGCCTAGGGGGCCCTAGCCTGAGGCTAGGGGACCCGTAGCCTTAGCCTAAGCCAAGGGGTGCCCTAGCCTAAGCCTAGGGGTGCCATAACCTGAGTCCAGGGGTGCCCTAGCCTAAGCCTAGGGGTGCCCTAGCCTTAGGCTAGAGGAGCCCTAGCCTTAGCCTAAGCCCAGCGGTGCCCTAGCCTAAGCCTAGCGGTGCCCTAGCCTAAGCCTAGAGGTGCCCTAGCCTAAGCCTAGGGGTTCCCTAGCCTAAGCCTAGGGGTGCCCTAGGGTTAGACTAGAGGAGCCCTAGCCTTAGCCTAAGCCTAGGTGTGCCCTAGCTTAAGCCTATGGGTGCCCTTGCCTAAGCCTAGGGGTGCCCTAGCCTAAGTCTAGGGGTGCCCTAGCCTAAGCCTAGGGGTTCCCTAGCCTAAGCCAAGGGGTTCCCTAGCCTGAGCCTAGGGGTGCCCTATCCTGAGGCTAGGGGAACCCTATCCTTAGCCTAAGCCTAGGATTGCCCTAGCCTAAGCTTAGGGGTGCCCTAGCATGAATCTAAGGGTGCCCTACCCTGAGGCAAGGGGAGCCGTTGCCTTAGGCTAAGCCTAGGGGTGCCCTAGCCTAAACCTAGGGGTGCCCTAGCCTTAGGCTAGGGGAGCCCTAGCCTTAGCCTAAGCCTAGGGGTGCCCTATCCTTAGGCAAGGGGAGCCATAGCCTTAGCCTAAGCCTAAGGGTGCCCTAGCCTAAACTTAGGGGAGCACTATCCTTAGCCTAAGCCTAGGGTTGCCCTAGCCTAAGCCTAGGGGTGCCCTAGTCTAAGCCTAGGGCTGCCCTAGCCTGAGCCTAAGGGTGCCCATGCCTGAGTCTGGGGTGCCCTAGCCTGAGGCTAGGGGAGCCGTAGCCTTAGCCTAAGCCTAGGGGTGCCCGAGCCTAAGCTTAGGGGTGCCCTAGCCTAAGCCTTGTGGTGCCCTAGCCTAAGCCTATGGGTGCCCTATCCTAAGCCTTGGGGTGCCGTAGCATTAGGCAAGGGGAGCCCTAGCCGTAGGCAAGGGGAGCCCTAGCCTTAGCCTAAGCCTAGGGGTGCCCTACCTTAAGCCTAGGGGTGCCCTAGCCTAAGATTAGGGGTGCCCTAGCCTTAGGCTAGGGAAGCCCTAGCCTTAGCCTAAACCTAGGGGTGCCCTAGCCTGAGCCTAGGGGTACGCTAGCCTTAGGCTAGGGGAGACCTAGCCTTAGCCTAGTCCTAGTGGTGCCCTAGCCTAAGCCTAGGGGTGCCCTAGCCTAAGACTAGCGGTGCCCTACCCTAAGCGTAGGGGTGCCCTAGCCTAAGCTTAGGGCTGCCCTAGGCAAAGCCTAGGGGTGCCCTAGCCTAAGCATAGTGGTGCCCAAACCTTAGGCTAGGGCAACCTTTGCCTTATCCTAAGCCTAGGGGTGCCATAGCCTAAGCCTAAGGGTGCCCTAGCCTAAGCCTAGGTGTGCCCTAGCCTTAGGCTAGGGGAGCCCTAGCTTTAGCCAAAGCCAAGGGGTTCCCTAGCCTAAGCCTAGGGGTGCCCTAGCCTAAGCCTAGGGGTCCCCTAGCCTAAGCAGAGGGGTGCCCTAGCCTAAGCCTAGGGGTGCTATAGCCTTAGGCTACGGGAGCCCTAGTCTTAGCCTAAGCCTAGGGGTGCCCAAGCCTAAGCCTAGATGTGCCCTAGCCTAACCCTAGGGCTGCCCTAACCTGAGCCTAGGGGTGCCCATGCCTGAGTCTAGGGGTGCCCTAGCCTGAGGCTAGGGGAGCTGTAGCCTTAGCCTAAGCCTAGGGGTGCCCTAACCTAAACTTGGGGTGCCATAGCCTGAGTCTAGGGGTGCCGTAGCCTAAGCCTAGGGGTGCCCTAGCCTAAGGCTAGAGGAGCCCTAGCCTTAGCCTAAGCCTAGGGGTGCCCTAGCCTATGCTTAGGGGTGCCCTAGCCTAAGCCTAGGGGTGCCCTAGCATTAGGTCCACAGGTGCCGTAGCCTAAGCCTAGGGCTGCCCTAGCCTGTGCCTAGGGGTGCCCATTCCTGAGTCTAGGGGTGCCCTAGCCTGAAGCTAGGGGAGCCATAGCCTTAGCCTAAGTCTAGGGGTGCCCTAGCCTAAGCCTACGGGTGCCCTAGCCTCAGCCTAGGGGTACCCTAGCCTGAGGCTACGGATGCTCTAGCCTGAGGCTAGGGGCGCCCTAGCCTTAGTCTAGCCTAGGATTGCCCTAGCCTAAGCCTGCGGGTGCCATAGCCTGAGCGTAGGGGAGCCGTAGCCTTAGCCTAAGCCTAGGGGTCCCCTAGCCTAAGCCTAGTGGTGCACTAGCCTGAGGCAAGGGTAGCCGCAGCCTTAGCCTAAGCCTAGGGGACCCCAAGCTTAAGCCTATGGGTGCTCTAACCTAAGCTTAGGGGTGCCCTAGCCTGAGCCTAGGGGTGGCCTAGCCTGAGGATAGGGGAGCCCTAGACTTAGCCTAAGCCTAGGATTACCCTAGCCTAAGCTAACGGGTGCCCTAGCCTGAGTCTAGGGGTGCACTTGCCTGAGGCTAGGGGAGCCGTTGTCTTAGCCTAAGTGTAGGGTGCCTTAGCCTAAGCCGAGGGGTGCCCTAGCCTAAGCCTAGGGGTGCCATAGCCTTAGCCTAGGGGTTCCCTAGCCTAAGCCTAGGGGTGCACTAGCCTAAGCCTAGGGGTTCCCTAGCCTTAAGCTAGGGGAGCCCTAGCCTTAACCTAAGCCTAGGGGTTCCCTAGCCTAAGCCTAAGGTTGCCCTCGCCTAAGCTTAGGGGTGCCCTAGCCTGAGCCTAGGGGTGCCCTAGCCTGAACCTACGGGTGCCCTAGCCTGAGGCTAGGGGAGCCCTCGCCTTAGTCTAGCCTAGGATTGCCCAAGCCTAAGCCTAGGGGTGCCATAGCCTGAGTCTAGGGGTGCCCTAGCCTGAGGCTAATGGAGCCGTAGCCTAAGCCAAGGGGTGCCCGAGCCTAAGCCTAGGGGTGCCCTACCTAAGCCTAGGGGTGCCCTAGCCTTAGGCTAGGGGAGCCCTAGCCTTAGCCTAAGCCTAGGGGTTCCCTAGCCTAAGCCTATGGGTGCCATAGCCTGAGCCTAGGGGTGCCGTAGCCTTAGAGTAGGAAAGCCTTGCCTTAGCCTAAGCCTAGGATTTCCCTAGCCTAAGCTTAGGGGTGACTTAGCCTGAGTCTAGGGGTGCCCTAGGCTGAGTCTAGGGGTGCACTAGCCTGAGGCTAGGGGAGCAGTAGCCTTAGCCTAAGCCTAGGGGAGCCCTAGCTTAAGCCTAGTGGTGCCCTAGCCTAAGCCTAGGGGTGCCCTAGTCTAAGCCTAGGGGTGCCCTAGCCTGAGCCTAGGGGTGCCCTAGCCTGAGGCTAGGGGAACCCTATCCTTAGCCTAAGCCTAGGATTGTCCTAGCCTAAGATTAGGGGTGCCCTCGCATGAGTCTAAGGGTGCCCTACCCTGAGGCAAGGGGAGCCCTAGCCTTAGCCTAAGCCTAGGGGTGCCCTAGCCTAAACTTAGGGGTGCCCTAGCCTAAGCCTAGTGGTGCCCTAGCCTAAGACTAGCGGTGCCCTACCCTAAGCATAGGGGTGCCCTAGCCTAAGCCTAGGGGTGCCCTAGCCTTAGGCTAGGGGAGCCCTCGCCTTAGCCTAAGACTAGGTGTGCCCTAGCCTTAGCCTAGGGGTGCCCTAGCCTAAGCCTAGGTGTGCCCAAGCCTTAGGCTAGGGGAGCCCTAGCATTAGCCAAAGCCTAGGGGTTCCCAAGCCTAAGCCTAGGGGTGCCCTAGCCTAAGCCTAGGGGTCCCCTAGCCTAAGCCTAGGGGTGCCCTAGCCTAAGCCTAGGGGTGCCCTAGCCTTAGGCTACGGGAGCCCTAGTCTTAGCCTAAGCCTAGGGGTAGCCTAGCCTAAGCCTAGGGGTGCCCAAGCCTAAGCCTACGGGTGCCATAGCCTCAGCCTAGGGGTGCCCTAGCCTTAGCCTACGGGTGCTCGAGCCTGAGGCTAGGGGCGCCCTAGCCTTAGTCTAGCCTAGGATTGCCCTAGCCTAAGCCTAGGGGGCCCTAGCCTGAGGCTAGGGGACCCGTAGCCTTAGCCTAAGCCAAGGGGTGCCCTAGCCTAAGCCTAGGGGTGCCATAACCTGAGTCCAGGGGTGCCCTAGCCTAAGCCTAGGGGTGCCCTAGCCTTAGGCTAGAGGAGCCCTAGCCTTAGCCTAAGCCTAGGGGTGCCCTAGCCTAAGCCTAGCGGTGCCCTAGCCTAAGCCTAGAGGTGCCCTAGCCTAAGCCTAGGGGTTCCCTAGCCTAAGCCTAGGGGTGCCCTAGGGTTAGACTAGAGGAGACCTAGCCTTAGCGTAAGCCTAGGGGTGCCCTAGCTTAAGCCTATGGGTGCCCTTGCCTAAGCCTAGGGGTGCCCTAGCCTAAGTCTAGGGGTGCCCTAGCCTAAGCCTAGGGGTTCCCTAGCCTAAGCCAAGGGGTTCCCTAGCCTGAGCCTAGGGGTGCCCTATCCTGAGGCTAGGGGAACCCTATCCTTTGCCTAAGCCTAGGATTGCCCTAGCCTAAGCTTAGGGGTGCCCTAGCATGAGTCTAAGGGTGCCCTACCCTGAGGCAAGGGGAGCCGTTGCCTTAGGCTAAGCCTAGGGGCCTAAACCTAGGGGTGCCCTAGCCTTAGGCTAGGGGAGCCCTAGCCTTAGCCTAAGCCTAGGGGTGCCCTATCCTTAGGCAAGGGGAGCCATAGCCTTAGCCTAAGCCTAAGGGTGCCCTAGCCTAAACTTAGGGGAGCACTATCCTTAGCCTAAGCCTAGGGTTGCCCTAGCCTAAGCCTAGGGGTGCCCTAGTCTAAGCCTAGGGCTGCCCTAGCCTGAGCCTAAGGGTGCCCATGCCTGAGTCTGGGGTGCCCTAGCCTGAGGCTAGGGGAGCCGTAGCCTTAGCCTAAGCCTAGGGGTGCCCGAGCCTAAGCTTAGGGGTGCCCTAGCCTAAGCCTTGTGGTGCCCTAGCCTAAGCCAATGGGTGCCCTATCCTAAGCCTTGGGGTGCCGTAGCATTAGGCAAGGGGAGCCCTAGCCGTAGGCTAAGGGAGCCCTAACCTTAGCCTAAGCCTAGGGGTGCCCTACCTTAAGCCTAGGGGTGCCCTAGCCTAAGATTAGGGGTGCCCTAGCCTTAGGCTAGGGAAGCCCTAGCCTTAGCCTAAACCTAGGGGTGCCCTAGCCTGAGCCTAGGGGTACGCTAGCCTTAGGCTAGGGGAGACCTAGCCTTAGCCTAGTCCTAGTGGTGCCCTAGCCTAAGCCTAGGGGTGCCCTAGCCTAAGACTAGCGGTGCCCTACCCTAAGCCTAGGGGTGCCCTAGCCTAAGCTTAGGGCTGCCCTAGGCAAAGCCTAGGGGTGCCCTAGCCTAAGCATAGTGGTGCCCAAGCCTTAGGCTAGGGGAACCTTCGCCTTATCCTAAGCCTAGGGGTGCCATAGCCTAAGCCTAAGGGTGCCCTAGCCTAAGCCTAGGTGTGCCCTAGCCTTAGGCTAGGGGAGCCCTAGCTTTAGCCAAAGCCAAGGGGTTCCCTAGCCTAAGCCTAGGGGTGCCCTAGCCTAAGCCTAGGGGTCCCCTAGCCTAAGCCTAGGGGTGCCCTAGCCTAAGCCTAGGGGTGCTATAGCCTTAGACTACGGGAGCCCTAGTCTTAGCCTAAGCCTAGGGGTGCCCAAGCCTAAGCCTAGATGTGCCCTAGCCTAAGCCTAGGGCTGCCCTAACCTGAGCCTAGGGGTGCCCATGCCTGAGTCTAGGGGTGCCCTAGCCTGAGGCCAGGGGAGCTGTAGCCTTAGCCTAAGCCTAGGGGTGCCCTAACCTAAGCCTAGGGGTGCCATAGCTGAGTCTAGGGGTGCCGTAGCCTAAGCCTAGGGGTGCCCTAGCCTTAGGCTAGAGGAGCCCTAGCCTTAGCCTAAGCCTAGGGGTGCCCTAGCCTAAGCCTAGCGGTGCCCTAGCTTAAGCATAGAGGTGCCCTAGCCTAAGCCTATGGGTGCCCTAGCCTAAGCCTAGGGGTGCCCTAAAATAAGCCTTGGGGTGCCTTAGCCTAAGCCTAGTGGTGCCCTAGCCTAAGCCTAGGGGTGTCCTAGCCTAAGGCTAGGGGTGCCTTAGCCTAAGCCAAGGGGTGCCATAGCTTGAGCCTAGGGGTGTCCTAGCCTTAGGCTAGGGGAGCCGTAGCCTTAGCCTAAGCCTAGGGGTGCCCTAACCTAAGCCTAGGGGTGCCCTCGCCTGAGCTTAGGGGTGCCCTAGCCTTAGGCTAGGGGAGCCCTAGCCTTAACCTAAAGCTTGGGGTGCCCTAGCCTAAGCCTAGGGGTGCCCAAGCCTAAGACTAGGGGGGTCCTAGCCTAAGCCTAGGTGTGCCCTAGCCTAAGCCTAAGGGTACACTAGCCTTATGGTAGGGGAGACCTAGCTTTACCCTAAGCCTAGGGGTGCCCTAGCCTAAGCAAAGGGGTTCCCTAGCCTAAGCCTAGGGGTGCTCTAGCCTTAGGCTAGGGGTGCCCTAGCCTTAGCCTAAACCTAGGGGTGCCCTAGCCTAAGCCTAGGGGTGCCCTAGCCTGAGTCTAGGGGTGCCCTAGCCTTTTCCTAAGCCTAGGGGTGCCCTAGCCTAAGCATACGGGTGCCCTAACCTGAGCCTAGGGGTGACGTAGCCTGAGGTTAGGGGAGCCCTAGCCTTACCCTAAGCCTAGGATTGCCCTAGCCTAAGCCTAGGGGTGCCCTATCCTGAGTCTAGGGGTGCCCTAGCTTGAGGCTAGGGGAGCCGTTGCCTTAGCCAAGTCTAGGGGTGCCCTAGCCTAAGCCTAGGGGTGTCCTAGCCTAAGCCTAGGGTGCCCTAGCCTAAGCCTAGGGGTGCTCTAGCCTAAGCCTAGGGCTGCCCTAACCTGTGCCTAGGGGTGCCCATGCCTGAGTCTAGGGGTGCCCTAGCCTGAGGCTAGGGGAGCTGTAGCCTTAGCCTAAGCCTAGGGGTGCCCTAGCCTAAGCCTAGGGGTGCCATAGCCTGAGTCTAGGGGTGCCGTAGCCTAAGCCTAGGGGTGCCCTAGCCTTAGGCTAGAGGAGCCCTAGCCTTAGCCTAAGCCTAGGGGTGCCCTAGCCTAAGCCTAGCGGTGCCCTAGCCTAAGCATAGAGGTGCCCTAGCCTAAGCCTATGGGTGCCCTAGCCTAAGCCTAGGGGTGCCCTAAAATAAGCCTTGGGGTGCCCTAGCCTAAGCCTAGTGGTGCCCTAGCCTAAGCCTAGGGGTGTCTGAGCCTAAGGCTAGGGGTGCCTTAGCCTAAGCCAAGGGGTGCCATAGCTTGAGCCTAGGGGTGTCCTAGCCTTAGGCTAGGGGAGCCGTAGCCTTAGCCTAAGCCTAGGGGTGCCCTAACCTAAGCCTAGGGGTGCCCTCGCCTGAGTTTAGGGGTGCCCTAGCCTTAGGCTAGGGGAGCCCTAGCCTTAACCTAAAGCTAGGGGTGCCCTAGCCTAAGCCTAGGGGTGCCCAAACCTAAGACTAGGGGGGCCCTAGCCTAAGCCTAGGTGTGCCCTAGCCTAAGCCTAAGGGTACACTAGCCTTATGGTAGGGGAGACCTAGCTTTACCCTAAGCCTAGGGGTGCCCTAGCCTAAGCAAAGGGGTTCCCTAGCCTAAGCCTAGGGGTGCTCTAGCCTTAGGCTAGGGGAGCCCTAGCCGTAGCCTAAACCTAGGGGTGCCCTAGCCTAAGCCTAGGGGTGCCCTAGCCTGAGTCTAGGGGTGCCCTAGCCTTTTCCTAAGCCTAGGGGTGCCCTAGCCTAAGCATAGGGGTGCCCTAACCTGAGCCTAGGGGTGACGTAGCCTGAGGTTAGGGGAGCCCTAGCCTTACCCTAACCCTAGGATTGCCCTAGCCTAAGTCTAGGGGTGCCCTATCCTGAGTCTAGGGGTGCACTAGCTTGAGGCTAGGGGAGCCGTTGCCTTAGCCAAGTCTAGGGGTGCCCTAGCCTAAGCCTAGGGGTGTCCTAGCCTAAGCCTAGGGTGCCCTAGCCTAAGCCTAGGGGTGCCCTAGCCTAAGCCTAGGGCTGCCTTAGCCTAAGCCTAGGGGTGCCCTAGCCTTAGGCTAGGGGTTCCCTAGCTAAGCCAAGGGTTGCCCTAGCCTTAGGCTAGGGGTTCCCCAGCCTAAGCCTAGCGCTGCCCTAGCCTTAGGCTAGGCGAGCCCTAGCCTTAGCCTAAGCCTAGGGCTGCCCTAGCCTAAACCTAGGGGTGCCCTCGCCTAAGCATAGGGGTGCCCTAGCTTTAGGCTAGGGGAGCCCTAGCCTTAGCCTAAGCCTAGGGGTTCCCTAACCTAAGCCTAGGGGTGTCCTAGCCGAAGCCTAGGGTGCCGTAGCCTAAGCCTAGGGGTGCCCTAGCCTAAGCCTAGGGGTGCCCTAGCCTAAGTCTAGGGGTGCCCTAGCCTAAGCCTAGGGGTTCCCTAGCCTAAGCCTAGGGGTGCCCTAGCCTTAGGGTAGGCGAGCCCTAGCCTTAGCCTAAGCCTAGGGGTGCCCTAACCTAAGCCTACGGGTGCCCTAGAATAAGCCTAAGGGTGCCCTAGCCTTAGGCTAGGGGAGCCCTAGCCTTAGCCTAAGCCTAGGGGGGCCCTAGCCTAAGCCTAAGGGTGCCCAAAATAAGACTAAGGGTGCCCTAGCCTTAGGCTAGGGGAGTCCTAGCCTTAGCCTAAATCTAGGGGTGCCCTAACCTAAGCCTCGGCGTGCCCTAGCCTAAGCATAGAGGTGCCCTAGCCTTAGGCTAGTTGTGCCCTAGCCTGAGACTACGGGTACCCTAGCCTTAGGCTAGGCGAGTCCTAGCCTTACCCTAAGCCTATGATTGCCGTAGCCTAAATCTAGAGGTGCCATAGCCTGAGCCTAGGGGTGCCCTAGCCTTAGGCTAGGGGAGCCATAGCCTTAGCCTAGGGGTGCCCTAGCCTTAGCCTAGGCGAGTCCTATCCTTAGCCTAAGCCTAGGGTTGCCCTAACCTAAGCCTAGGGGTGCCCTAGCCTAAGCTTACGGGTGCCCTAGCCTAAGCCTACGGGTGCCCTAGCCTAAGCCTATGGGTGCCCTAAAATAAGCCTTGGGGTGCCCTAGCCTAAGACTAGGGGAGCCCTAGCCTAAGCCTATGGGTGTCCTAGCCTAAGGCTAGGGGTGCCTTAGCCTAAGCCAAGGGGTGCCATAGCCTGAGCCTAAGGGTGTCCTAGCCTTAGGCTAGGGGAGCCGTAGCCTTAGCCTAAGCCTAGGGGTGCCCTAGCCTAAGCCTAGGGTTGCCCTCGCCTGAGCTTAGGGGTGCCCAAGCCTTAGGCTAGGGGAACCCTCGCCTTATCCTAAGCCTAGGGGTGCCATAGCCTAAGCCTAAGGGTGCCCTAGCCTAAGCCTAGGTGTGCCCTAGCCATAGTCTAGGGGAGCCCTAGCCTAAGGCTACGGGAGCCCTAGTCTTAGCCTAAGCCTAGGGGTGCCCTAGCCTAAGCCTAGGGGTGCCCTAGCAGAAGCCTAGGGCTGCCCTAACCTGAGCCTATGGGTGCCCATGCCTGAGTCTAGGGGTGCCCTAGCCTGAGGCTAGGGGAGCCGTAGCCTTAGCGTAAGCCTAGGGGTGCCCTAGCCTAAGCCTAGGGGTGCCATAGCCTGAGTCTAGGGGTGCCGTAGCCTAAGACTAGGGGTGCCCTAGCCTTAGGCTAGAGGAGCCCTAGCCTTAGCCTAAGCCTAGGGGTGCCCTAGCCTAAGCCTAGCGGTGCCCTAGCCTAAGCCTAGAGGTGCCCTAGCCTAAGCCTACGGGTGCCCTAGCCTAAGCCTAGGGGTGCCCTAAAATAAGCCTTGGGGTGCCCTAGCCTAAGCCTAGTGGTGCCCTAGCCTAAGCCTAGGGGTGTCCTAGCCTAAGGCTAGGGGTGCCTTAGCCTAAGCCAAGGGGTGCCATAGCTTGAGCCTAGGGGTGTCCTAGCCTTAGGCTAGGGGAGCCGTAGCCTTAGCCTAAGCCTAGGGGTGCCCTAACCTAAGCCTAGGGGTGCCCTCGTCTGAGCTTAGGGGTGCCCTAGCCTTAGGCTTGGGGAGCCCTAGCCTTAACCTAAAGCAAGGGGTGCCCTAGCCTAAGCCTAGGGGTGCCCAAGCCTAAGACTAGGGGGGCCCTAGCCTAAGCCTAGGTGTGCCCTAGCCTAAGCCTAAGGGTACACTAGCCTTAGGGTAGGGGAGACCTAGCTTTACCCTAAGCCTAGGGGTGCCCTAGCCTAAGCCAAGGGGTTCCCTAGCCTAAGCCTAGGGGTGCTCTAGCCTTAGGCTAGGGGAGCCCTAGCCTTAGCCTAAACCTAGGGGTGCCCTAGCCTAAGCCTAGGGGTGCCCTAGCCTAAGCATAGGGGTGCCCTATCCTGAGTCTAGGGGTGCCCTAGCTTGAGGCTAGGGGAGCCGTTGCCTTAGCCAAGTCTAGGGGTGCCCTAGCCTAAGCCTAGGGGTGTCCTAGCCTAAGCCTAGGGTGCCCTAGCCTAAGCCTAGGGGTGCCCTAGCCTAAGCCTAGGGCTGCCCTAGCCTTAGGCTAGGCGAGCCCTAGCCTTAGCCTAAGCCTAGGGCTGCCCTAGCCTAAACCTAGGGGTGCCCTAGCCTAAGCATAGGGGTGCCCTAGCTTTAGGATTGGGGAGCCCTAGCCTTAGCCTAAGCCTAGGGGTTCCCTAGCCTAAGCCTAGGGGTGTCCTAGCCGAAGCCTAGGGGTGCCCTAGCCTAAGTCTAGGGGTGCCCTAGCCTAAGCCTAGGGGTTCCCTAGCCTAAGCCTAGGGGTGCCCTAGCCTTAGGGTAGGCGAGCCCTAGCCTTAGCCTAAGCCTAGGGGTGCCCTAGCCTAAGCCTAGGGGTGCCCTAGAATAAGCCTAAGGGTGCCCTAGCCTTAGGCTAGGGGATCCCTAGCCTTAGCCTAAGCCTAGGGGGGCCCTAGCCTAAGCCTAAGGGTGCCCTAGAATAAGACTAAGGGTGCCCTAGCCTTAGGCTAGGGGAGGCCTAGCCTTAGCCTAAATCTAGGAGTGCCCTAACCTAAGCCTAGGCGTGCCCTAGCCTAAGCTTAGGGGTGCCCTAGCATGAATCTAAGGGTGCCCTACCCTGAGGCAAGGGGAGCCGTTGCCTTAGGCTAAGCCTAGGGGTGCCCTAGCCTAAACCTAGGGGTGCCCTAGCCTTAGGCTAGGGGAGCCCTAGCCTTAGCCTAAGCCTAGGGGTGCCCTATCCTTAGGCAAGGGGAGCCATAGCCTTAGCCTAAGCCTAAGGGTGCCCTAGCCTAAACTTAGGGGAGCACTATCCTTAGCCTAAGCCTAGGGTTGCCCTAGCCTAAGCCTAGGGGTGCCCTAGTCTAAGCCTAGGGCTGCCCTAGCCTGAGCCTAAGGGTGCCCATGCCTGAGTCTGGGGTGCCCTAGCCTGAGGCTAGGGGAGCCGTAGCCTTAGCCTAAGCCTAGGGGTGCCCGAGCCTAAGCTTAGGGGTGCCCTAGCCTAAGCCTTGTGGTGCCCTAGCCTAAGCCTATGGGTGCCCTATCCTAAGCCTTGGGGTGCCGTAGCATTAGGCAAGGGGAGCCCTAGCCGTAGGCAAGGGGAGCCCTAGCCTTAGCCTAAGCCTAGGGGTGCCCTACCTTAAGCCTAGGGGTGCCCTAGCCTAAGATTAGGGGTGCCCTAGCCTTAGGCTAGGGAAGCCCTAGCCTTAGCCTAAACCTAGGGGTGCCCTAGCCTGAGCCTAGGGGTACGCTAGCCTTAGGCTAGGGGAGACCTAGCCTTAGCCTAGTCCTAGTGGTGCCCTAGCCTAAGCCTAGGGGTGCCCTAGCCTAAGACTAGCGGTGCCCTACCCTAAGCGTAGGGGTGCCCTAGCCTAAGCTTAGGGCTGCCCTAGGCAAAGCCTAGGGGTGCCCTAGCCTAAGCATAGTGGTGCCCAAACCTTAGGCTAGGGCAACCTTTGCCTTATCCTAAGCCTAGGGGTGCCATAGCCTAAGCCTAAGGGTGCCCTAGCCTAAGCCTAGGTGTGCCCTAGCCTTAGGCTAGGGGAGCCCTAGCTTTAGCCAAAGCCAAGGGGTTCCCTAGCCTAAGCCTAGGGGTGCCCTAGCCTAAGCCTAGGGGTCCCCTAGCCTAAGCAGAGGGGTGCCCTAGCCTAAGCCTAGGGGTGCTATAGCCTTAGGCTACGGGAGCCCTAGTCTTAGCCTAAGCCTAGGGGTGCCCAAGCCTAAGCCTAGATGTGCCCTAGCCTAACCCTAGGGCTGCCCTAACCTGAGCCTAGGGGTGCCCATGCCTGAGTCTAGGGGTGCCCTAGCCTGAGGCTAGGGGAGCTGTAGCCTTAGCCTAAGCCTAGGGGTGCCCTAACCTAAACTTGGGGTGCCATAGCCTGAGTCTAGGGGTGCCGTAGCCTAAGCCTAGGGGTGCCCTAGCCTAAGGCTAGAGGAGCCCTAGCCTTAGCCTAAGCCTAGGGGTGCCCTAGCCTATGCTTAGGGGTGCCCTAGCCTAAGCCTAGGGGTGCCCTAGCATTAGGTCCACAGGTGCCGTAGCCTAAGCCTAGGGCTGCCCTAGCCTGTGCCTAGGGGTGCCCATTCCTGAGTCTAGGGGTGCCCTAGCCTGAAGCTAGGGGAGCCATAGCCTTAGCCTAAGTCTAGGGGTGCCCTAGCCTAAGCCTACGGGTGCCCTAGCCTCAGCCTAGGGGTACCCTAGCCTGAGGCTACGGATGCTCTAGCCTGAGGCTAGGGGCGCCCTAGCCTTAGTCTAGCCTAGGATTGCCCTAGCCTAAGCCTGCGGGTGCCATAGCCTGAGCGTAGGGGAGCCGTAGCCTTAGCCTAAGCCTAGGGGTCCCCTAGCCTAAGCCTAGTGGTGCACTAGCCTGAGGCAAGGGTAGCCGCAGCCTTAGCCTAAGCCTAGGGGACCCCAAGCTTAAGCCTATGGGTGCTCTAACCTAAGCTTAGGGGTGCCCTAGCCTGAGCCTAGGGGTGGCCTAGCCTGAGGATAGGGGAGCCCTAGACTTAGCCTAAGCCTAGGATTACCCTAGCCTAAGCTAACGGGTGCCCTAGCCTGAGTCTAGGGGTGCACTTGCCTGAGGCTAGGGGAGCCGTTGTCTTAGCCTAAGTGTAGGGTGCCTTAGCCTAAGCCGAGGGGTGCCCTAGCCTAAGCCTAGGGGTGCCATAGCCTTAGCCTAGGGGTTCCCTAGCCTAAGCCTAGGGGTGCACTAGCCTAAGCCTAGGGGTTCCCTAGCCTTAAGCTAGGGGAGCCCTAGCCTTAACCTAAGCCTAGGGGTTCCCTAGCCTAAGCCTAAGGTTGCCCTCGCCTAAGCTTAGGGGTGCCCTAGCCTGAGCCTAGGGGTGCCCTAGCCTGAACCTACGGGTGCCCTAGCCTGAGGCTAGGGGAGCCCTCGCCTTAGTCTAGCCTAGGATTGCCCAAGCCTAAGCCTAGGGGTGCCATAGCCTGAGTCTAGGGGTGCCCTAGCCTGAGGCTAATGGAGCCGTAGCCTAAGCCAAGGGGTGCCCGAGCCTAAGCCTAGGGGTGCCCTACCTAAGCCTAGGGGTGCCCTAGCCTTAGGCTAGGGGAGCCCTAGCCTTAGCCTAAGCCTAGGGGTTCCCTAGCCTAAGCCTATGGGTGCCATAGCCTGAGCCTAGGGGTGCCGTAGCCTTAGAGTAGGAAAGCCTTGCCTTAGCCTAAGCCTAGGATTTCCCTAGCCTAAGCTTAGGGGTGACTTAGCCTGAGTCTAGGGGTGCCCTAGGCTGAGTCTAGGGGTGCACTAGCCTGAGGCTAGGGGAGCAGTAGCCTTAGCCTAAGCCTAGGGGAGCCCTAGCTTAAGCCTAGTGGTGCCCTAGCCTAAGCCTAGGGGTGCCCTAGTCTAAGCCTAGGGGTGCCCTAGCCTGAGCCTAGGGGTGCCCTAGCCTGAGGCTAGGGGAACCCTATCCTTAGCCTAAGCCTAGGATTGTCCTAGCCTAAGATTAGGGGTGCCCTCGCATGAGTCTAAGGGTGCCCTACCCTGAGGCAAGGGGAGCCCTAGCCTTAGCCTAAGCCTAGGGGTGCCCTAGCCTAAACTTAGGGGTGCCCTAGCCTAAGCCTAGTGGTGCCCTAGCCTAAGACTAGCGGTGCCCTACCCTAAGCATAGGGGTGCCCTAGCCTAAGCCTAGGGGTGCCCTAGCCTTAGGCTAGGGGAGCCCTCGCCTTAGCCTAAGACTAGGTGTGCCCTAGCCTTAGCCTAGGGGTGCCCTAGCCTAAGCCTAGGTGTGCCCAAGCCTTAGGCTAGGGGAGCCCTAGCATTAGCCAAAGCCTAGGGGTTCCCAAGCCTAAGCCTAGGGGTGCCCTAGCCTAAGCCTAGGGGTCCCCTAGCCTAAGCCTAGGGGTGCCCTAGCCTAAGCCTAGGGGTGCCCTAGCCTTAGGCTACGGGAGCCCTAGTCTTAGCCTAAGCCTAGGGGTAGCCTAGCCTAAGCCTAGGGGTGCCCAAGCCTAAGCCTACGGGTGCCATAGCCTCAGCCTAGGGGTGCCCTAGCCTTAGCCTACGGGTGCTCGAGCCTGAGGCTAGGGGCGCCCTAGCCTTAGTCTAGCCTAGGATTGCCCTAGCCTAAGCCTAGGGGGCCCTAGCCTGAGGCTAGGGGACCCGTAGCCTTAGCCTAAGCCAAGGGGTGCCCTAGCCTAAGCCTAGGGGTGCCATAACCTGAGTCCAGGGGTGCCCTAGCCTAAGCCTAGGGGTGCCCTAGCCTTAGGCTAGAGGAGCCCTAGCCTTAGCCTAAGCCTAGGGGTGCCCTAGCCTAAGCCTAGCGGTGCCCTAGCCTAAGCCTAGAGGTGCCCTAGCCTAAGCCTAGGGGTTCCCTAGCCTAAGCCTAGGGGTGCCCTAGGGTTAGACTAGAGGAGACCTAGCCTTAGCGTAAGCCTAGGGGTGCCCTAGCTTAAGCCTATGGGTGCCCTTGCCTAAGCCTAGGGGTGCCCTAGCCTAAGTCTAGGGGTGCCCTAGCCTAAGCCTAGGGGTTCCCTAGCCTAAGCCAAGGGGTTCCCTAGCCTGAGCCTAGGGGTGCCCTATCCTGAGGCTAGGGGAACCCTATCCTTTGCCTAAGCCTAGGATTGCCCTAGCCTAAGCTTAGGGGTGCCCTAGCATGAGTCTAAGGGTGCCCTACCCTGAGGCAAGGGGAGCCGTTGCCTTAGGCTAAGCCTAGGGGCCTAAACCTAGGGGTGCCCTAGCCTTAGGCTAGGGGAGCCCTAGCCTTAGCCTAAGCCTAGGGGTGCCCTATCCTTAGGCAAGGGGAGCCATAGCCTTAGCCTAAGCCTAAGGGTGCCCTAGCCTAAACTTAGGGGAGCACTATCCTTAGCCTAAGCCTAGGGTTGCCCTAGCCTAAGCCTAGGGGTGCCCTAGTCTAAGCCTAGGGCTGCCCTAGCCTGAGCCTAAGGGTGCCCATGCCTGAGTCTGGGGTGCCCTAGCCTGAGGCTAGGGGAGCCGTAGCCTTAGCCTAAGCCTAGGGGTGCCCGAGCCTAAGCTTAGGGGTGCCCTAGCCTAAGCCTTGTGGTGCCCTAGCCTAAGCCAATGGGTGCCCTATCCTAAGCCTTGGGGTGCCGTAGCATTAGGCAAGGGGAGCCCTAGCCGTAGGCTAAGGGAGCCCTAACCTTAGCCTAAGCCTAGGGGTGCCCTACCTTAAGCCTAGGGGTGCCCTAGCCTAAGATTAGGGGTTCCCTAGCCTTAGGCTAGGGAAGCCCTAGCCTTAGCCTAAACCTAGGGGTGCCCTAGCCTGAGCCTAGGGGTACGCTAGCCTTAGGCTAGGGGAGACCTAGCCTTAGCCTAGTCCTAGTGGTGCCCTAGCCTAAGCCTAGGGGTGCCCTAGCCTAAGACTAGCGGTGCCCTACCCTAAGCCTAGGGGTGCCCTAGCCTAAGCTTAGGGCTGCCCTAGGCAAAGCCTAGGGGTGCCCTAGCCTAAGCATAGTGGTGCCCAAGCCTTAGGCTAGGGGAACCTTCGCCTTATCCTAAGCCTAGGGGTGCCATAGCCTAAGCCTAAGGGTGCCCTAGCCTAAGCCTAGGTGTGCCCTAGCCTTAGGCTAGGGGAGCCCTAGCTTTAGCCAAAGCCAAGGGGTTCCCTAGCCTAAGCCTAGGGGTGCCCTAGCCTAAGCCTAGGGGTCCCCTAGCCTAAGCCTAGGGGTGCCCTAGCCTAAGCCTAGGGGTGCTATAGCCTTAGACTACGGGAGCCCTAGTCTTAGCCTAAGCCTAGGGGTGCCCAAGCCTAAGCCTAGATGTGCCCTAGCCTAAGCCTAGGGCTGCCCTAACCTGAGCCTAGGGGTGCCCATGCCTGAGTCTAGGGGTGCCCTAGCCTGAGGCCAGGGGAGCTGTAGCCTTAGCCTAAGCCTAGGGGTGCCCTAACCTAAGCCTAGGGGTGCCATAGCTGAGTCTAGGGGTGCCGTAGCCTAAGCCTAGGGGTGCCCTAGCCTTAGGCTAGAGGAGCCCTAGCCTTAGCCTAAGCCTAGGGGTGCCCTAGCCTAAGCCTAGCGGTGCCCTAGCTTAAGCATAGAGGTGCCCTAGCCTAAGCCTATGGGTGCCCTAGCCTAAGCCTAGGGGTGCCCTAAAATAAGCCTTGGGGTGCCTTAGCCTAAGCCTAGTGGTGCCCTAGCCTAAGCCTAGGGGTGTCCTAGCCTAAGGCTAGGGGTGCCTTAGCCTAAGCCAAGGGGTGCCATAGCTTGAGCCTAGGGGTGTCCTAGCCTTAGGCTAGGGGAGCCGTAGCCTTAGCCTAAGCCTAGGGGTGCCCTAACCTAAGCCTAGGGGTGCCCTCGCCTGAGCTTAGGGGTGCCCTAGCCTTAGGCTAGGGGAGCCCTAGCCTTAACCTAAAGCTTGGGGTGCCCTAGCCTAAGCCTAGGGGTGCCCAAGCCTAAGACTAGGGGGGTCCTAGCCTAAGCCTAGGTGTGCCCTAGCCTAAGCCTAAGGGTACACTAGCCTTATGGTAGGGGAGACCTAGCTTTACCCTAAGCCTAGGGGTGCCCTAGCCTAAGCAAAGGGGTTCCCTAGCCTAAGCCTAGGGGTGCTCTAGCCTTAGGCTAGGGGTGCCCTAGCCTTAGCCTAAACCTAGGGGTGCCCTAGCCTAAGCCTAGGGGTGCCCTAGCCTGAGTCTAGGGGTGCCCTAGCCTTTTCCTAAGCCTAGGGGTGCCCTAGCCTAAGCATACGGGTGCCCTAACCTGAGCCTAGGGGTGACGTAGCCTGAGGTTAGGGGAGCCCTAGCCTTACCCTAAGCCTAGGATTGCCCTAGCCTAAGCCTAGGGGTGCCCTATCCTGAGTCTAGGGGTGCCCTAGCTTGAGGCTAGGGGAGCCGTTGCCTTAGCCAAGTCTAGGGGTGCCCTAGCCTAAGCCTAGGGGTGTCCTAGCCTAAGCCTAGGGTGCCCTAGCCTAAGCCTAGGGGTGCTCTAGCCTAAGCCTAGGGCTGCCCTAACCTGTGCCTAGGGGTGCCCATGCCTGAGTCTAGGGGTGCCCTAGCCTGAGGCTAGGGGAGCTGTAGCCTTAGCCTAAGCCTAGGGGTGCCCTAGCCTAAGCCTAGGGGTGCCATAGCCTGAGTCTAGGGGTGCCGTAGCCTAAGCCTAGGGGTGCCCTAGCCTTAGGCTAGAGGAGCCCTAGCCTTAGCCTAAGCCTAGGGGTGCCCTAGCCTAAGCCTAGCGGTGCCCTAGCCTAAGCATAGAGGTGCCCTAGCCTAAGCCTATGGGTGCCCTAGCCTAAGCCTAGGGGTGCCCTAAAATAAGCCTTGGGGTGCCCTAGCCTAAGCCTAGTGGTGCCCTAGCCTAAGCCTAGGGGTGTCTGAGCCTAAGGCTAGGGGTGCCTTAGCCTAAGCCAAGGGGTGCCATAGCTTGAGCCTAGGGGTGTCCTAGCCTTAGGCTAGGGGAGCCGTAGCCTTAGCCTAAGCCTAGGGGTGCCCTAACCTAAGCCTAGGGGTGCCCTCGCCTGAGTTTAGGGGTGCCCTAGCCTTAGGCTAGGGGAGCCCTAGCCTTAACCTAAAGCTAGGGGTGCCCTAGCCTAAGCCTAGGGGTGCCCAAACCTAAGACTAGGGGGGCCCTAGCCTAAGCCTAGGTGTGCCCTAGCCTAAGCCTAAGGGTACACTAGCCTTATGGTAGGGGAGACCTAGCTTTACCCTAAGCCTAGGGGTGCCCTAGCCTAAGCAAAGGGGTTCCCTAGCCTAAGCCTAGGGGTGCTCTAGCCTTAGGCTAGGGGAGCCCTAGCCGTAGCCTAAACCTAGGGGTGCCCTAGCCTAAGCCTAGGGGTGCCCTAGCCTGAGTCTAGGGGTGCCCTAGCCTTTTCCTAAGCCTAGGGGTGCCCTAGCCTAAGCATAGGGGTGCCCTAACCTGAGCCTAGGGGTGACGTAGCCTGAGGTTAGGGGAGCCCTAGCCTTACCCTAACCCTAGGATTGCCCTAGCCTAAGTCTAGGGGTGCCCTATCCTGAGTCTAGGGGTGCACTAGCTTGAGGCTAGGGGAGCCGTTGCCTTAGCCAAGTCTAGGGGTGCCCTAGCCTAAGCCTAGGGGTGTCCTAGCCTAAGCCTAGGGTGCCCTAGCCTAAGCCTAGGGGTGCCCTAGCCTAAGCCTAGGGCTGCCTTAGCCTAAGCCTAGGGGTGCCCTAGCCTTAGGCTAGGGGTTCCCTAGCTAAGCCAAGGGTTGCCCTAGCCTTAGGCTAGGGGTTCCCCAGCCTAAGCCTAGCGCTGCCCTAGCCTTAGGCTAGGCGAGCCCTAGCCTTAGCCTAAGCCTAGGGCTGCCCTAGCCTAAACCTAGGGGTGCCCTCGCCTAAGCATAGGGGTGCCCTAGCTTTAGGCTAGGGGAGCCCTAGCCTTAGCCTAAGCCTAGGGGTTCCCTAACCTAAGCCTAGGGGTGTCCTAGCCGAAGCCTAGGGTGCCGTAGCCTAAGCCTAGGGGTGCCCTAGCCTAAGCCTAGGGGTGCCCTAGCCTAAGTCTAGGGGTGCCCTAGCCTAAGCCTAGGGGTTCCCTAGCCTAAGCCTAGGGGTGCCCTAGCCTTAGGGTAGGCGAGCCCTAGCCTTAGCCTAAGCCTAGGGGTGCCCTAACCTAAGCCTACGGGTGCCCTAGAATAAGCCTAAGGGTGCCCTAGCCTTAGGCTAGGGGAGCCCTAGCCTTAGCCTAAGCCTAGGGGGGCCCTAGCCTAAGCCTAAGGGTGCCCAAAATAAGACTAAGGGTGCCCTAGCCTTAGGCTAGGGGAGTCCTAGCCTTAGCCTAAATCTAGGGGTGCCCTAACCTAAGCCTCGGCGTGCCCTAGCCTAAGCATAGAGGTGCCCTAGCCTTAGGCTAGTTGTGCCCTAGCCTGAGACTACGGGTACCCTAGCCTTAGGCTAGGCGAGTCCTAGCCTTACCCTAAGCCTATGATTGCCGTAGCCTAAATCTAGAGGTGCCATAGCCTGAGCCTAGGGGTGCCCTAGCCTTAGGCTAGGGGAGCCATAGCCTTAGCCTAGGGGTGCCCTAGCCTTAGCCTAGGCGAGTCCTATCCTTAGCCTAAGCCTAAGGTTGCCCTAACCTAAGCCTAGGGGTGCCCTAGCCTAAGCTTACGGGTGCCCTAGCCTAAGCCTACGGGTGCCCTAGCCTAAGCCTATGGGTGCCCTAAAATAAGCCTTGGGGTGCCCTAGCCTAAGACTAGGGGAGCCCTAGCCTAAGCCTATGGGTGTCCTAGCCTAAGGCTAGGGGTGCCTTAGCCTAAGCCAAGGGGTGCCATAGCCTGAGCCTAAGGGTGTCCTAGCCTTAGGCTAGGGGAGCCGTAGCCTTAGCCTAAGCCTAGGGGTGCCCTAGCCTAAGCCTAGGGTTGCCCTCGCCTGAGCTTAGGGGTGCCCAAGCCTTAGGCTAGGGGAACCCTCGCCTTATCCTAAGCCTAGGGGTGCCATAGCCTAAGCCTAAGGGTGCCCTAGCCTAAGCCTAGGTGTGCCCTAGCCATAGTCTAGGGGAGCCCTAGCCTAAGGCTACGGGAGCCCTAGTCTTAGCCTAAGCCTAGGGGTGCCCTAGCCTAAGCCTAGGGGTGCCCTAGCAGAAGCCTAGGGCTGCCCTAACCTGAGCCTATGGGTGCCCATGCCTGAGTCTAGGGGTGCCCTAGCCTGAGGCTAGGGGAGCCGTAGCCTTAGCGTAAGCCTAGGGGTACCCTAGCCTAAGCCTAGGGGTGCCATAGCCTGAGTCTAGGGGTGCCGTAGCCTAAGAATAGGGGTGCCCTAGCCTTAGGCTAGAGGAGCCCTAGCCTTAGCCTAAGCCTAGGGGTGCCCTAGCCTAAGCCTAGCGGTGCCCTAGCCTAAGCCTAGAGGTGCCCTAGCCTAAGCCTACGGGTGCCCTAGCCTAAGCCTAGGGGTGCCCTAAAATAAGCCTTGGGGTGCCCTAGCCTAAGCCTAGTGGTGCCCTAGCCTAAGCCTAGGGGTGTCCTAGCCTAAGGCTAGGGGTGCCTTAGCCTAAGCCAAGGGGTGCCATAGCTTGAGCCTAGGGGTGTCCTAGCCTTAGGCTAGGGGAGCCGTAGCCTTAGCCTAAGCCTAGGGGTGCCCTAACCTAAGCCTAGGGGTGCCCTCGTCTGAGCTTAGGGGTGCCCTAGCCTTAGGCTTGGGGAGCCCTAGCCTTAACCTAAAGCAAGGGGTGCCCTAGCCTAAGCCTAGGGGTGCCCAAGCCTAAGACTAGGGGGGCCCTAGCCTAAGCCTAGGTGTGCCCTAGCCTAAGCCTAAGGGTACACTAGCCTTAGGGTAGGGGAGACCTAGCTTTACCCTAAGCCTAGGGGTGCCCTAGCCTAAGCCAAGGGGTTCCCTAGCCTAAGCCTAGGGGTGCTCTAGCCTTAGGCTAGGGGAGCCCTAGCCTTAGCCTAAACCTAGGGGTGCCCTAGCCTAAGCCTAGGGGTGCCCTAGCCTAAGCATAGGGGTGCCCTATCCTGAGTCTAGGGGTGCCCTAGCTTGAGGCTAGGGGAGCCGTTGCCTTAGCCAAGTCTAGGGGTGCCCTAGCCTAAGCCTAGGGGTGTCCTAGCCTAAGCCTAGGGTGCCCTAGCCTAAGCCTAGGGGTGCCCTAGCCTAAGCCTAGGGCTGCCCTAGCCTTAGGCTAGGCGAGCCCTAGCCTTAGCCTAAGCCTAGGGCTGCCCTAGCCTAAACCTAGGGGTGCCCTAGCCTAAGCATAGGGGTGCCCTAGCTTTAGGATTGGGGAGCCCTAGCCTTAGCCTAAGCCTAGGGGTTCCCTAGCCTAAGCCTAGGGGTGTCCTAGCCGAAGCCTAGGGGTGCCCTAGCCTAAGTCTAGGGGTGCCCTAGCCTAAGCCTAGGGGTTCCCTAGCCTAAGCCTAGGGGTGCCCTAGCCTTAGGGTAGGCGAGCCCTAGCCTTAGCCTAAGCCTAGGGGTGCCCTAGCCTAAGCCTAGGGGTGCCCTAGAATAAGCCTAAGGGTGCCCTAGCCTTAGGCTAGGGGATCCCTAGCCTTAGCCTAAGCCTAGGGGGGCCCTAGCCTAAGCCTAAGGGTGCCCTAGAATAAGACTAAGGGTGCCCTAGCCTTAGGCTAGGGGAGGCCTAGCCTTAGCCTAAATCTAGGAGTGCCCTAACCTAAGCCTAGGCGTGCCCTAGCCTAAGCATAGAGGTGCTCTAGCCTTAGGCTAGTTGTGCCCTAGCTTGAGACTACGGGTACCCTAGCCTTAGGCTAGGCGAGTCCTAGCCTTACCCTAAGCCTATTATTGCCGTAGCCTAAATCTAGGGGTGCCATAGCCTGAGCCTAGGGGTGCCCTAGCCTTTGGCTAGGGGAGCCATAGCCTTAGCCTAGGGGTGCCCTAGCCTTAGCCTAGGCGAGTCCTATCCTTAGCCTAAGCCTAGGGTTGCCCTAACCTAAGCCTAGGGGTGCCCTAGCCTAAGCCTACGGGTGCCCTAGCCTAAGCCTACGGGTGCCCTAGCCTAAGCCTAGGGGTGCCCTAAAATAAGCCTTGGAGTGCCCTAGCCTAAGCCAAGGGGTGCCCTAGCCTAAGCCTAGGGGTGTCCTAGCCTAAGGTTAGGGGTGCCTTAGCCTAAGCCAAGGGGTGCCATAGCCTGAGCCTAGGGGTGCCCTAGCCTAAGCCTAGGGTTGCCCTCGCCTGAGCTTAGGGGTGCCCAAGCCTTAGGCTAGGGGAACCCTCGCCTTATCCTAAGCCTAGGCGTGCCATAGCCTAAGCCTAAGGGGGCCCTAGCCTAAGCCTAGGTGTGCCCTAGCCTTAGGCTAGGGGAGCCCTAGCTTTAGCCAAAGCCAAGGGGTTCCCTAGCCTAAGCCTAGGGGTGCCCTAGCCTAAGCCTAGGGGTCCCCTAGCCTAAGCCTAGGGGTGCCCTAGCCTAAGCCTAGGGGTGCCCTAGCCTAAGGCTACGGGAGCCCTAGTCTTAGCCTAAGCCTAGGGGTGCCCTAGCCTAAGCCTAGGGGTGCCCAAACCTAAGACTAGGGGGGCCCTAGCCTAAGCCTAGGTGTGCCCTAGCCTAAGCCTAAGGGTACACTAGCCTTAGGGTAGGGGAGTCCTAGCTTTACCCTAAGCCTAGAGGTGCCCTAGCCTAAGCCAAGGGGTTCCCTAGCCTAAGCCTAGGGGTGCTCTAGCCTTAGGCTAGGGGAGCCCTAGCCTTAGCCTAAACCTAGGGGTGCCCTAGCCTAAGCCTAGTGGTGCCCTAGCCTGAGTCTAGGGGTGCCCTAACCTTTTCCTAAGCCTAGGGGTGCCCTAGCCTAAGCATAGGGGTGCCCTAACCTGAGCCTAGGGGTGACGTAGCCTGAGGTTAGGGGAGCCCTAGCCTTACCCTAAGCCTAGGATTGCCCTAGCCTAAGCCTAGGGGTGCCCTATCCTGAGTCTAGGGGTGCCCTAGCTTGAGGCTAGGGGAGCCGTTGCCTTAGCCAAGTCTAGGGGTGCCCTAGCCTAAGCCTAGGGGTGTCCTAGACTAAGCCTAGGGTGCCCTAGCCTAAGCCTAGGGGTGCCCTAGCCTAAGCCTAGGGCTGCCCTAGCCTAAGCCTAGGGGTGCCCTAGCCTTAGGCTAGGGGTTCCCTAGCCTTAGGCTAGGGGTTCCCTAGCCTAAGCCTAGTGCTGCCCTAGCCTTAGGCTAGGGGTTCCCTAGCCTAAGCCCAGGGCTGCCGTAGCCTTAGCCTAGGCGAGCCCTAGCCTTAGCCTAAGCCTAGGGCTGCCCTAGCCTAAACCTAGGGGTGCCCTAGCCTAAGCATAGGGGTGCCCTAGCTTTAGGCTAGGGGAGCCCTAGCCTTAGCCTAAGCCTAGGGGTTCCCTAGCCTAAGCCTAGGGGTGTCCTAGCCAAAGCCTAGGGTGCCGTAGCCTAAGCCTAGGGGTGCCCTAGCCTAAGCCTAGGGGTGCCCTAGCCTAAGTCTAGGGGTGCCCTAGCCTAAGCCTAGGGGTTCCCTAGCCTAAGCCTAGGGGTGCCCTAGCCTTAGGGTAGGCGAGCCCTAGCCTTAGCCTAAGCCTAGGGGTGCCCTAGCCTAAGCCTAGGGGTGCCCTAGAATAAGCCTAAGGGTGCCCTAGCCTTAGGCTAGGGGAGCCCTAGCCTTAGCCTAAGCCTAGGGGGGCCCTAGCCTAAGCCTAAGGGTGCCCTAGAATAAGACTAAGGGTGCCCTAGCCTTAGGCTAGGGGAGCCCTAGCCTTAGCCTAAATCTAAGGGTGCCTTAACCTAAGCCTAGGCGTGCCCTAGACTAAGCATAGAGGTGCCCTAGCCTTAGGCTAGTTGTGCCCTAGCCTGAGCCTACGGGTACCCTAGCCTTAGGCTAGGCGAGTCCTAGCCTTACCCTAATCCTATGATTGCCGTAGCCTAAGTCTAGGGGTGCCATAGCCTGAGCCTAGGGGTGCCCTAGCCTTAGGCTAGGGGAGCCATAGCCTTAGCTTAGGGGTGCCTTAGCCTTAGCCTAGGCGAGTCCTATCCTTAGCCTAAGCCTAGGGGTGCCCTAACCTAAGCCGAGGGGTGCCCTAGCCTAAGCCTACGGGTGCCCTAGCCTAAGCCTATGGGTGCCCTAGCCTAAGCCTAGGGGTGCCCTAAAATAAGCCTTGGGGTGCCCTAGCCTAAGCCTAGGGGTGCCCTAGCCTAAGCCTAGGGGTGTCCTAGCCTAAGGCTAGGGGTGCCTTAGCCTAAGCCAAGGGGTGCCATAGCCTGAGCCTAAGGGTGTCCTAGCCTTAGGCTAGGGGAGCCGTAGCCTTAGCCTAAGCCTAGGGGTGCCCTAGCCTAAGCCTAGGGTTGCCCTCGCCTGAGCTTAGGGGTGCCCTAGCCTTAGGCTAGGGGAGCCCTAGCCTTAACCTAAGGCTAGGGTTGCCCTAGCCTAAGCCTAGGGGTGCCCTAGCCTAAGCCTAGGGGTGCCCTAGCCTAAGCCTAGGATTGCCCTAGCCTAAGCCTAAGGGTACACTAGCCTTAGGGTAGGGGAGACCTAGCTTTAGCCTAAGCCAAGGGGTGCCCTAGCCTAAGACTAGGGGTTCCCTAGCCTAAGCCTAGGGGTGCTCTTGCCTTAGGCTAGGGGAGCCCTAGCCTTAGCCTAAACCTAGGGGTGCCCTAGCCTAAGCCTAGGGGTGCCCTAGCCTGAGTCTAGGTGTGCCCTAGCCTTTTCCTAAGCCTAGGGGTGCCCTAGCCTAAGCGTAGGGGTGCCCTAACCTGAGCCTAGGGGTGACGTAGCCTGAGGTTAGGGGAGCCATAGCCTAAGCCTAGGATTGCCCTAGCCTAAGCCTAGGGGTGCCCTAGCCTGAGTCTAGGGGTGTCCTAGCTTGAGGCTAGGGGAGCCGTTGCCTTATCCAAGTCTAGGGGTGCCCTTGCCTAAGCCTAGGGGTGCCCTAACCTTAGGCTAGGGGAGCCCTAGCATTAGCCTAAGCATAGGGGGGCCCTAGCCTAAGCCTAGGGGTGCCCTAGCCTAAGCCTAGGGGTTTCCTAGCCTAAGCCTAGGGTGCCCTAGCCTAAGCCTAGGGGTGCCCTAGCCTAAGCCTAGGGGTGCCCTAGCCTAAGCCTAGGGGTGCCCTAGCCTTAGGCTAGGGGTTCCCTAGCCTAAGTCTAGGGCTGCCCTAGCCTTAGGCTAGGCGAGCCTTAGCCTAAGCCTAGGGGTGCCCTAGCCTAAGCCTAGGGGTGCCCTAGCCTAAGCATAGGGGTGCCCTAGCTTTAGGCTAGGGGAGCCCTAACCTTAGCCTAAGCCTAGGGGTGCCCTAGCCTAAGCCTACGGGTGCCCTATCCTAAGTCTAGGGGTGCCCTAACCTAAGCCTACGGGTGCCCTAGCCTAAGCTTAGGGGTGACATAGCCTGAGTCTTGGGGTGCCCTAGCCTGAGGCGAGGGGAGCCGTTGCCTTAGCCTAAGTCTAGGGGTGCCCTAGTCTAAGCCTAGGCTTGCCCTAGCCTAAGCCTAGGGGTGCCCTAGGCTTAGGCTAGTGGTTCCCTAGCCTAAGCCTAGGGGTTCCCTAGCCTAAGCCTAGGGGTGCCCTAACCTAAGCCTACGGGTGCCCTAGCCTTAGTCTATGGGAGCCCTAGCCTTAGCCTAAGCCTAGGCGTACCCTATCCTGAGCCTAGGGTTGCCCTAGCCTGAGCCTACGGGTGCCCTAGCCTGAGGCTAGGGGAGCCCTAGTGTTAGTTGAACCTAGCATTGACCTAGCCTAAGCCTAGGGGTGCCATAGCCTGAGTCTATGGGTGCACTAGGCTAAGCCTTGGGGAGCCCTAACTTAAGCTTAAGGGTGCCATAGCCTAAGCCTAGGGGTGCCCTAGCCTTAAGCTAGGGGAGCCCTAGCTTTTTCCTAAGCCTAGGGGTGCCCTAGCCTAAGCGCAGGGGTGCCCTAACCTGAGCCTAGGGGTGCGGTAGCCTGAGGCTAGGGGAGCCCTAACCTTAGCCTAATCCTAGGATTGCCCTAGCCTAAGCCTAGGGGTGCCATAGCCTGAGTCTAGGGGTTCCCCAGCTTGAGACTAGGGGAGCCGTTGCCTTAGCCAAGTCTATGGGTGCCCTTGCCTAAGCCTAGGGGTGCCCTAGCCTAAGCCTAGGGGTGCCCTAGCCTAAGCCTAGGGGTGCCCTAACCTTAGCCTAGGGGAGCCCTAGCCTTGCCTAAGCCTAGGGGTGCCCCAGCCTAAGCCTAGGGGTGCCCAAACCTAAGCCTAGGGGTACCCTAGCCTTTGGCTAGGGGAGCACTAGCCTTAGCCTAAGCCTAGGGGTTCTCTAGCCTAAGCCAAGGGATGCCCTAGCTTAACCTAGGGGTGCCCTAGAATAAGCCTAGGGGTGCCCTCGCCTAAGCCTACGGGTGCCCTAGCCTGAGGCTAGGGGAGCCCTAGTCTTAGTCTAGCCTAGGATTGCCCTAGCCTAAGCCTAGGGGTGCCCTAGCCTTAGGCTAGGGGAGCCCTAGCCTTTTCCTAAGCCTAGGGGTGCCGAAGCCTAATCGTAGGGGTGCCCTAACCTGAGCCTAGGGGTGCGGTAGCCTGAGGCTAGGGGAGCCGTAGCCTTAGCCTAAGCCTAGGATTGCCCTAGCCTAAGCCTAGGGGTGCCCTAGCCTGAGTCTAGGGGTGTCCTAGCTTGAGGCTAGGGGAGCCGTTGCCTTATCCAAGTCTAGGGGTGCCCTTGCCTAAGCCTAGGGGTGCCCTAACCTTAGGCTAGGGGAGCCCTAGCATTAGCCTAAGCATAGGGGGGCCCTAGCCTAAGCCTAGGGGTGCCCTAGCCTAAGCCTAGGGGTTTCCTAGCCTAAGCCTAGGGTGCCCTAGCCTAAGCCTAGGGGTGCCCTAGCCTAAGCCTAGGGGTGCCCTAGCCTAAGCCTAGGGGTGCCCTAGCCTTAGGCTAGGGGTTCCCTAGCCTAAGTCTAGGGCTGCCCTAGCCTTAGGCTAGGCGAGCCTTAGCCTAAGCCTAGGGGTGCCCTAGCCTAAGCCTAGGGGTGCCCTAGCCTAAGCATAGGGGTGCCCTAGCTTTAGGCTAGGGGAGCCCTAACCTTAGCCTAAGCCTAGGGGTGCCCTAGCCTAAGCCTACGGGTGCCCTATCCTAAGTCTAGGGGTGCCCTAACCTAAGCCTACGGGTGCCCTAGCCTAAGCTTAGGGGTGACATAGCCTGAGTCTTGGGGTGCCCTAGCCTGAGGCGAGGGGAGCCGTTGCCTTAGCCTAAGTCTAGGGGTGCCCTAGTCTAAGCCTAGGCTTGCCCTAGCCTAAGCCTAGGGGTGCCCTAGGCTTAGCCTAGTGGTTCCCTAGCCTAAGCCTAGGGGTTCCCTAGCCTAAGCCTAGGGGTGCCCTAACCTAAGCCTACGGGTGCCCTAGCCTTAGTCTATGGGAGCCCTAGCCTTAGCCTAAGCCTAGGCGTACCCTATCCTGAGCCTAGGGGTGCCCTAGCCTGAGCCTACGGGTGCCCTAGCCTGAGGCTAGGGGAGCCCTAGTGTTAGTTGAACCTAGCATTGACCTAGCCTAAGCCTAGGGGTGCCATAGCCTGAGTCTATGGGTGCACTAGGCTAAGCCTTGGGGAGCCCTAGCTTAAGCTTAAGGGTGCCATAGCCTAAGCCTAGGGGTGCCCTAGCCTTAAGCTAGGGGAGCCCTAGCTTTTTCCTAAGCCTAGGGGTGCCCTAGCCTAAGCGCAGGGGTGCCCTAACCTGAGCCTAGGGGTGCGGTAGCCTGAGGCTAGGGGAGCCCTAACCTTAGCCTAATCCTAGGATTGCCCTAGCCTAAGCCTAGGGGTGCCATAGCCTGAGTCTAGGGGTTCCCCAGCTTGAGACTAGGGGAGCCGTTGCCTTAGCCAAGTCTATGGGTGCCCTTGCCTAAGCCTAGGGGTGCCCTAGCCTAAGCCTAGGGGTGCCCTAGCCTAAGCCTAGGGGTGCCCTAACCTTAGCCTAGGGGAGCCCTAGCCTTGCCTAAGCCTAGGGGTGCCCCAGCCTAAGCCTAGGGGTGCCCAAACCTAAGCCTAGGGGTACCCTAGCCTTTGGCTAGGGGAGCACTAGCCTTAGCCTAAGCCTAGGGGTTCTCTAGCCTAAGCCAAGGGATGCCCTAGCTTAACCTAGGGGTGCCCTAGAATAAGCCTAGGGGTGCCCTCGCCTAAGCCTACGGGTGCCCTAGCCTGAGGCTAGGGGAGCCCTAGTCTTAGTCTAGCCTAGGATTGCCCTAGCCTAAGCCTAGGGGTGCCCTAGCCTTAGGCTAAGGGAGCCCTAGCCTTTTCCTAAGCCTAGGGGTGCCGAAGCCTAATCGTAGGGGTGCCCTAACCTGAGCCTAGGGGTGCGGTAGCCTGAGGCTAGGGGAGCCGTAGCCTTAGCCTAAGCCTAGGATTGCCCTAGCCTAAGCCTAGGGGTGCCCTAGCCTGAGCCTAGGGGTGCCCTAGGTTGAGGCTAGGGGAGCCGTTGCCTTAGCAAAGTCGAGGGGTGCCCTTGCCTAAGCCTAGTGGTGGCCTAGCCTAAGCCTAGGGGTGCCCTATCCTTAGGCTAGGCGAGACCTAGCCTTAGCCTAAGCCTAGGGCTGCCCTAGCCTAAGCGTAGGGATGCCCTAGCCTAAGCCTAGGGGTGTCCTAGCCTAAGCCTAGGGGTGTCCTAGCCTAAGCCTAGGGTGCCCTAGCCTAAGCCTAGGGCTGCCCTAGCCTAAGTCTAGGGGTGCCCTAGCCTAAGCCTAGGGGTGCCCTAGCTTTAGGGTAGGGGCGCCCTATCCTTAGCCTAAGCCTAGGGGTGCCCTAGCCTAAGCCTAGGGGTGCCCTATCCTTAGACTAAGCCTAGGGGTGCCCAAGCCTAAGCCTAGGGGTGCCCTAGCCTAAACCTAGGGGTGCCCTAGCCTTAGGCTATGGGTGCCCTAGCCTTAGCCTAAACCTAGGGATGCCCCAGCTTAAGCCTAGTGGTGCCCAAGCCTAAGCCTAGGGGTACCCTAGCCTTAGGCTAGGCGAGCCCTAGTCTTAGCCTAAGCCTAGGGGTGCCCTAGTCTAAGCCTAGGGGTGCCCTAGAATAAGCCTAGGGTTGCCCTCGCCTAAGCCTAGGGGTGTCATAGCCTTAGGCTAGGCGAGCCCTAGCCTTAGCCTAAGCCTAGGGCTGCCCTAGCCTAAGCCTAGGGGTGCCCTAGCCTTTGGCTAGGGGAGCCCTAGCCTTAGCCTAAGCCTAGGGGTGCCCTAGCCTAAGCCTAGGGGTGCCCTAGCCTAACCTAGGGGTGCCCTAGAATAAGGCTAGGGGTGCCCTCGCCTAAGCCTAGGGGTGCCATAGCCTAAGCCTAGGGGTGCCCTAGTCTAAGCCTAGGGGTGCCCTAGCCTGAGCCTAGGGGTGCCCTATCCTGAGTCTAGGGGTGCCCTACCCTGAGGCAAGGGGAGCCGTTGCCTTAGGCTAAGCCTAGGGGTGCCCTATCCTAAGACTAGGGTGCCCTAGCCTTAGGCTAGTGGAGCCCTAACCTTAGTCTAAGCCTAGGGGTGACCGAGCCTAACTTAGGGTTGCCATAGCCTGAGTCTAGGGTGTGCACAAGCCTGAGGCAAGGGGAGCCGTAGCCTTAGCCTAAGCCTATAGGAGCCCGAGCCTAAGCTTAGGGTTGCCCTAGCCTAAGCCTAGAGGTGCCCTAGCCTAAGCTTAGGGTTGCCCTAGCCTAAACCTAGGGGTGCCCTAGCCTAAGCCTAGGGGTGCCCTAGTTTGAGCCTACGGTGCCGTAGCCTTAGGCTAGGGGAACCCTAGCCTTAGCCTAAGCCTAGGGGTGTCCTAGTCTAAGCTTAGGGGTACCCTAGCCTGAGCCTAGGGGAGCCCTAGCCTTAGCCTAAGCCTAGGATTGCCCTAGCCTAAGCTTAGGGGTGCCCTATCCTGAGTCTAGGGGTGCCCTAGCCTAAGCCTAGGGGTGCCCTATCCTTAGACTAGTGGTTCCCTAGCCTAAGAATATGGGTGCACTAGCCTAAGCGTAGGGGTGCCCTAGCCTAAGCCTAAGGGTGCCCTAGCCTAAGCCTAGGTGTGCCCTAGCCTTAGCATAAGCCTAGGGGTGCCCTAGCCTAAGCATAGGGGTGCCCTAGCCTAAGCGTAGAGGTGCCCTAGCCTTAGGCTAGGGAACCCTAGCCTTAGCCTAAGCCTAGCGGTGCCCTAGCCTAAGCCTAGGGCTGCCCTATCCTAAGCCTAGGGCTGCCCTAGCCTTAGGCTAGGGTAGCCCTAGCATTAGCCTAAGCCTAGGGGTGCAGTAGCCTGAGCCTAGGGGTGCCCTAGCCTTAGCCTAAGCCTAGGGGTGCCCTAACCTAAGCATAGGGGTGCCCTAGCCTAAGCATAGGGGTGCCCTAGCCTTAGGCTAGGGAAGTCCTAGCCTTAGCCTAAGCCTAGGGGTGCCCTAGCCTAAGCCTAGGGCTGCCCTAGCCTAAGACTAGGGGTGCCCTAGCCTTAGGCTAGGGTAGCCCTAGCCTTATCGTAAGCCTAGGGGTGTCCTAGCCTAAGCCCAGGGGTGCCCTAGCCTAAGCTTAGGGGTGCAATAGCCTAAGCCTAGGGGTGCCCTAGCCTTTTGCTAGGGGAGCCCTAGCCTTAGCCTAAGCATAGGGGTGCCCTAGCCTAAGCCTAGGGGTGCCCTAGCCTAAGCCTAGGGGTGCCATAGCCTTAGGCTACGGGCCCTAGCCTAAGCCTAGGGGTCCCCTAGCTTCAGGCTAGGTGAGCCCTAGCCTTAGCCTAAGCCTAGGGATACCCTAGCCTAAGCCTAGGGGTGCCCTAGCCTAAGCCTAGGGGTGCCCTAGCTTTAGACAAGGGGAGCCCTAGCCTTATCCTAAACCTACGGGTGACCTAGCCTAAGCCTAGGGGTGCCCTAGCCTAAGCCTAGGGGTGCCCTAGCCTTAGACTAAGCCTAGGAGTGACCAAGCCTAAGCCTAGGGGTGCCATAGCTTTAGGCTAGGGGAGCCCTAGCCTTAGCCTAAGCCTATGGGTGCCACAGCATAAGCCTAGGGGTGCCCAAGCCTAAGCCTAGGGGTGCCCTAGCCTTAGGCTAGGCGAGCCCTAGCCTTAGCCTAAGCCTAGGGCTGCCCTAGCCTAAGCCTAGGGGTGCCCTAGCCTAAGCGTAGGGGTGCCCTAGCCTAAGCCGAGGGGTGCCCTAGAATAAGCCTAGGGGTGCCATAACCTTAGCCAAGGGGTGCCCTAGTCTAAGGATAGGGGTGCCCTAGCCTGAGCCTAGGGGTGCCCTAGCCTGAGGCTAGGGGAGCCCTAGCCTTAGCCTAAGCCTAGGATTGCCCTAGCCTAAGCTTAGGTGTGCCCTAGCCTAAGCCTAGGGGTGCCCTAGCCTGAGCCTAGGGGTGCCCTAGCCTTAGGCTAGTGGAGCCCTAACCTTAGCCTAAGCCTAGGAGTGCCCTAGCCTAAGCCTAGGGGTGCCCTACCCTAAGCCTAGGGTTGCCCAAGCCTAAGCCTAGTGGTGCCCTAGCCTTTGGCTTGGGGAGCCCTAGCCTTAGCCTAAGCCTAGGGGTGCCCTCGCCTAAGCCAAGGGCTGCCCTAGCCTAAGCCTAGGGGTGCCCTAGCCTTAGGCTAGGGGAGCCCTAGCCTTAGCTTCAGCCTAGGGTGCCCTAGCCTAAGCCTAGGGGTGCCCGACCTGAGCCTAGGGGTGCGCTAGCCTTAGCCTAAGCCTAGGGGTGCCCTAGCCTAAGCCTAGGGGTGCCTTAGCCTTAGCCTAAGCCTAGGGTTGCCCTATCCTTAGGCTAGGGGAGCCCTAGCCTTAGCCTACGCCTAGGGGTGCCCTAGCCTAAGCCTAGGGGTGCCCTAGCGTAAGCCTATGGGTGCCCTAGCCTAAGCTTAGGGGTGCCCTCGCGTGAGACTATGGATGCCCTAGTCTGAGGCTAGGGGAGCCCTAGCCTTAGTCTAGCCTAGTATTGCCCTAGCCTAAGCCTAGGGGTGCCATAGCCTGAGTCTAGGGGTGCCCTAGCCTGAGGCTAGGGGAGCCGAGGTGCTCTACCCTGAGGCGAGGGGAGCCGTAGCCTTAGCCTAAGCCTAGGGGTGCCCTAGCCTAAACCTAGGGGTGCCCTAGCCTAAGCCTAGGGGTGCCCTAGCCTAAGCCTAGGTGTGCCCTAGCCTTAGGCTTGGGGAGCCCTAGCCTTAACCTAAGCCTAGGGGTGCCCTAGCCGAAGCCTAAGGGTGGCCTAGCCTAAGCCTAGGGGTGCTCTAGCCTAAGGCTAGGGAAGCCCTAGCCTTAGCCTAAGCCAAGGGGTGCCCTAGCCTAAGCATAGAGGTGCCCTAGCCTGAGGCTATGGGAGCCATAGCCTTAGCCTAAGCCTAGGGGTGCCCTAGCCTAAGCCTAAGGGTTCCCTAGCCTGAGCCTAGGGGTGACCTAGCCTGAGCCTACGGGTGCCCTAGCCTGAGCTAGGGGAGCCCTAGCGTTAGTCTAGCCTAGGATTGCCCTACCCTAAGCCTAGGGGTGTCATAGTCTGAGTCTATGGGTGCACTAGCCTGAGGCTAGGGGAGCCGTAACCTTAGCCTAAGCCTAGGGGAGACCTAGCTATAGCCTAGGGGTGCCTGGCCTGAGCCTAGGGGTGCCCTAGCCTTAGGCTAGGGGAGCCCTAGCCTTTTCCTAACCTAGGGGTGCCCTAGCCGAAGCCTAGGGGTGCCCTAGCCTTAGGATTGGGGAGCCCTAGCCTTAGTCTAGCCTAGGATTGCCCTAGTCTAAACCTAGTGGTGTCATAGCCTGAGTCAAAGGGTGCCCTAACTTGAGGCTAGGGGAGCCTTAGCCTTAGCCTAAGCCTAGGGGTGCCATAGCCTAAGCCTAGGGGTGCCCTAGCCTAAGCCTAGGGGTGCCCTAGCCTAAGCCTAAGGGTGCCCTAGCCTAAGCCTAGGGTTGCGCTAGCCTAAGCCTAGGGGTGCCCTGGCCTAAGCCTAGGGGTGCCCAAGCCTAAGGCTAGGGGTGCCCTAGCCTAAGCCTAGGGGAGCCCTAGCCTAAGCCTAAGCTTAGGGGTGCCCTAGCGTAAGCCTAGGGGTGCCCTAGCCTAAGCCTAGGGGTACCCTGGCCTAAGCCTAGGGGTGCCCAAGCCTATCCTAGGGGTGCCCTAGCCTAAGCCAAGGGGAGCCCTAGCCTAAGCCTAAGCCTAGGGCTGCCCTACACTAAGCCTAGGGTTGCCCTAGCGTTACGCTAGGGGAGCCCTAGCCTTAGCCTAAGCCTAGGGGTGCCCTAGCCTAAGCCTGGGGGTGCGCCAGCATAAGCCTAGGGGTGCCCTAGCCTAAGCTTAGGGTTGCCATAGCCTGAGTCTAGGGGTGCACTAGCCTGAGGCTAGGTGAGCCGTAGCCTTACCCCAAGCCTAGGGGAGCCCTAGCTTAAGCCTAGGGGTGCCCTAGCCTAAGCATAAGATTGCCCAAGCCTAAGCCTAGAGGTGCCCTAGCCTTAGGCTAGGGGAGCCCTAGCCTTTTCCTAAGCCTAGGGGTGCCCCAGCCTAAGCCTAACGGTGCCCTAGCTTTAGGTTACGGTGCCGTAGCTTTAGGCTAGGGGAACCCTAGCCTTAGCCTAAGCCTAGGGGTGCCCTAGTCTAAGCTTATGGGTTCCCTAGCCTGAGCTTAGGGGAGCCCCAGCCTTAGCCTCATCCTAAGATTGCCCTAGCCTAAGCTTAGGGGTGCCCTAGCCTGAGTCTAGGGGTGCCCTAGCCTGAGGCTAGGGGAGCCGTTTCCTTAGCCTAAGTCTAGGGATGCCCTAGCCTAAGCCTAGGGGTGCCCTAGCCTAAGCCTAAGGGTGCCCTAGCCTTAGGCTAGGGGTTCCCTAGCCTAAGCCTATGGGTGCCCTAGCCTAAGCAAAGGGGTGCCCTAGCCGAAGCCTAGGGGTGCCCTAGCCTAAGCCTAGGGGTGCCCTAGCCTTAGGCTAGGGAAGCCCTAGCCTTAGCCTAAGCCTCCGGGTGCCCTAGCCTTAGCCTAAGCCTAGGAGTGCCCTAACCTAAGCCTAGGGGTGCCCTAGCCTTAGGCTAGGGGAGCCCTAGCCTTAGACTAAGCCTAGGGGTTCCCTAGCCTAAGCCTAAGGGTGACCTAGCCTAAGCCTAGGGGTGCCCTAGCCTTAGGCTAGGGGAGCCCTACCCTTAGCCTAAGCCTAGGGGTGCTCTAGCCTTAGCCTAAGCCTAGGGGTGTCCTAGCCTAAGCATAGGGGTGTCCTAGCGTTAGCATAGGGGTGCCCTAGCCTTAGCCTAGGGGAGTCCTAGCCTTAGCCGAAGCCTAGGTGTGCCCTAGCCTAAGCCTAGGGCTGCCCTAGCCTAAGCCTAGGGGTGTCATAGTCTGAGTCTATGGGTGCACTAGCCTGAGGCTAGGGGAGCCGTAGCCTTAGCCTAAGCCTAGGGGAGACCTAGCTAAAGCCTATGGGTGCCCTAGCCTTAGCCTAGGGGTGCCCTAGCCTTAGACTACGGGAGCCCTATTCTTTTCCTAAGCCTAGGGGTGCCCTAGCCGAAGCCTAGGGGTGCCCTAGCCTGAGCCTAAGTGTGCCCTAGCCTTAGGCTAGGCGAGCCCTAGCCTTAGCCTAAGCCTAGGGCTGCCCTAGCCTAAGCCTAGGGGTGCCCTAGCCTAAGCCTAGGGGTGCCCTTGAATAAGCCTAGGGGTGCCCTAGCCTAAGGCTAGTGGTGCCCTAGTCTAAGCCTAAGGGTGCCCTAGCCTGAGCCTAGGGGTGCCCTAGCATAAGCCTATGGGTGCCCTAGCCTCAGCCTAGGGGTGCCCTAGCCTCAGCCTATGGGTGCCCTAGACTTAGGCTAGTGGAGCCCTAACCTTAGCCTAAGCCTAGGGGTGCCCTAGCCTAAGCCTAGGGGTGCCCTAGCCTAAGCCTAGGGTTGCCCAAGCCTAAGCCTAGGGGTACCCTAGCCTTAGGCTTGGGGAGCCCTAGCCTAAGCCTAAGGTTGCCCTAGCCTAAGCCTAAGGTTGCCCTAGCCTAAGCCTAGGGGTGCCCTAGCCTTAGGCTAGGGGAATCCTAGCCTTATCCTAAGCTTAGGGGTGCCCTAGCCTAAGCCTAGGGGTGCTCTAGCCTTAGGCTAGGGGAGCCCTAGCTTTAGCCTAAGCCCAGGCGTGCCCTAGCCTAAGCCTAGCGGTGCCCTAACCCAAGCTTAGGGTTGCCATAGCCTGAGTCTAGGGGTGCACTAGCCTGAGGCTAGGTGAGCCGTAGCCTTAGCCCAAGGCTAGGGGAACCCTAGCTTAAGCCTAGGGGTGCCCTAGCCTAAGCCTAGGGGTGTCCTAGCCTAAGCCTAGGGGTGCCCTAGCCTTAGGCTAGGGAAGCCCTAGCCTTAGCCTAAGCCTCGGGGTGCCCTAGCCTTAGCCTAAGCCTAGGGGTGCCCTACCCTAAGCCTAGGGCTGCCCTAGCCTAAGCCTAGGGGTGCCCTAGCCTTAGGTTAGGGGAGCCCTAGACTTTTCCTAAGCCTAGGGGTGCCCTAGTCTAAGCTTAGGGGTGCCCTAGCCTGAGCCTAGGGGAGTCCCAGCCTTTGCCTCAACCTAGGATTGCCCTAGCCTAAGCTTAGGGGGTGCCCTAGCCTGAGTCTAGGCGTGCCCTAGCCTTAGGCTAGGGGGGCCCTAGCCTTAGCCTAAGCCTAGGGGTGCCCTAGCCTAAGCCTAGGGGTGCCCTAGCCTAAGCCTAGGGGTGCCCTATCCTAAGCCTAGGGGTGCCCTAGCCTAAGCCTAGGGGTGCCCTAGCCTAAGCCTAGGGGTGCCCTAGCCTTAGGCTAGGGGAGCCCTAGCCTTAGCCTACGCCTAGGGATGCCCTAGCCTAAGCCTAGGGGTGCCCTAGCCTAAGCCTATGGGTGCCCTAGCCTAAGCTTAGGGGTGCCCTAGCGTGAGCCTACGGGTGCCCTAGTCTGAGGCTAGGGGAGCCCTAGCCTTAGTCTAGCCTAGGTTTGCCCTAGCCTAAGCCTAGTGGTGCCATAGCCTGAGTCTAGGGGTGCCCTAGCCTGAGTCTAGGGGAGCCGGGGTGCTCTAGCCTGAGGCTAGGGGAGCCGTAGCCTTAGCCTAAGCCTAGGGGTGCCCTAGACTAAGCCTAGGGGTGTCCTAGCCTAAGCCTAGGGGTGCCCTAGCCTTAGGCTTGGGGAGCCCTAGCCTTAACCTAAGCCTAGGTGTGCCCTAGCCGAAGCCTAAGGGTGGCCTAGCCTAAGCCTAGGGGTGCTCTAGCCTAAGGCTAGGGAAGCCCTAGCCTTAGCCTAAGCATACGGGTGCCCTAGCCTAAGCCTAGGGGTGCCCTAGCCTAAGCCTAGGGGTGTCCTAGCCTAAGCCTAGGGTGCCCTAGCCTAAGCCTAGGGCTGCCCTAGCCTTAGACTAAGCCTAGGGGTGCCCAAGCCTAAGCCTAGGGGTGCCCTAACATAAACCTAGGGGTGCCCTAGCCTTAGGCTATGGGAGCCCTAGCCTTAGCCTAAACCTATGAATGCCCCAGCTTAAGCCTAGTGGTGTCCAAGCCTAAGCCTAGGGGTACCCTAGCCTTAGGCTAGGCGAGCCCTAGTCTTAGCCTAAGCCTAGGGGTGCCCTAGTCTAAGCCTAGGGGTGCCCTAGAATAAGCCTAGGGGTGCCCTCGCCTAAGCCTAGGGGTGCCATAGCCTTAGGCTAGGTGAGCCCTAGCCTTAGCCTAAGCCTAGGGCTGCCCTAGCCTAAGCCTAGGGGTGCCCTAGCCTTTGGCTAGGGGAGCCCTAGCCTTAGCCTAAGCCTAGGGGTGCCCTAGCCTAAGCCTAGGGGTGCCCTAGCCTAACCTAGGGGTGCCCTAGAATAAGGCTAGGGGTGCCCTCGCCTAAGCCTAGGGATGCCATAGTCTAAGCCTAGGGGTGCCCTAGTCTAAGCCTAGGGGTGCCCTATCCTGAGTCTAGGGGTGCCCTACCCTGAGGCAAGGGGAGCCGTTGCCTTAGGCTAAGCCTAGGGGTGCCCTAGCCTAAGTCTAGGGGTGCCCTAGCCTTAGGCTATTGGAGCCCTAACCTTAGTGTAAGCCTAGGGGTGACCTAGCCTAACTTAGGGTTGCCATAGCCTGAGTCTAGGGGTGCACTAGCCTGAGGCTAGGGGAGCCGTAGCCTTAGCCTAAGCCTATAGGACCCTAGCCTAAGCTTAGGGTTGCCCTATCCTAAACCTAGAGGTGCCCTAGCCTAAGCTTAGGGGTGCCCTAGTTTGAGCCTACAGTGCCGTAGCCTTAGGCTAGGGGAACCCTAGCCTTAGCCTAAGCCTAGGGGTGCCCTAGTCTAAGCTTAGGGGTGCCCTATCCTGAGTCTAGGGGTGCCCTACCCTGAGGCAAGGGGAGCCGTTGCCTTAGGCTAAGACTAGTGGTGCCCTAGCCTAAGCCTAGGGGTGCCCTAGCCTTAGGCTAGTGGAGCCCTAACCTTAGTCTAAGCCTAGGGGTGACCTAGCCTAACTTAGGGTTGCCATAGCCTGAGTCTAGGGGTGCACTAGCCTGAGGCTAGGGGAGCCGTAGCCTTAGCCTAAGCCTATAGGAGCCCTAGCCAAAGCTTAGGATTGCCCAAGCCTAAGCCTAGAGGTGCCCTAGCCAAAGCTTATGGTTGCCCTAGCCTAAACCTAGGGGTGCCCTAGCCTAAGCCTTGGGGTGCCCTAGTTTGAGCCTACGGTGCCGTAGCCTTAGGCTAGGGGAACCCTAGCCTTAGCCTAAGCCTAGGGGTGCCCTAGTCTAAGCTTAGGGGTGCCCTAGCCTGAGCCTAGGGGAGCCCTAGCCTTAGCCTAAGCCTAGGATTGCCCTAGCCTAAGCTTAGGGGTGCCCTAGCCTGAGTCTAGGGGTGCCCTAGCCTAAGCCTAGGGGTGCCCTAGCCTTAGGCTAGGGATTCTCTAGCCTAAGAATATGGGTGCCCTAGCCTAAGCCTAGGGGTGCCCTAGCCTAAGGCTAAGGGTGCCCTAGCCTAACCCTAGGGGTGCCCTAGACTTAGCCTAAGCCTAGGGGTGCCCTAGCCTAAGCCTAGGGCTGCCCGATCCTAAGCCTAGGGGTGCCCTAGCCTTAGGCTAGGGGAGCCCTAGCCTTAGCCTAAGCCTAGGGGTGCCCTAGCCTAAGCCTAGGTGTGCCCTAGCCTAAGCCTAGGTGTGCCCTAGCCTAAGCCTAGGGGTGCAGTAGCCTGAGCCTAGGGGTGCCCTAGCCTTAGCCTAAGCCTAGGGGTGCCCTAACCTAAGCATAGGGGTGCCCTAGCCTAAGCATAGGGGTGCCCTAGCCTTAGGCTAGGGAAGTCCTAGCCTTAGCCTAAGCCTAGGGGTGCCCTAGCCTAAGCTTAGGTGTGCCCTATCCTGAGTCTAGGGGTGCCCTACCCTGAGGCAAGGGGAGCCGTTGCCTTAGGCTAAGCCTAGGGGTGCCCTAGCCTAAGCCTATGGGTGCCCAGGCCTAAGCCTAGGGGTGCCCTAGCCTGAGCCTAGGGGTGCCCCAGCCTTAGGCTAGTGGAGCCCTAACCTTAGCCTAAGCCTAGGAGTGCCCTAGCCTAAGCCTAGGGGTTCCCTAGCCTAAGCCTAGGGTTGCCCAAGCCTAAGCCTAGTGGTGCCCTAGCCTTAGGCTTGGGGAGCCCTAGCCTTAGCCTAAGCCTAGGGGTGCCCTAGCCTAAGCCAAGGGCTGCCCTAGCCTAAGCCAAGGGGTGCCCTAGCCTTAGGCTAGGGGAGCCCTAGCCTTAGCTTAAGCCTAGGGGTTCCCTAGCCTAAGCCTAAGGGTGCCCTAGCCTAAGCCTAGGGGTGCGCTAGCCTTAGGCTAGGGGAGCTGTAGCCTTAGCTTAAGCCTAGGGTGCCCTAAACTAAGCCTAGGGGTGCCCGACCTGAGCCTAGGGGTGCGCTAGCCTTAGCCTAAGCCTAGGGGTGCCCTAGCTTAAGCCTAGGGGTGGCCTAGCCTAAGCATAGGGTTGCCCAAGCCTAAGCCTAGAGGTGCCCTAGCCTTAAGCTAGGGGAGCCCTAGCCTTTTCCTAAGCCTAGGGGTGCCCTAGCCTAAGCCTAGCGGTGCCCTAGCTTTAGCCTATGGTGCCGTAGCTTTAGGCTAGGGGAAGCCTAGCCTTAGCCTAATCCTAGGGGTGCCCTAGTCTAAGCTTATGGGTGCCCTAGCCTGAGCCTAGGGGAGCCCTAGCCTGAGGGTAGGGGAGCCGTTTCCTTAGCCTATGTCTAGGGGTGCCCTAACCTAAGCCTAGGGGTGCCCTAGCCTAAGCCTAAGGGTGCCCTAGCCTTAGGCTAGGGGTTCCCTAGCCTAAGCCTATGGGTGCCCTAGCCTAAGCCTAGGGGTGCCCTAGCCGAAGCCTAGGGGTGCCCTAGCCTAAGCCTAGGGGTGCCCTAGCCTTAGGCTAGGGGAGCCCTAGCCTTAGACTAAGCCTAGGGGTTCCCTAGCCTAAGCCTAAGGGTGCCCAAGCCTAAGCCTAGGGGTGCCCTACCCTTAGGCTAGGGGAGCCCTAGCCTTAGCCTAAGCCTAGGGGTGCCCTAGCCTTAGCCTAAGCCTAGGGGTGTCCTACCCTAAGCATAGGGGTGTCCTAGCGTAAGCATAGGGGTGCCCTAGCCTTAGGCTAGGGGAGCCCTAGCCTTAGCCTAAGCCTAGGGGTGCCCTAGCCTAAGCCTAGGTGTGCCCTAGCCTAAGCCTAGGGGTGCCCTAGCCTTAGGCTAGGGGTTCCCTAGCCTAAGCCTATGGGTGCCCTAGCCTAAGCCTAGGGGTGCCCTAGCCGAAGCCTAGGGGTGCCCTAGCCTAAGCCTAGGGGTGCCCTAGCCTTAGGCTAGGGGAGCCATAGCCTTAGACTAAGCCTAGGGGTTCCCTAGCCTAAGCCTAAGGGTGCCCAAGCCTAAGCCTAGGGGTGCCCTAGCCTTAGGCTAGGGGAGCCCTAGCCTTAGCCTAAGCCTAGGGGTGCCCTAGCCTTAGCCTAAGCCTAGGGGTGTCCTACCCTAAGCATAGGGGTGTCCTAGCGTAAGCATAGGGGTGCCCTAGCCTTAGGTTAGGGGAGTCCTAGCCTTAGCCTAAGCCTAGGGGTGCCCTAGCCTAAGCCTAGGGCTGCCCTAGCCTAAGCCTAGGGGTGCCCTAGCCTTAGGCTAGGGGAGCCCTAGCCTTAGCCTAAGCCTAGGGGTGCCCTAGCCTAAGCCTAGGTGTGCCCTAGCCTAAGCCTAGGGGTGCCCTAGCCTAAGCTTAGGGGTGCCCTAGCCTAAGCCTAGGGGTGCCTTAGCCTTAGCCTAAGCCTAGGGGTGCCCTAGCCTTAGGCTAGGGGAGCCCTAGACTTAGCCTACGCCTAGGGGTGCCCTAGCCTAAGCCTAGGGGTGCCCAAGCCTAAGCCTATGGGTGCCCTAGCCTAAGCTTAGGGGTGCCCTAGCGTGAGCCTACGGGTGCCCTAGTCTGAGGCTAGGGGAGCCCTAGCCTTAGTCTAGCCTAGGATTGCCCTAGCCTAAGCCTAGGGGTGCCATAGCCTGAGTCTAGGGGTGCCCTAGCCTGAGGCTAGGTGAGCCGGGGTGCTCTAGCCTGAGGCTAGGGGAGCCGTAGCCTTAGCCTAAGCCTAGGGGTGCCCTAGCCTAAACCTAGGGGTGCCCTCACCTAAGCCTAGGGGTGCCCTAGCCTAAGCCTAGGGGTGCCCTAGCCTTAGGCTTGGGAAGCCCTAGCCTTAGGCTAAGCCTAGGGGTGCCCTAGCCTAAGCCTAGAGGTGCCCTCGCCTGAGGCTAGGGGAGCCCTAGCCTTAGCCTAAGCCTAGGCGTGCCCTAGCCTAAGCCTAAGGGTTCCCTAGCCTGAGCCTAGGGGTGCCCTAGCCTGAGCCTACGGGTGCCCTAGCCTGAGCTACGGGAGCCCTAGCGTTAGTCTAGCCTAGGATTGCCCTACCCTAAGCCTAGGGGTGTCATAGTCTGAGTCGATGTGTGCTCTACCCTGAGGCTAAGGGAGCCATAGCCTTCGCCTATGCCTAGGGGAGACCTAGCTAAAGCCTAGGGGTGCCTGGCCAGAGCCTATGGGTGCCCTAGCCTTAGGCTAGGGGAGCCCTAGCCTTTTCCTAAGCCTAGGGGTGCCCTAGCTGATGCCTAGGGGTGCCCTAGCCTGAGCCTAGGGGTGCCATAGCCTTAGGCTTGGGGAGCCCTAGCCTTAGTCTAGCCTAGGATTGCCCTAGTCTAAACCTAGGGGTGTCATAGCCTGAGTCAAGGGGTGCCCTAACTTGAGGCTAGAGGAGCCTTAGCCTTAGCCTAAGCCTAGGGGTGCCATAGCCTAAGCATAAGGGTGCCCTAGCCTAAGCCTAGAGGTGCCCTAGCCTAAGCCTGGGGGTGCGCCAGCATAAGCCTAGGGGTGCCCTAGCCTAAGCCTAGGGGTGCCCTAGCCTAAGCTTAGGGTTGCCATAGCCTGAGTCTAGGGGTGCACTAGCCTGAGGCTAGGTGAGCCGTAGCCTTAGACCAAGCCTAGGGGAGCCCTAGCTTAAGCCTAGGGGTGGCCTAGCCTAAGCATAGGGTTGCCCAAGCCTAAGCCTAGAGGTGCCCTAGCCTTAAGCTAGGGGAGCCCTAGCCTTTTCCTAAGCCTAGGGGTGCCCTAGCCTAAGCCTAGCGGTGCCCTAGCTTTAGCCTATGGTGCCGTAGCTTTAGGCTAGGGGAAGCCTAGCCTTAGCCTAATCCTAGGGGTGCCCTAGTCTAAGCTTATGGGTGCCCTAGCCTGAGCCTAGGGGAGCCCTAGCCTGAGGGTAGGGGAGCCGTTTCCTTAGCCAATGTCTAGGGGTGCCCTAGCCTAAGCCTAGGGGTGCCCTAGCCTAAGCCTAAGGGTGCCCTAGCCTTAGGCTAGGGGTTCCCTAGCCTAAGCCTATGGGTGCCCTAGCCTAAGCCTAGGGGTGCCCTAGCCGAAGCCTAGGGGTGCCCTAGCTTAAGCCTAGGGGTGCCCTAGCCTTAGGCTAGGGGAGCCCTAGCCTTAGACTAAGCCTAGGGGTTCCCTAGCCTAAGCCTAAGGGTGCCCAAGCCTAAGCCTAGGGGTGCCCTAGCCTTAGGCTAGGGGAGCCCTAGCCTTAGCCTAAGCCTAGGGGTGCCCTAGCCTTAGCCTAAGCCTAGGGGTGTCCTACCCTAAGCATAGGGGTATCCTAGCGTAAGCATAGGGGTGCCCTAGCCTTAGGTTAGGGGAGTCCTAGCCTTAGCCTAAGCCTAGGGGTGCCCTAGCCTAAGCCTAGGGCTGCCCTAGCCTAAGCCTAGGGGTGCCCTAGCCTTAGGCTAGGGGAGCCCTAGCCTTAGCCTAAGCCTAGGGGTGCCCTAGCCTAAGCCTAGGGATGCCCTAGCCTAAGCCTAGGGATGCCCTAGCCTAAGCCTAGGTGTGCCCTAGCCTAAGCCTAGGGGTGCCCTAGCCTAAGCCTAGGGGTGCCCTAGCCTAAGCCTAGGGGTGCCTTAGCCTTAGCCTAAGCCTAGGGGTGCCCTAGCCTTAGGCTAGGGGAGCCCTAGGCTTAGCCTACGCCTAGGGGTGCCCTAGCCTAAGCCTAGGGGTGCCCAAGCCTAAGCCTATGGGTGCCCTAGCCTAAGCTTAGGGGTGCCCTAGCGTGAGCCTACGGGTGCCCTAGTCTGAGGCTAGGGGAGCCCTAGCCTTAGTCTAGCCTAGGATTGCCCTAGCCTAAGCCTAGGGGTGCCATAGCCTGGGTCTAGGGGTGCCCTAGCCTGAGGCTAGGTGAGCCGGGGTGCTCTAGCCTGAGGCTAGGGGAGCCGTAGCCTTAGCCTAAGCCTAGGGGTGCCCTAGCCTAAACCTAGGGGTGCCCTCACCTAAGCCTAGGGGTGCCCTAGCCTAAGCCTAGGGGTGCCCTAGCCTTAGGCTTGGGGAGCCCTAGCCTTAACCTAAACCTAGGGGTGCCCTAGCCGAAGCCTAAGGGTGGCCTAGCCTAAGCCTAGGGGTGCTCTAGCCTAAGGCTAGGGAAGCCCTAGCCTTAGGCTAAGCCTAGGGGTGCCCTAGCCTAAGCCTAGAGGTGCCCTCGCCTGAGGCTAGGGGAGCCCTAGCCTTAGCCTAAGCCTAGGCGTGCCCTAGCCTAAGCCTAAGGGTTCCCTAGCCTGAGCCTAGGGGTGCCCTAGCCTGAGCCTACGGGTGCCCTAGCCTGAGCTAGGGGAGCCCTAGCGTTAGTCTAGCCTAGGATTGCCCTACCCTAAGCCTAGGGGTGTCATAGTCTGAGTCGATGTGTGCTCTACCCTGAGGCTAGGGGAGCCGTAGCCTTAGCCTATGCCTAGGGGAGACCTAGCTAAAGCCTAGGGGTGCCTGGCCAGAGCCTATGGGTGCCCTAGCCTTAGGCTAGGGGAGCCCTAGCCTTTTCCTAAGCCTAGGGGTGCCCTAGCTGATGCCTAGGGGTGCCCTAGCCTGAGCCTAGGGGTGCCATAGCCTTAGGCTTGGGGAGCCCTAGCCTTAGTCTAGCCTAGGATTGCCCTAGTCTAAACCTAGAGGTGTCATAGCCTGAGTCAAGGGGTGCCCTAACTTGAGGCTAGAGGAGCCTTAGCCTTAGCCTAAGCCTATGGGTGCCATAGCCTAAGCATAAGGGTGCCCTAGCCTAAGCCTAGAGGTGCCCTAGCCTAAGCCTGGGGGTGCGACAGCATAAGCCTAGGGGTGCCGTAGCCTAAGCCTAGGGGTGCCCTAGCCTAAGCTTAGGGTTGCCATAGCCTGAGTCTAGGGGTGCACTAGCCTGAGGCTAGGTGAGCCGTAGCCTTAGACCAAGCCTAGGGGAGCCCTAGCTTAAGCCTAGGGGTGGCCTAGCCTAAGCATAGGGTTGCCCAAGCCTAAGTCTAGAGGTGCCCTAGCCTTAAGCTAGGGGAGCCCTAGCCTTTTCCTAAGCCTAGGGGTGCCCTAGCCTAAGCCTAGCGGTGCCCTAGCTTTAGCCTATGGTGCCGTAGCTTTAGGCTAGGGGAAGCCTAGCCTTAGCCTAATCCTAGGGGTGCCCTAGTCTAAGCTTATGGGTGCCCTAGCCTGAGCCTAGGGGAGCCCTAGCCTGAGGGTAGGGGAGCCATTTCCTTAGCCTATGTCTAGGGGTGCCCTAACCTAAGCCTAGGGGTGCCCTAGCCTAAGCCTAAGGGTGCCCTAGCCTTAGGCTAGGGGTTCCCTAGCCTAAGCCTATGGGTGCCCTAGCCTAAGCCTAGGGGTGCCCTAGCCGAAGCCTAGGGGTGCCCTAGCCTAAGCCTAGGGGTGCCCTAGCCTTAGGCTAGGGGAGCCCTAGCCTTAGACTAAGCCTAGGGGTTCCCTAGCCTAAGCCTAAGGGTGCCCAAGCCTAAGCCTAGGGGTGCCCTAGCCTTAGGCTAGGGGAGCCCTAGCCTTAGCCTAAACCTAGGGGTGCCCTAGCCTTAGCCTAAGCCTAGGGGTGTCCTACCCTAAGCATAGGGGTGTCCTAGCGTAAGCATAGGGGTGCCCTAGCCTTAGGCTAGGGGAGCCCTAGCCTTAGCCTAAGCCTAGGGGTGCCCTAGCCTAAGCCTAGGTGTGCCCTAGCCTAAGCCTAGGGGTGCCCTAGCCTTAGGCTAGGGGTTCCCTAGCCTAAGCCTATGGGTGCCCTAGCCTAAGCCTAGGGGTGCCCTAGCCGAAGCCTAGGGGTGCCCTAGCCTAAGCCTAGGGGTGCCCTAGCCTTAGGCTAGGGGAGCCCTAGCCTTAGACTAAGCCTAGGGGTTCCCTAGCCTAAGCCTAAGGGTGCCCAAGCCTAAGCCTAGGGGTGCCCTAGCCTTAGGCTAGGGGAGCCCTAGCCTTAGCCTAAGCCTAGGGGTGCCCTAGCCTTAGCCTAAGCCTAGGGGTGTCCTACCCTAAGCATAGGGGTGTCCTAGCGTAAGCATAGGGGTGCCCTAGCCTTAGGTTAGGGGAGTCCTAGCCTTAGCCTAAGCCTAGGGGTGCCCTAGCCTAAGCCTAGGGCTGCCCTAGCCTAAGCCTAGGGGTGCCCTAGCCTTAGGCTAGGGGAGCCCTAGCCTTAGCCTAAGCCTAGGGGTGCCCTAGCCTAAGCCTAGGTGTGCCCTAGCCTAAGCCTAGGGGTGCCCTAGCCTAAGCCTAGGGGTGCCCTAGCCTAAGCCTAGGGGTGCCTTAGCCTTAGCCTACGCCTAGGGGTGCCCTAGCCTAAGCCTAGGCGTGCCCAAGCCTAAGCCTATGGGTGCCCTAGCCTAAGCTTAGGGGTGCCCTAGCGTGAGCCTACGGGTGCCCTAGTCTGAGGCTAGGGGAGCCCTAGCCTTAGTCTAGCCTAGGATTGCCCTAGCCTAAGCCTAGGGGTGCCATAGCCTGAGTCTAGGGGTGCCCTAGCCTGAGGCTAGGTGAGCCGGGGTGCTCTAGCCTGAGGCTAGGGGAGCCCTAGCCTTAGCCTAAGCCTAGGGGTGCCCTAGCCTAAACCTCGGGGTGCCCTCACCTAAGCCTAGGGGTGCCCTAGCCTAAGCCTAGGGGTGCCCTAGCCTTAGGCTTGGGGAGCCCTAGCCTTAACCTAAACCTAGGGGTGCCCTAGCCGAAGCCTAAGGGTGGCCTAGCCTAAGCCTAGGGGTGCTCTAGCCTAAGGCTAGGGAAGCCCTAGCCTTAGGCTAAGCCTAGGGGTGCCCTAGCCTAAGACTAGAGGTGCCCTCGCCTGAGGCTAGGGGAGCCCTAGCCTTAGCCTAAGCCTAGGCGTGCCCTAGCCTAAGCCTAAGGGTTCCCTAGCCTGAGCCTAGGGGTGCCCTAGCCTGAGCCTACGGGTGCCCTAGCCTGAGCTACGGGAGCCCTAGCGTTACTCTAGCCTAGGATTGCCCTACCCTAAGCCTAGGGGTGTCATAGTCTGAGTCGATGTGTGCTCTACCCTGAGGCTAGGGGAGCCGTAGCCTTCGCCTATGCCTAGGGGAGACCTAGCTAAAGCCTAGGGGTGCCTGGCCAGAGCCTATGGGTGCCCTAGCCTTAGGCTAGGGGAGCCCTAGCCTTTTCCTAAGCCTAGGGGTGCCCTAGCTGATGCCTAGGGGTGCCCTAGCCTGAGCCTAGGGGTGCCATAGCCTTAGGCTTGGGGAGCCCTAGCCTTAGTCTAGCCTAGGATTGCCCTAGTCTAAACCTAGGGGTGTCATAGCCTGAGTCAAGGGGTGCCCTAACTTGAGGCTAGAGGAGCCTTAGCCTTAGCCTAAGCCTAGGGGTGCCATAGCCTAAGCATAAGGGTGCCCTAGCCTAAGCCTAGAGGTGCCCTAGCCTAAGCCTGGGGGTGCGCCAGCATAAGCCTAGGGGTGCCCTAGCCTAAGCCTAGGGGTGCCCTAGCCTAAGCTTAGGGTTGCCATAGCCTGAGTCTAGGGGTGCACTAGCCTGAGGCTAGGTGAGCCGTAGCCTTAGACCAAGCCTAGGGGAGCCCTAGCTTAAGCCTAGGGGTGGCCTAGCCTAAGCATAGGGTTGCCCAAGCCTAAGCCTAGAGGTGCCCTAGCCTTAAGCTAGGGGAGCCCTAGCCTTTTCCTAAGCCTAGGGGTGCCCTAGCCTAAGCCTAGCGGTGCCCTAGCTTTAGCCTATGGTGCCGTAGCTTTAGGCTAGGGGAAGCCTAGCCTTAGCCTAATCCTAGGGGTGCCCTAGTCTAAGCTTATGGGTGCCCTAGACTGAGCCTAGGGGAGCCCTAGCCTGAGGGTAGGGGAGCCGTTTCCTTAGCCAATGTCTAGGGGTGCCCTAGCCTAAGCCTAGGGGTGCCCTAGCCTAAGCCTAAGGGTGCCCTAGCCTTAGGCTAGGGGTTCCCTAGCCTAAGCCTATGGGTGCCCTAGCCTAAGCCTAGGGGTGCCCTAGCCGAAGCCTAGTGGTGCCCTAGCTTAAGCCTAGGGGTGCCCTAGCCTTAGGCTAGGGGAGCCCTAGCCTTAGACTAAGCCTAGGGGTTCCCTAGCCTAAGCCTAAGGGTGCCCAAGCCTAAGCCTAGGGGTGCCCTAGCCTTAGGCTAGGGGAGCCCTAGCCTTAGCCTAAGCCTAGGGGTGCCCTAGCCTTAGCCTAAGCCTAGGGGTGTCCTACCCTAAGCATAGGGGTGTCCTAGCGTAAGCATAGGGGTGCCCTAGCCTTAGGTTAGGGGAGTCCTAGCCTTAGCCTAAGCCTAGGGGTGCCCTAGCCTAAGCCTAGGGCTGCCCTAGCCTAAGCCTAGGGGTGCCCTAGCCTTAGGCTAGGGGAGCCCTAGCCTTAGCCTAAGCCTAGGGGTGCCCTAGCCTAAGCCTAGGGATGCCCTAGCCTAAGCCTAGGGATGCCCTAGCCTAAGCCTAGGTGTGCCCTAGCCTAAGCCTAGGGGTGCCCTAGCCTAAGCCTAGGGGTGCCCTAGCCTAAGCCTAGGGGTGCCTTAGCCTTAGCCTAAGCCTAGGGGTGCCCTAGCCTTAGGCTAGGGGAGCCCTAGGCTTAGCCTACGCCTAGGGGTGCCCTAGCCTAAGCCTAGGGGTGCCCAAGCCTAAGCCTATGGGTGCCCTAGCCTAAGCTTAGGGGTGCCCTAGCGTGAGCCTACGGGTGCCCTAGTCTGAGGCTAGGGGAGCCCTAGCCTTAGTCTAGCCTAGGATTGCCCTAGCCTAAGACTAGGGGTGCCATAGCCTGGGTCTAGGGGTGCCCTAGCCTGAGGCTAGGTGAGCCGGGGTGCTCTAGCCTGAGGCTAGGGGAGCCGTAGCCTTAGCCTAAGCCTAGGGGTGCCCTAGCCTAAACCTAGGGGTGCCCTCACCTAAGCCTAGGGGTGCCCTAGCCTAAGCCTAGGGGTGCCCTAGCCTTAGGCTTGGGGAGCCCTAGCCTTAACCTAAACCTAGGGGTGCCCTAGCCGAAGCCTAAGGGTGGCCTAGCCTAAGCCTAGGGGTGCTCTAGCCTAAGGCTAGGGAAGCCCTAGCCTTAGGCTAAGCCTAGGGGTGCCCTAGCCTAAGCCTAGAGGTGCCCTCGCCTGAGGCTAGGGGAGCCCTAGCCTTAGCCTAAGCCTAGGCGTGCCCTAGCCTAAGCCTAAGGGTTCCCTAGCCTGAGCCTAGGGGTGCCCTAGCCTGAGCCTACGGGTGCCCTAGCCTGAGCTAGGGGAGCCCTAGCGTTAGTCTAGCCTAGGATTGCCCTACCCTAAGCCTAGGGGTGTCATAGTCTGAGTCGATGTGTGCTCTACCCTGAGGCTAGGGGAGCCGTAGCCTTAGCCTATGCCTAGGGGAGACCTAGCTAAAGCCTAGGGGTGCCTGGCCAGAGCCTATGGGTGCCCTAGCCTTAGGCTAGGGGAGCCCTAGCCTTTTCCTAAGCCTAGGGGTGCCCTAGCTGATGCCTAGGGGTGCCCTAGCCTGAGCCTAGGGGTGCCATAGCCTTAGGCTTGGGGAGCCCTAGCCTTAGTCTAGCCTAGGATTGCCCTAGTCTAAACCTAGGGGTGTCATAGCCTGAGTCAAGGGGTGCCCTAACTTGAGGCTAGAGGAGCCTTAGCCTTAGCCTAAGCCTATGGGTGCCATAGCCTAAGCATAAGGGTGCCCTAGCCTAAGCCTAGAGGTGCCCTAGCCTAAGCCTGGGGGTGCGACAGCATAAGCCTAGGGGTGCCGTAGCCTAAGCCTAGGGGTGCCCTAGCCTAAGCTTAGGGTTGCCATAGCCTGAGTCTAGGGGTGCACTAGCCTGAGGCTAGGTGAGCCGTAGCCTTAGACCAAGCCTAGGGGAGCCCTAGCTTAAGCCTAGGGGTGGCCTAGCCTAAGCATAGGGTTGCCCAAGCCTAAGTCTAGAGGTGCCCTAGCCTTAAGCTAGGGGAGCCCTAGCCTTTTCCTAAGCCTAGGGGTGCCCTAGCCTAAGCCTAGCGGTGCCCTAGCTTTAGCCTATGGTGCCGTAGCTTTAGGCTAGGGGAAGCCTAGCCTTAGCCTAATCCTAGGGGTGCCCTAGTCTAAGCTTATGGGTGCCCTAGCCTGAGCCTAGGGGAGCCCTAGCCTGAGGGTAGGGGAGCCGTTACCTTAGCCTATGTCTAGGGGTGCCCTAGCCTAAGCCTAGGGGTGCCCTAGCCTAAGCCTAAGGGTGCCCTAGCCTTAGGCTAGGGGTTCCCAAGCCTAAGCCTATGGGTGCCCTAGCCTAAGCCTAGGGGTGCCCTAGCCGAAGCCTAGGGGTGCCCTAGCCTTAGGCTAGGGGAGCCCTAGCCTTAGACTAAGCCTAGGGGTTCCCTAGCCTAAGCCTAAGGGTGCCCAAGCCTAAGCCTAGGGGTGCCCTAGCCTTAGGCTAGGGGAGCCCTAGCCTTAGCCTAAGCCTAGGGGTGCCCTAGCCTTAGCCTAAGCCTAGGGGTGTCCTAGCCTAAGCATAGGGGTGTCCTAGCGTAAGCATAGGGGTGCCCTAGCCTTAGGTTAGGGGAGTCCTAGCCTTAGCCTAAGCCTAGGGGTGCCCTAGCCTAAGCCTAGGGCTGCCCTAGCCTAAGCCTAGGGGTGCCCTAGCCTTAGGCTAGGGGAGCCCTAGCCTTAGCCTAAGCCTAGGGGTGCCCTAGCCTAAGCCTAGGGATGCCCTAGCCTAAGCCTAGGGATGCCCTAGCCTAAGCCTAGGTGTGCCCTAGCCTAAGACTAGGTGTGCCCTAGCCTAAGCCTAGGGGTGCCCTAGCCTAAGCCTAGGGGTGCCTTAGCCTTAGCCTAAGCCTAGGGGTGCCCTAGCCTTAGGCTAGGGGAGCCCTAGACTTAGCCTACGCCTAGGGGTGCCCTAGCCTAAGCCTAGGGGTGCCCAAGCCTAAGCCTATGGGTGCCCTAGCCTAAGCTTAGGGGTGCCCTAGCGTGAGCCTACGGGTGCCCTAGTCTGAGGCTAGGGGAGCCCTAGCCTTAGTCTAGCCTAGGATTGCCCTAGCCTAAGCCTAGGGGTGCCATAGCCTGAGTCTAGGGGTGCCCTAGCCTGAGGCTAGGGGAGCCGGGGTGCTCTAGCCTGAGGCTAGGGGAGCCGCAGCCTTAGCCTAAGCCTAGGGGTGCCCTAGCCTAAGCCTAGGGGTTCCCTAGCCTGAGCCTAGGGGTGCCCTAGCCTGAGCCTACGGGTGCCCTAGCCTGAGCTAGGGGAGCCCTAGCGTTAGTCTAGCCTAGGATTGCCCTACCCTAAGCCTAGGGGTGTCATAGTCTCAGTCTATGGGTGCACTAGCCTGAGGCTAGGGGAACCGTAGCCTTAGCCTAAGCCTAGGGGAGACCTAACTAAATCCTAGGGGTGCCCTAGCCTTAGCCTAGGGGTGCCCTAGCCTTAGGCTAGGGGAGCCCTAGCCTTTTCCTAAGCCTAGGGGTGCCCTAGCCAAAGCCTAATGGTGCCCTAGCCTGAGCCTTGGTGTGCCCTAGCCTTAGGCTAGGCGAGCCCTAGCCGTAGCCTAAGCCTAGGGCTGCCCTAGCCTAAGGCTAGGGGTGCCCTTGACTTAGGCTAGGGGAGCCCTAGGCTTAGCCTAAGCCTAGGGGTGCCCTAGCCTAAGCCAGGGGTGCCCTAGCCTAAGCCTAGGGGTGCCCTTGAATAAGCCTAGGGGTGCCCTAGCCTAAGGCTAGTGGTTCCCTAGTCTAAGCCTAGGGGTGCCCTAGCCTGAGCCTAGGGGTGCCCTAGCCTAAGCCTATGGGTGCCCTAGCCTAAGCCTAGGGGTGCCCTAGCCTAAGCCTACGGTTGCCCAAGCCTAAGCCTAGGGGTGCCCTAGCCTTAGGCTTGGGGAGCCCTAGCCTAAGCCTAAGCCTAAGGTTGCCCTAGCCTAAGCCTAGGGGTGCCCTAGCCTAAGCCTAGGGGTGCCCTAGCCTTAGGCTAGGGGAATCCTAGCCTTATCCTAAGCTTAGGGGTGCCCTAGCCTAAGCCTAGGGGTGCTCTAGCCTTAGGCTAGGGGAGCCCTAGCTTTAGCCTAAGCCTAGGCGTGCCCTAGCCTAAGCCTAGGGGTGCCCTAGCCCAAGTTTAGGGTTGCCATAGCCTGAGTCTAGGGGTGCACTAGCCTGAGGCTAGGGCTGCCCTAGCCTAAGCCTAGGGGTGCCCTAGCCTTAGGCTAGGGAAGCCCTAGCCTTTGCCTAAGCTTCGGGGTGCCCTAGCCTTAGCCTAAGCCTAGGGGTGCCCTAACCTAAACCTAGGGCTGCCCTAGCCTAAGCCTAGGGGTGCCCTAGCCTTAGGCTTGGGGAGCCCTAGCCTTAGACTAAGCCTAGGGGATCCCTAGCCTAAGCCTAAGGGTGCCCTAGAATTAGGTTAGGGGATCCCTAGACTTTTCCTAAGCTTAGGGGTACCCTAGCCTAAGCCTAGCGGTGCCCTAGCTTTAGCCTACGGTGCCGTAGCTTTAGGCTAGGGGTACTCTAGCCTTAGCCTAAGCCTAGGGGTGCCCTAGTCTAAGCTTAGGGGTGCCCTAACCTGAGCCTAGGGGAGCCCCAGCCTTAGCCTCAACCTAGAATTGCCCTAGCCTAAGCTTAGGGGTGCCCTAGCCTGAGTCTAGGGGTGCCCTAGCCTGAGGCTAGGGGAGCCGTTTCCTTAGCCTAATTCTAGGGGTACCCTAGCCTAAGCCTAGGGGTGCCCTAGCCTAAGCCTAGGGGTGCCCTAGCCTAAGCCTAGGGGTGTCCTAGCCTAAGCCTAGGGGTTCCCTAGCCTTAGGCTAGGGAAGCCCTAGCCTTTGCCTAAGCCTAGGGGTGCCCTAGCCTAAGCCTAGGGGTTCCCTAGCCTAAGCCTAAGGGTGCCCTAGCCTTAGCCTAAGCCTAGGGGTGTCCTAGCCAAAGCATAGGGGTGTCCTAGCGTAAGCATAGGGGTGCCCTAGCCTTAGGCTAGGGGAGTCCTAGCCTTAGCCTAAGCCTAGGGGTGGCCTAGCCTAAGTCTAGGGATGCCCTAGCCTAAGCCTAGGGGTGCCCTAGCCTTAGCCTACGCCTAGGGGTGCCCTAGCCTAAGCCTAGGGTTGCCCAAGCCTAAGCCTAGGGGTGCCCTAGCCTAAGCCTAGGGGTGCCTTAGCCTTAGCCTAAGCCTAGGGGTGCCCTAGCCTTAGGCTAGGGGAGCCCTAGCCTTAGCTTACGCCTAGGGGTGCCCTAGCCTAAGCCTAGGGGTGCCCTAGCCTAAGCCTATGGGTGCCCTAGCCTAAGCTTAGGGGTGCCCTAGCGTGAGCCTACGGGTGCCCTAGTCTGAGGCTAGGGGAGCCCTAGCCTTAGTCTAGCCTAGGATTGCCCTAGCCTATGCCTAGGGGTGCCATAGCCTGAGTCTAGGGGTACCCTAGCCTGAGGCTAGGGGAGCCGGGGTGCTCTAGCCTGAGGCTAGGGGAGCCGTAGCCTTCGCCTAAGCCTAGGGTTGCCCTAGCCTAAACCTAGGGGTGCCCTAGCCTAAGCCTTGGGGTGTCCTAGCCTAAGCCTAGGGGTGCCCTAGCCTAAGCCTAGCGGTGCCCTAGCCTTAGGCTTGGGGAGCCCTAGCCTTAACCTAAGCCTAGGCGTGCCCTAGCCGAAGCCTAAGCGTGGCCTAGCCTATGCCTGGAGGTGCCCTAGCCTGGGCCTATGGGAGCCATAGCCTTAGCCTAAGCCTAGGGGTGCCCTAGCCTAAGCCTAAGGGTTCCCTAGCCTGAGCCTAGGGGTGCCCTAGCCTGAGCCTACGGGTGCCCTAGCCTGAGCAAGGGGAGCCCTAGCGTTAGTCTAGCCTAGGATTGCCCTACCCTAAGCGTAGGGGTGTCATAGTCTGAGTCTATGTGTGCACAAGCCTGAGGCTAAAGGAGCCATAGCCTTAGCCTAAGCCTAGGGGAGACCTAGCTAAAGCCTAGGGGTGCCCTATCCTGAGCTTAGGGGTGCCCTAGCCTTAGGCTATGGGAGCCCTAGCTTTTTCCTAAGCCTAGGGGTGCCCTAGCCGAAGCCCAGGGGTGCCCTAGCCTGAGCCTACGGGTGCCATAGCCTTAGGCTTAGGGAGCCCTAGCCTTAGTCTAGCCTAGGATTGCCCTAGTCTAAGCCTAGGGGTGCCATAGCCTGAGTCAAGGGGTGCCCTAACCTGAGGCTAGGGGAGCCGTAGCCTAAGCCTAAGCCTAGGGGTGCCATAGCCTTATGCTAGGGGAGCCCTAGCCTTAACCTATGCCTGGTGTGCCTTAGCCTAAGCCTAGAGATGCCCTTTACTAAGCCTAGGGGTGCCCTAGCCTAAGACTAGGGGTGCCATAGCCTAAGCCTAGGGGTGCCATAGCCTTAGGCTAGGCGAGCCCTAGACTTAGTCTAAGCCTAGGGGTGCCCTAGCCTAAGCCTGGGGGTGCCCTAGCCTAAGCCTCGAGGTGACCTAGTAAGCCTAAGGGTGACCTAGCCTAAGCCTAGGGGTACTCTAGCCTAAGTCTAGGGGTGCCATAGCCTTAGGCTAGGGGAGCTCTAGCCTTACCCTAAGCCTAGGGGTGCCTTAGCCTAAGCCTAGGGGTGCCTTAGCCTAAGCCTAGGGGTGCCTTAGCCTAAGCCTAGGGGTTCCCTAGCCTTAGGCTAGGGGAACCCTAGCCTTAGTTTAAGCCTAGGTGTGTCCTAGCCTAAGCCTAGGGATGCCCTAGCCTTATGCTAGGAGAGCCCTAGACTTAGCCTAAGCCTAGGGGTGCCCTAGCCTAAGCCTAGGGGTGCCCTACCCTAATCCTTGGGATGCCTTAGCCTAAGCCTAGTGGTGCCCTAGCCTAAGATTAGGTGTTCCCTAGCCTAAGCCTAGAGGTGCCCTAGCCTATGCCTAGGGGTGCCCTAGCCTAAGGGTAGGGGTGCCCTAGCCTTAGGCTAGGGAAGCCCTAACCTTAGCCTAAGCCTAGGGGTGCCCTAGCCTAAGCTTAGGGGTGCCCTAGCCTAAGCCTACGGGTGCCCTAGCCTTAGGTTAGGGGAGCCCTAGCCCTAGATTAAGCCTAGGGATGCCCTAGCCTAAGCCTAGGGGTGCCCTAGCCTTAGTTTGAGCCTAGTGGTGCCCTAGCCTAAGCCTAGGGGAGCCCTAGCCTTAGGCTAGGGGAGCCCTAGCCATAGCCTAAGCCTAGGGGTGCCCTAGCCTAAGCCTAGGGGTGCCCAAACCTTAGGCTAGGGGAGCCCTAGCCTTAGCCTAAGCCTAGGGGTGCCCTAACCTAAGCCTAGGGGTGCCCTATTGTAAGCCTAGGGGTGCCCTAACCAAAGCCTAGGGGTGCCCTAGCCTTAGGCTATGGGAACCCTAGCCTTAGCCTAAGCCTGGGGGTGCCTTAGCCTAAGCCTAGGGATGCCCTATCCTAAGCCTAGGGTTGCCCTAGCCTAAGCCTAGGGGTGCGCTAGCCTAAGCCTAGGGGTGCCCTAGCCTTAGACTAGGGGAGCCCTAGCCTTAGTTTGAGCCCAGGGGTGCCGTAGCCTAAGCCTAGGGGTGCCCTAGCCTAAGCCTAGGGGTGCCCTAGCCTAAGCCTAGGGGTGCCCAAACCTTAGGCTAGGGGAGCCCTAGCCTTAGCCTAAGCCTAGGGGTGCCCTAACCTAAGCCTAAGGGTGCCCTATTGTAAGCCTAGGGGTGCCCTAGCCTAAGCCTAGGTGTGCCCTAGCCTTAGGCTATGGGAACCCTAGCTTTAGCCTAAGCCTGGGGGTGCCTTAGCCTCAGCCTAGGGATGCCCTACCCTAAGCCTAGCGGTGCCCTAGCCTAAGCTAGGGGTGCCATAGTAAGAGTAGGGGTGCCCTAGCCTAAGACTAGGGGTGCCCAGGCTAAGCCTAGTGGTGCCATAGCCTTAGGCTAGCGGAGCCCTAGCCTTAGCCTAAGTCTAGGGGTGCCTTAGCCTAAGCCTTGGGGTGCCCTAGCCTAAGCCTAGGGGTTCCCTAGCCTTAGGCTATGGGAACCCTAGCCTTAGCCTATGCTGGGGGTGCCTTAGCCTAAGCCAAGGGATGCCCTATCCTAAGCCTAGGGGTGCCCTAGCCTAAGCCTAGAGGTGCCATAGCCTTAGGCTAGGGGAGACCTAGATTAGCCTAAGTCTAGGGGTGCCCTAGCCTAAGCCAAGGGGTGCCCAAGTCTAAGACTAGGGGTGCCCTAGTAAGCCTAGGGGTGCCCTAGCCTAAGCCTAGGGGTGCCATAGCCTTATGATAGGGGAACCCTAGCCTTAGCCTATGCCTGGTGTGCCTTAGCCTAAGCCTAGAGATGCCCTTTCCTAAGCCTAGGGGTGCCCTAGCCTAAGCCTAGGGGTGCGCTAGCCTAAGCCTAGGGGTGCCCTAGCCTTAGACTAGGGGAGCCCTAGCCTTAGTTTGAGCCCAGGGGTGCCGTAACCTAAGCCTAGGGGTGCCCTAGCCTAAGCCTAGGGGTGCCCTAGCCTAAGCCTAGGGGTGCCCAAACCTTAGGCTAGGGGAGCCCTAGCCTTAGCCTAAGCCTAGGGGTGCCCTAACCAAAGCCTAAGGGTGCCCTATTGTAAGCCTAGGGGTGCCCTAGCCTAAGCCTAGGTGTGCCCTAGCCTTAGGCTATGGGAACCCTAGCTTTAGCCTAAGCCTGGGGGTGCCTTAGCCTCAGCCTAGGGATGCCCTACCCTAAGCCTAGCGGTGCCCTAGCCTAAGCTAGGGGTGCCATAGTAAGAGTAGGGGTGCCCTAGCCTAAGACTAGGGGTGCCCAGGCTAAGCCTAGTGGTGCCATAGCCTTAGGCTAGCGGAGCCCTAGCCTTAGCCTAAGTCTAGGGGTGCCTTAGCCTAAGCCTTGGGGTGCCCTAGCCTAAGCCTAGGGGTTCCCTAGCCTTAGGCTATGGGAACCCTAGCCTTAGCCTATGCTAGGGGTGCCTTAGCCTAAGCCTAGAGATGCCCTTTCCTAAGCCTAGGGGTGCCCTAGCCTAAGCCTAGGGGTGCCATAGCCTTAGGCTAGGCGAGCCCTAGACTTAGCCTAAGCCTAGGGGTGCCCTAGCCTAAGCCTGGGGGTGCCCTAGCCTAAGCCTAGCGGTGCCCTAGTAAGCCTAAGGGTGACCTAGCCTTAGGCTAGGGGAGCCCTAGCCTAAGCCTAAGCCTAGGCCTGCCCTAGCCTAAGCCTAGGCGTGCCCTAGCCTAAACCTAGGGGTGCCCTAGCCTTAGGCTAGGGGAGCCCTAGCCTTAGCCTAAGAGTAGGGGTGCCCTAGCCTAAGCCTAGGGGTGCCCTATCATAAGCCTGAGGGTACCCTAGCCTAAGCCTAGGGGTGCCCTAGCCTTAGGCTAGGAGACTCTTAGCCTTAGCCTAAGCCTAGGGGTGCCATAGCCTAAGCCTAGGGGTGCCCTTGCCTTAGGATAGGGGAGCCCTAGTCTTAGCCTAAGCCTAGGGGTGCCCTAGCCTAAGACTAGGGGTGCCCTAGCCTAAGCCTAGGAGTGCCCTATCCTAAGCCTAGGGGTGCCCTAGCCTTAGGCTAGGGGTGCCCTAGCCTAAGCCTAAGGGTTCCCTAGCCTTAGGCTAGGGAAGCCCTAGCCTTAGCCTAAGCCTGGGGTGCCCTAGCCTAAGCCTAGGGGTGCCCTAGCCTAAGCCTAGGGGTAGCCTAGCCTAAGCCGAGGGGTACCCTAGCGTAAGCCTAGGGGTGCCCTAGCCTTAGGATAGGGGAGCCCTAGTTTTAGCCTAAGCCTAGGGGTGCCTTAGCCTAAGATTAGGGGTGCCCTAGCCTAAGCCTAGGAGTGCCCTATCCTAAGCCTAGGGGTGTCCTAGCCTAAGCTAGGGGTGTCCTAGCCTAAGCCTAGGGGTGCCCTCGCCTAAGCCTAGGGGTGCCCTATCCTAAGCCTAGGGGTGCCCTTGCCTAAGCCTAAGGGTGCCCTAGCCTAAGCCTAGGGGGTGCCCTAGCCTTAGGTTAGGGGAGCCCCAGCCTTAGCTTAAGCCTAGGGGTGCCCTAGCCTAAGTTTAGGGGTGCCCTAACCTAAGCCTAGGGGTGCCCTAGCCTTAAGCTTGGGGAGCCCTAGCCTTAGCCTAAGCCTAGGGGTGCCATAGCCTAAGCCTAGGGGTGCCCTAGCCTTAGCCTAGGGGTGCCTTAGCCTTAGGCTAGGGCAGCCCTAGCCTTAGCTTAAGCCTAGGGGTGCCCTAGCCTAAGCCTAGGGGTTCCCTAGCCTTAGGCTAGGGGAGCCCTAGCCTTAGCCTAAGCCTAGGGGTGCCCTAGGCTAAGCCTAGGGGTGCCCGAGCCTAAGCCTAGGGGTGCCCTAGCCTAAGCCAAGGGGTGCCTTAGCCTTAGGCTAGGGGAGCCCTAGCCTTAGCTTAAGCCTAGGGGTGCCCTAGCCTAAGCCTAGGGGTGCCATAGCCTTAAGCTTGGGGAGCCCTAGCCTTATCCTAAGCCTAGGGGTGCCGTCGCCTAAGCCTAGGGGTGCCCTCGCCTAAGCCTAGGGGTGCCTTAGCCTTAGGCTAGGGGAGCCCTAGCCTTAACCTAAGCCTAGTGGTGCCCTAGTCTAAGCCTAGGGGTGCCCTAGCATAAGTTTAGGGGTGCTCTAGCCTAAGCCTCGGGGTGCCCTAGCCTTAGGCTTGGGGAGCCCTAGCCTTAGCCTAATCCTAGGGGTGCCCTAGCCTAAGCCTAGGGGTGCCTTAGCCTTAGGCTAGGGGAGCCCTAGCCTTAGACTAAGCTACGGATGCCCTAGCCTAAACTTAGAGGTGCCCTAGCCGAACCTAGGGGTGCCCTAACATTAGGCTAGGGGAGCCCTAGCCTTAGGCTAAGCGTAGGGGTGCCCTAGCCTAAGCCTAGGGGTGCCCAACCGTAAGCCTAGGGATGCCCAAGCCTAAGCCTAGGGGTGCCCTAGCCTTAGGCTATGGGAGCCCTAGCCTTAGCCTAAGCCCAGGGGTGCCCAAGCCTAAGCCTAGGGGTGCCCTGGCCTAAGCCTAGGGGTGCCCTGGACTAAGCCTAGGGGTGCCCTGGCCTAAGGCTAGGGGTGCCCTAGTATTAGGATAGGGGAGCCCTAGCATTAGCCTAAGCCTAGGGGTGCCCTAGCCTAAGCCTAGGGGTGCCCTAGCCTAAGCTTAGGGGTGCACTAGCCTAAGCCTAGGGGTGCCTTAGCCTAAGCCTATGGGTACCCTAGCCTTAGGCTAGGGGAGCCATAGCCTTAGCCTAAGCCTTGGGGTGCCCTAGCCTAAGCCTAGGGCTGTCCTAGCCTAAGCCTAGGGGTGCCCTAGCCTAAGCTTAGGGGTGCCCTAGTCTAAGCCTAGGGGTGCCTGAACCTAAGCCTAGGGGTGCCCTAACCTAAGCCTAGGGGTGCCCTAGCCTTAGCCTAGGGGTGCCTTAGCCTAAGCCTAGGGGTGCCCTAGCCTAAGCCAAGGGGTGCCTTAGCCTTAGGCTAGGGGAGCTCTAGCCTTAGCTTAAGCCTAGGGGTGCCCTAGCCTAAGCCTAGGGGTGCCATAGCCTTAAGCTTGGGGAGCCCTAGCCTTATCCTAAGCCTAGGGGTGCCGTCGCCTAAGCCTAGGGGTGCCCTAGCCTAAGCCTAGGGGTGCCATAGCCTTATGATAGGGGAACCCTAGCCTTAGCCTATGCCTGGTGTGCCTTAGCCTAAGCCTAGAGATGCCCTTTCCTAAGCCTAGGGGTGCCCTAGCCTAAGCCTAGGGGTGCCATAGCCTTAGGCTAGGCGAGCCCTAGACTTAGCCTAAGCCTAGGGGTGCCCTAGCCTAAGCCTGGGGGTGCCCTAGCCTAAGCCTAGGGGTGCCCTAGTAAGCCTAAGGGTGACCTAGCCTTAGGCTAGGGGAGCCCTAGCCTAAGCCTAAGCCTAGGCCTGCCCTAGCCTAAGCCTAGGCGTGCCCTAGCCTAAACCTAGGGGTGCCCTAGCCTTAGGCTAGGGGAGCCCTAGCCTTAGCCTAAGAGTAGGGGTGCCCTAGCCTAAGCCTAGGGGTGCCCTATCATAAGCCTGAGGGTACCCTAGCCTAAGCCTAGGGGTGCCCTAGCCTTAGGCTAGGAGACCCTTAGCCTTAGCCTAAGCCTAGGGGTGCCATAGCCTAAGCCTAGGGGTGCCCTTGCCTTAGGATAGGGGAGCCCTAGTCTTAGCCTAAGCCTAGGGGTGCCCTAGCCTAAGACTAGGGGTGCCCTAGCCTAAGCCTAGGAGTGCCCTATCCTAAGCCTAGGGGTGCCCTAGCCTTAGGCTAGGGGTGCCCTAGCCTAAGCCTAAGGGTTCCCTAGCCTTAGGCTAGGGAAGCCCTAGCCTTAGCCTAAGCCTGGGGTGCCCTAGCCTAAGCCTAGGGGTGCCCTAGCCTAAGCCTAGGGGTAGCCTAGCCTAAGCCGAGGGGTACCCTAGCGTAAGCCTAGGGGTGCCCTAGCCTTAGGATAGGGGAGCCCTAGTTTTAGCCTAAGCCTAGGGGTGCCTTAGCCTAAGATTAGGGGTGCCCTAGCCTAAGCCTAGGAGTGCCCTATCCTAAGCCTAGGGGTGTCCTAGCCTAAGCTAGGGGTGTCCTAGCCTAAGCCTAGGGGTGCCCTCGCCTAAGCCTAGGGGTGCCCTATCCTAAGCCTAGGGGTGCCCTTGCCTAAGCCTAAGGGTGCCCTAGCCTAAGCCTAGGGGGTGCCCTAGCCTTAGGTTAGGGGAGCCCCAGCCTTAGCTTAAGCCTAGGGGTGCCCTAGCCTAAGTTTAGGGGTGCCCTAACCTAAGCCTAGGGGTGCCCTAGCCTTAAGCTTGGGGAGCCCTAGCCTTAGTCTAAGCCTAGGGGTGCCATAGCCTAAGCCTAGGGGTGCCCTAGCCTTAGCCTAGGGGTGCCTTAGCCTTAGGCTAGGGCAGCCCTAGCCTTAGCTTAAGCCTAGGGGTGCCCTAGCCTAAGCCTAGGGGTTCCCTAGCCTTAGGCTAGGGGAGCCCTAGCCTTAGCCTAAGCCTAGGGGTGCCCTAGGCTAAGCCTAGGGGTGCCCGAGCCTAAGCCTAGGGGTGCCCTAGCCTAAGCCAAGGGGTGCCTTAGCCTTAGGCTAGGGGAGCCCTAGCCTTAGCTTAAGCCTAGGGGTGCCCTAGCCTAAGCCTAGGGGTGCCATAGCCTTAAGCTTGGGGAGCCCCAGCCTTATCCTAAGCCTAGGGGTGCCGTCGCCTAAGCCTAGGGGTGCCCTCGCCTAAGCCTAGGGGTGCCTTAGCCTTAGGCTAGGGGAGCCCTAGCCTTAACCTAAGCCTAGTGGTGCCCTAGTCTAAGCCTAGGGGTGCCCTAGCATAAGTTTAGGGGTGCTCTAGCCTAAGCCTCGGGGTGCCCTAGCCTTAGGCTTGGGGAGCCCTAGCCTTAGCCTAATCCTAGGGGTGCCCTAGCCTAAGCCTAGGGGTGCCTTAGCCTTAGGCTAGGGGAGCCCTAGCCTTAGACTAAGCTACGGATGCCCTAGCCTAAACTTAGAGGTGCCCTAGCCGAACCTAGGGGTGCCCTAACATTAGGCTAGGGGAGCCCTATCCTTAGGCTAAGCGTAGGGGTGCCCTAGCCTAAGCCTAGGGGTGCCCAACCGTAAGCCTAGGGATGCCCAAGCCTAAGCCTAGGGGTGCCCTAGCCTTAGGCTATGGGAGCCCTAGCCTTAGCCTAAGCCCAGGGGTGCCCAAGCCTAAGCCTAGGGGTGCCCTGGCCTAAGCCTAGGGGTGCCCTGGACTAAGCCTAGGGGTGCCCTGGCCTAAGGCTAGGGGTGCCCTAGTATTAGGATAGGGGAGCCCTAGCATTAGCCTAAGCCTAGGGGTGCCCTAGCCTAAGCCTAGGGGTGCCCTAGCCTAAGCTTAGGGGTGCACTAGCCTAAGCCTAGGGGTGCCTTAGCCTAAGCCTATGGGTACCCTAGCCTTAGGCTAGGGGAGCCATAGCCTTAGCCTAAGCCTTGGGGTGCCCTAGCCTAAGCCTAGGGCTGTCCTAGCCTAAGCCTAGGGGTGCCCTAGCCTAAGCTTAGGGGTGCCCTAGTCTAAGCCTAGGGGTGCCCGAACCTAAGCCTAGGGGTGCCCTAACCTAAGCCTAGGGGTGCCCTAGCCTTAGCCTAGGGGTGCCTTAGCCTAAGCTTAGGGGTGCCCTAGCCTAAGCCAAGGGGTGCCTTAGCCTTAGGCTAGGGGAGCTCTAGCCTTAGCTTAACCCTAGGGGTGCCCTAGCCTAAGCCTAGGGGTGCCATAGCCTTAAGCTTGGGGAGCCCTAGCCTTATCCTAAGCCTAGGGGTGCCGTCGCCTAAGCCTAGGGGTGCCCTCGCCTAAGCCTAGGGGTGCCTTAGCCTTAGGCTAGGGGAGCCCTAGCCTTAACCTAAGCCTAGTGGTGCCCTAGTCTAAGCCTAGGGGTGCCCTAGCATAAGTTTAGGGGTGCTCTAGCCTAAGCCTCGGGGTGCCCTAGCCTTAGGCTTGGGGAGCCCTAGCCTTAGCCTAATCCTAGGGGTGCCCTAGCCTAAGCCTAGGGGTGCCTTAGCCTTAGGCTAGGGGAGCCCTAGCCTTAGAGTAAGCTACGGATGCCCTAGCCTAAACTTAGAGGTGCCCTAGCCGAACCTAGGGGTGCCCTAACATTAGGCTAGGGGAGCCCTAGCCTTAGGCTAAGCGTAGGGGTGCCCTAGCCTAAGCCTAGGGATGCCCAAGCCTAATCCTAGGGGTGCCCTAGCCTTAGGCTATGGGAGCCCTAGCCTTAGCCTAAGCCCAGGGGTGCCCAAGCCTAAGCCTAGGGGTGCCCTGGCCTAAGCCTAGGGGTGCCCTGGACTAAGCCTAGGGGTGCCCTGGCCTAAGGCTAGGGGTGCCCTAGTATTAGGATAGGGGAGCCCTAGCCTTAGCCTAAGCCTAGGGGTGCCCTAGCCTAAGCCTAGGGGTGCCCTAGCCTAAGCTTAGGGGTGCACTAGCCTAAGCCTAGGGGTGCCTTAGCCTAAGCCTATGGGTACCCTAGCCTTAGGCTAGGGGAGCCGTAGCCTTAGCCTAAGCCTTGGGGTGCCCTAGCCTAAGCCTAGGGGTGTCCTAGCCTAAGCCTAGGGGTGCCCTAGCCTAAGCTTAGGGGTGCCCTAGTCTAAGCCTAGGGGTGCCCGAACCTAAGCCTAGGGGTGCCCGAGCCTAAGCCTAGGGGTGCCCTAGCCTAAGACAAGGGGTGCCTTAGCCTTAGGCTAGGGGAGCCCTAGCCTTAGCTTAAGCCTAGGGGTGCCCTAGCCTAAGCCTAGGGGTGCCATAGCCTTAAGCTTGGGGAGCCCTAGCCTTATCCTAAGCCTAGGGGTGCCGTCGCCTAAGCCTAGGGGTGCCCTCGCCTAAGCCTAGGGGTGCCTTAGCCTTAGGCTAGGGGAGCCCTAGCCTTAACCTAAGCCTAGTGGTGCCCTAGTCTAAGCCTAGGGGTGCCCTAGCATAAGTTTAGGGGTGCTCTAGCCTAAGCCTCGGGGTGCCCTAGCCTTAGGCTTGGGGAGCCCTAGCCTTAGCCTAATCCTAGGGGTGCCCTAGCCTAAGCCTAGGGGTGCCTTAGCCTTAGGCTAGGGGAGCCCTAGCCTTAGACTAAGCTACGGATGCCCTAGCCTAAACTTAGAGGTGCCCTAGCCGAACCTAGGGGTGCCCTAACATTAAGCTAGGGGAGCCCTAGCCTTAGGCTAAGCGTAGGGGTGCCCTAGCCTAAGCCTAGGGGTGCCCAACCGTAAGCCTAGGGATGCCCAAGCCTAAGCCTAGGGGTGCCCTAGCCTTAGGCTATGGGAGCCCTAGCCTTAGCCTAAGCCCAGGGGTGCCCAAGCCTAAGCCTAGGGGTGCCCTGGCCTAAGCCTAGGGGTGGCCTGGACTATGCCTAGGGGTGCCCTGGCCTAAGGCTAGGGGTGCCCTAGTATAAGGATAGGGGAGCCCTAGCATTAGCCTAAGCCTAGGGGTGCACTAGCCTAAGCCTAGGGGTGCCCTAGCCTAAGCTTAGGGGTGCACTAGCCTAAGCCTAGGGGTGCCTTAGCCTAAGCCTATGGGTACCCTAGCCTTAGGCTAGGGGAGCCATAGCCTTAGCCTAAGCCTTGGGGTGCCCTAGCCTAAGCCTAGGGCTGTCCTAGCCTAAGCCTAGGGGTGCCCTAGCCTAAGCTTAGGGGTGCCCTAGTCTAAGCCTAGGGGTGCCCGAACCTAAGCCTAGGGGTGCCCTAACCTAAGCCTAGGGGTGCCCTAGCCTTAGCCTAGGGGTGCCTTAGCCTTAGCCTAGGGGTGCCCTAGCCTAAGCCAAGGGGTTCCTTAGCCTTAGGCTAGGGGAGCTCTAGCCTTAGCTTAAGCCTAGGGGTGCCCTAGCCTAAGCCTAGGGGTGCCATAGCCTTAAGCTTGGGGAGCCCTAGCCTTATCCTAAGCCTAGGGGTGCCGTCGCCTAAGCCTAGGGGTGCCCTCGCCTAAGCCTAGGGGTGCCTTAGCCTTAGGCTAGGGGAGCCCTAGCCTTAACCTAAGCCTAGTGGTGCCCTAGTCTAAGCCTAGGGGTGCCCTAGCATAAGTTTAGGGGTGCTCTAGCCTAAGCCTCGGGGTGCCCTAGCCTTAGGCTTGGGGAGCCCTAGCCTTAGCCTAATCCTAGGGGTGCCCTAGCCTAAGCCTAGGGGTGCCTTAGCCTTAGGCTAGGGGAGCCCTAGCCTTAGAGTAAGCTACGGATGCCCTAGCCTAAACTTAGAGGTGCCCTAGCCGAACCTAGGGGTGCCCTAACATTAGGCTAGGGGAGCCCTAGCCTTAGGCTAAGCGTAGGGGTGCCCTAGCCTAAGCCTAGGGGTGCCCAACCCTAAGCCTAGGGATGCCCAAGCCTAAGCCTAGGGGTGCCCTAGCCTTAGGCTATGGGAGCCCTAGCCTTAGCCTAAGCCCAGGGGTGCCCAAGCCTAAGCCTAGGGGTGCCCTGGCCTAAGCCTAGGGGTGCCCTGGACTAAGCCTAGGGGTGCCCTGGCCTAAGGCTAGGGGTGCCCTAGTATTAGGATAGGGGAGCCCTAGCCTTAGCCTAAGTCTTGGGGTGCCCTAGCCTAAGCCTAGGGGTGCCCTAGCCTAAGCTTAGGGGTGCACTAGCCTAAGCCTAGGGGTGCCTTAGCCTAAGCCTATGGGTACCCTAGCCTTAGGCTAGGGGAGCCGTAGCCTTAGCCTAAGCCTTGGGGTGCCCTAGCCTAAGCCTAGTGGTGTCCTAGCCTAAGCCTAGGGGTGCCCTAGCCTAAGCTTAGGGGTGCCCTAGTCTAAGCCTAGGGGTGCCCGAACCTAAGCCTAGGGGTGCCCTAACCTAAGCCTAGGGGTGCCTTAGCCTTAGGCTAGGGGAGCCCTAGCCTTGGCTTAAGCCTAGGGGTGCCCTAGCCTAAGCCTAGGGGTGCCCTAGCCAAAGCCTAGGGGTGCGATAGCCTTAGCCTACGGGTGCCCAATCCTAAGCCTAAGGGTGCCCTAGCCTTAGGCTAGGGGAGCCCTAGCCTAAGCATAAGCCTATTGGTTCCCTACCCTAAGCCTAGGGGTGCCCTAGCCTAAGCCTAGGGGTGCCCTAGCCTTAGGCTAGGGGAGCCCTAGCCTTAGCCTAAGCCTAGGGGTGCCCTAGCCTAAGCCTAGGGGTGCCCTCGCCTAAGCCTAGGGGTGCCCTAGCCTTAGGCTAGGGGAGCCCTAGACTTATCCTAAGCCTAGGGGTGCCCTAGCCTTAGGCTAGGGGAGCCCTAGCCTAAGCATAAGCCTATTGGTGCCCTACCTTAAGCCTAGGGGTGCCCTAGCCTAAGCCTAGGGGTGCCCTAGCCTAAGGCTAGGGGAGCCCTAGACTTAGCCTAAGCCTAGGGGTGCCCTAGCCTAAGCCTAGGGGTGCCCTAGTAAGAGTAGGGGTGCCCTAGCCTAAGACTAGGGGTGCCCAGGCTAAGCCTAGTGGTGCCATAGCCTTAGGCTAGCGGAGCCCTAGCCTTAGCCTAAGTCTAGGGGTGCCTTAGCCTAAGCCTTGGGGTGCCCTAGCCTAAGCCTAGGGGTTCCCTAGCCTTAGGCTATGGGAACCCTAGCCTTAGCCTATGCTGGGGGTGCCTTAGCCTAAGCCAAGGGATGCCCTATCCTAAGCCTAGGGGTGCCCTAGCCTAAGCCTAGAGGTGCCATAGCCTTAGGCTAGGGGAGCCCTAGATTAGCCTAAGTCTAGGGGTGCCCTAGCCTAAGCCAAGGGGTGCCCTAGTCTAAGACTAGGGGTGCCCTAGTAAGCCTAGGGGTGCCCTAGCCTAAGCCTAGGGGTGCCATAGCCTTATGATAGGGGAACCCTAGCCTTAGCCTATGCCTGGTGTGCCTTAGCCTAAGCCTAGAGATGCCCTTTCCTAAGCCTAGGGGTGCCCTAGCCTAAGCCTAGGGGTGCCATAGCCTTAGGCTAGGCGAGCCCTAGACTTAGCCTAAGCCTAGGGGTGCCCTAGCCTAAGCCTGGGGGTGCCCTAGCCTAAGCCTAGGGGTGCCCTAGTAAGCCTAAGGGTGACCTAGCCTTAGGCTAGGGGAGCCCTAGCCTAAGCCTAAGCCTAGGCCTGCCCTAGCCTAAGCCTAGGCGTGCCCTAGCCTAAACCTAGGGGTGCCCTAGCCTTAGGCTAGGGGAGCCCTAGCCTTAGCCTAAGAGTAGGGGTGCCCTAGCCTAAGCCTAGGGGTGCCCTATCATAAGCCTGAGGGTACCCTAGCCTAAGCCTAGGGGTGCCCTAGCCTTAGGCTAGGAGACCCTTAGCCTTAGCCTAAGCCTAGGGGTGCCCTAGCCTAAGCCTAGGGGTGCCCTTGCCTTAGGATAGGGGAGCCCTAGTCTTAGCCTAAGCCTAGCGGTGCCCTAGCCTAAGACTAGGGGTGCCCTAGCCTAAGCCTAGGAGTGCCCTATCCTAAGCCTAGGGGTGCCCTAGCCTAAGCCTAAGGGTTCCCTAGCCTTAGGCTAGGGAAGCCCTAGCCTTAGCCTAAGCCTAGGGGTGCCCTAGCCTAAGACTAGGGGTGCCCTAGCCTAAGCCTAGGGGTAGCCTAGCCTAAGCCGAGGGGTACCCTAGCGTAAGCCTAGGGGTGCCCTAGCCTTAGGATAGGGGAGCCCTAGTTTTAGCCTAAGCCTAGGGGTGCCTTAGCCTAAGATTAGGGGTGCCCTAGCCTAAGCCTAGGAGTGCCCTATCCTAAGCCTAGGGGTGCCCTAGCCTTAGGCTAGGGGAACCCTAGCCTTAGACTAAACCTAGGGGTGTCCTAGCCTAAGCTAGGGGTGTCCTAGCCTAAGCCTAGGGGTGCCCTCGCCTAAGCCTAGGGGTGCCCTATCCTAAGCCTAGGGGTGCCCTAGCCAAAGCCTAGGGGTGCGATAGCCTTAGCCTACGGGTGCCCAATCCTAAGCCTAAGGGTGCCCTAGCCTTAGGCTAGGGGAGCCCTAGCCTAAGCATAAACCTATTGGTGCCCTACCCTAAGCCTAGGGGTGCCCTAGCCTAAGCCTAGGGGTGCCCTAGCCTTAGGCTAGGGGAGCCCTAGCCTTAGCCTAAGCCTAGGGGTGCCCTAGCCTAAGCCTAGGGGTGCCCTCGCCTAAGCCTAGGGGTGCCCTAGCCTTAGGCTAGGGGAGCCCTAGCCTTAAACCAAGCCTAGCGGTGCCCTAGCCTAAGCATATGGGTGCCCTATCCTAAGCCTAGGGGTGTCCTAGCCTAAGCCTAGGGGTGCCCTAGCCTAAGCCTAGGGGTGCCCTAGCCTTAGGCTAGGGGAGCCCTAGCCTTAGCCTAAGCCTAGGGGTGCCGACAGCCTAAGCCTAGGGGTTCCCTAGCCTATGCCTAGGGGTGCCCTAGTAAGCCTAGGGGTGCCCTAGCCTAAGCCTAGGGGTACCCTAGCCTAAGCCTAGGGGTACCCTAGCCTTAGGCAAGGGGAGCCCTAGCCTTAGCCTAAGCCTAGGTGTGCCCTAGCCTAAGCCTAGGGGTGCCCTAGCCTAAGCCTAGGGGTGCCCTATCCTAAGCCTAGGGGTGCCCTTGCCTAATCCTTAGGGTGCCCTAGCCTAAGCCTAGGGGGTGCCCTAGCCTTAGGTTAGGGGAGCCCCAGTCTTACCTTAAGCCTAGGGGTGCCCTAGCCTAAGTATAGGGGTGCCCTAACCTAAGCCTAGGGGTGCCCTAACCTTAAGCTTGGGGAGCCCTAGCCTTAGCCTAAGCCTAGGGGTGCCCTAGCCTAAGCCTAGGGGTGCCATAGCCTAAGCCTAGGCGTGCCCTAGCCTAAGCCTAGGGGTTCCATAGCCTTAGGCTAGGGGAGCCCTAGCCTTAGCATAAGCCTAGGGGTGCCCTAGGTTAAGCCTAGGAGTGCCCGAGCCTAAGCCTAGGGGTGCCCTAGCCTAAGCCAAGCGGTAACTTAGCCTTAGGCTAGGGGAGCCCTAGCCTTAGCTTAAGCCTAGGGGTGCCCTAGCCTAAGCCTAGGGGTGCCCTAGCCTTAAGCTTGGGGAGCCCTAGCCTTAGCCTAAGCCTAGGGGTGCCGTCGCCTAAGCCTAGGGGTGACCTCGCCTAAGCCTAGGGGTGCCTTAGCCTTAGGCTAGGGGAGCCCTAGCCTTAACCTAAGCCTATTGGTGCCCTAGTCTAAGCCTAGGGGTGCCCTAGCATAAGTTTAGGGGTGCCCTAGCCTAAGCCTAGGGGTGCCCTAGCCTTAGGCTTGGGGAGCCCTAGCCTTAGCCTAATCCTAGGGGTGCCCTAGCAAAGCCTAGGTGTGCCCTAGCCTTAGGCTAAGGGTGCCCTAGCCTTAGGCTAGGGGTGCCCTAGTCTTAGGCTAGGTGAGCCCTAGCCTTAGCCTAAGTCTAGGGGTGACCTAGCCTAAGCCTAGGGATGCCGTAGCCTTAGGCTAGGGGAGCCCTAGCCTTAGCCTAAGCCTAGGGGTGCCCTAGCCTAAGCCTAGGGGTGCCCTAGCCTAAGCGTAGGGGTGGCCAGCCTTAGGCTATGGGAGCCGTAGCCTAAGCCTAAGCCGAGGGGTGCCCTAGCCTAAGCTTAGGGGTGCCCTAGCCTTGGGCTATCGGAGCCCTAGCCTTAGTCTAAGCCTGGGGGTGCCCTAGCCTAAGTCTAGGGGTGCCCTAGCCTAAGCCTAGGGATGCCCTAGCCTTAGGCTAGGGGAGCCCTAGCCTTAGCCTAAGCCTAGGGATTCCCTACCCTAAGCCTAGGGGTGCCCTAGACTAAGCCTAGGGGTGTCCTAGCCTAAGCCTAGAGGTGCCCTAGCCTAAGCCTAGGGGTGCCCTAGCCTAAGCCTAGCGTTCCCCTAGCCTAAGCCTAGGGGTGCCCTAACCTTAGGCTAGGGGATCCCTAGCCTTAGGCTAATTCTAAGGGTACCCTAGCTAAACCTAGGGGTGCCCTAGCCTAAGGGCTAGGGGAGCCCTAGCCTTAGCCTCAGCCTAGGGGTTACCTAGCCTAAGCCTAGGGGTGACCTAGCCTAAGCCTAGGGGTGCCCTAGCCTAAGCCTAGGAGTGCCCTATCCTAAGCCTAGGGGTGCCCTAGCCTTAGGCTAGGGGAGCCTTAGCCTTAGCCTAAGCCTAGGGGTGCCCTAGCCTAAGCCTAGGGGTACCCTAGCCTAAGCGCAGGGGTTCCCTAGCTTTAGGCTAGGGAAGCCCTACCCTTAGCCTAAGCCTAGGGGTGCCCTAGCCTATGCCTAGGGGTGCCCTAGTAAGCCTAGGGGTGCCCTAGCCTAAGCCTAGGGGTACCCTAGCCTAAGCCTAGGGGTACCCTAGCCTTAGGCAAGGGGAGCCCTAGCCTTAGCCTAAGCCTAGGTGTGCCCTAGCCTAAGCCTAGGGGTGCCCTATCCTAAGCCTAGGGGTGCCCTATCCTAAGCCTAGGGGTGCCCTTGCCTAATCCTTAGGGTGCCCTAGCCTAAGCCTAGGGGGTGCCCTAGCCTTAGGTTAGGGGAGCCCCAGTCTTACCTTAAGCCTAGGGGTGCCCTAGCCTAAGTCTAGGGGTGCCCTAACCTAAGCCTAGGGGTGCCCTAACCTTAAGCTTGGGGAGCCCTAGCCTTAGCCTAAGCCTAGGGGTGCCCTAGCCTAAGCCTAGGGGTGCCATAGCCTAAGCCTAGGCGTGCCCTAGCCTAAGCCTAGGGGTGCCTTAGCCTTAGGCTAGGGCAGCCCTAGCCTTAGCTTAAGCCTAGGGGTGCCCTAGCCTAAGCCTAGGGGTTCCATAGCCTTAGGCTAGGGGAGCCCTAGCCTTAGCATAAGCCTAGGGGTGCCCTAGGTTAAGCCTAGGAGTGCCCGAGCCTAAGCCTAGGGGTGCCCTAGCCTAAGCCAAGCGGTGCCTTAGCCTTAGGCTAGGGGAGCCCTAGCCTTAGCTTAAGCCTAGGGGTGCCCTAGCCTAAGCCTAGGGGTGCCCTAGCCTTAAGCTTGGGGAGCCCTAGCCTTAGCCTAAGCCTAGGGGTGCCGTCGCCTAAGCCTAGGGGTGACCTCGCCTAAGCCTAGGGGTGCCTTAGCCTTAGGCTAGGGGAGCCCTAGCCTTAACCTAATCCTAGGGGTGCCCTAGCCAAAGCCTAGGGGTGCCCTAGCCTTAGGCTAAGGGTGCCCTAGCCTTAGGCTAGGGGTGCCCTAGTCTTAGGCTAGGTGAGCCCTAGCCTTAGCCTAAGTCTAGGGGTGACCTAGCCTAAGCCTAGGGGTGCCCTAGCCTAAGCGTAGGGGTGGCCAGCCTTAGGCTATGGGAGCCGTAGCCTAAGCCTAAGCCGAGGGGTGCCCTAGCCTAAGCTTAGGGGTGCCCTAGCCTTGGGCTATCGGAGCCCTAGCCTTAGTCTAAGCCTGGGGGTGCCCTAGCCTAAGTCTAGGGGTGCCCAATCCTAAGCCTAGGGGTGCCCTTGCCTAAGCGTAAGGGTGCCCTAGCCTAAGCCTAGGGAGTGCCCTAGCCTTAGGTTAAGGGAGCCCCAGTCTTAGCTTAAGCCTAGGGGTGCCCTAGCCTAAGTCTAGGGGTGCCCTAACCTAAGCCTAGGGGTGCCCTAGCCTTAAGTTTGGGGAGCCCAAGCCTTAGCCTAAGCCTAGGGGTGCCCTAGCCTAAGCCTAGGGGTGCCATAGCCTAAGCCTAGGGGTGCCCTAGCCTAAGCCTAGGGGTGCCTTAGCCTTAGGCTAGGGCAGCCCTAGCCTTAGCCTAAGCCTAGGGGTGCCCTAGGCTAAGCCTAGGGGTGCCCTAGCCTAAGTCAAGGGGTGCCTTAGCCTTAGGCTAGGGAAGCCCTAGCCTTAGCTTAAGCCTAGGGGTGCCCTAGCCTAAGCCTAGGGGTGCCCTAGACTTAAGCTTGGGGAGCCCTAGCCTTAGCCTAAGCCTAGGGGTGCCATCAGCTAAGCCTATGGGTGCCCTCGCCTAAGCCTAGGGGTGCCTTAGCCTTAGGCTAGGGGAGCCAAGCCTTAGCCTAAGCTACAGATGCCCTAGCCTAAAATTAGACGTGCCCTAGCCTAAGCCTAGGGGTGCCCTAGCATTAGGCTAGGGGAGCCCTAGCCTTAGGCTAAGCGTAGGGGTGCCCTAGCCTAAGCCTAGGGGTGCCCAACCCTAAGCCTAGGGATGCGCAAGCCTAAGCCTAGGGGTGTCCTAGCCTTAGGCTATGGGAGCCCTAGCCTTAGCCTAAGCCTAGGGGTGCCCTTGCCTAAGCCTAGGGGTGCCCTGGCCTAAGCCTAGGGGTGCCCTGGCCTAAGCCTATGGGTGGCACGACCTAAGGCTAGGGGTGCCCTTGTCTTAGGCTATGGGAGCCTTAGCCTAAGCTTAGGGGTGCCCAAGCCTAAGCCTAGGGGTGCCCTGGCCTAAGCCTAGGGGTGCCCTAGCCTAAGCTTAGGGCTGCACTAGCCTAAGCCTAGGGGTGCCCTAGCCTAAGCCTAGGGGTGCCCTAGCCTAAGCCTAGGGGTGCCCTAGCCTTAGGCTAGGGGAGCCCTAGCCTAAGCATAAACCTATTGGTGCCCTAGCCTAAGCCTAGGGGTGCCCAAGCCAAAGCCTAGGGGTTCCCTGGCCTAAGCCTAGGGGTGCCCTAGCCTAAGCTTAGGGCTGCCCTAGCCTAAGCCTAGGGGTGCCCTAGCCTAAGCCTAGGGGTTCCCTAGCCTAAGCCTAGGGGTGCCCTTGCCTTAGGCTCGGGGAACCCTAGCCTTATCCTAAGCCTTGGGGTGCCCTAGCCCAAGCCTAGGGGTGCCCTAGCCTAAGCCTAGGGGTGCCTTAGCCTTAGGCTAGGGGAGCCCTAGCCTTAGCTTAAGCCTACGGGTGCCCTAGCCTAAGCCTAGGGGTGCCCTATCCAAAGCCTAGGGGTACGATAGCCTAAGCCTAGGGGTGCCAAAGCCTAAGCCTAAGGGTGCCCTAGCCTTAGGCTAGGGGAGCCCTAGCCTAAGCATAAACCTATTGGTGCCCTAGCCTAAGCCTAGGGGTGCCCTAGCCTAAGCAAGGGGTGCCCTAGCCTTAGGCTAGGGGAGCCCTAGCCTTAGCCTAAGCCTAGGGGTGCCCTAGCCTAAGCCTAGGGGTGCCCTCGCCTAAGCCTAGGGGTGCCCTAGCCTTAGGCTAGGGGAGCCCTAGTCTTAACCCAAGCCTAGGGGTGCCCTAGCCTAAGCCTAGGGGTGCCCTAGCCTAAGCCTAGGGGTGCCCTAGCCTAAGCCTAGGGGTGCCCTAGCCTTAGGCTAGGGGAGCCCTAGCCTTAGCCTAAGCCTAGGGGTGCCCTAGCCTAAGCCTAGGGGTGCCCTAGTCTAAGCCTAGGGGTGCCTAGCCTTAGGCTATGGGAGCCCTAGCCTTAGCCTAAGCCAAGGGGTGTCCTAGTATAAGCCTAGGGGTGGCCTAGCCTAAGTCTAGGGGTGCCCTAGCCTTAGGGTAGGGGAGCCCTAGCCTTAGCCTAAGCCTAGGGGTGCCCTAGCCTAAGCCTTGGTTGCCCTAGCCTAAGCCTAGGGGTGCCCTGGACTAAGCCTAGGGGTGCCCTAGTCTTAGGCTAAGTGAGCCCAAGCCTTAGGCTAAGCGTAGGGGTGCCCGAGCCTAAGCCTAGGGGTGCCCA